>NC_134492.1:61410652-61415652 GCF_040206685.1 Ascaphus truei | reverse complement strand
TGCTCCTAGGAGGGACTGACCCCTTAACCATGTCACTGCCAGTAGTACACTTTGCCCCTAGGAGGGACTGACCCCTTAAACATGTCACTGCCATTAGTACACTTTGCCCCTAGGAGGGACTGACCCCTTAACCATGTCACTGCCATTAGTACACTTTGCCCCTAGGAGGGACTGACCCATTAACCATGTCACTGCCATTAGTACACTTTGCTCCTAGGAGGGACTGACCCCTTAACCATGTCACTGCCATTAGTACACTTTGCTCCTAGGAGGGACTGACCCCTTAACCATGTCACTGCCAGTAGTACACTTTGCTCCTAGGAGGGACTGACCCCTTAACAATGTCACTGCCAGTAGTACACTTTGCCCCTAGGAGGGACTGACCCCTTAACCATGTCACTGCCATTAGTACACTTTGCCCCTAGGAGGGACTGACCCATTAACCATGTCACTGCCATTAGTACACTTTGCTCCTAGGAGGGACTGACCCCTTAACCATGTCACTGCCATTAGTACACTTTGCTCCTAGGAGGGACTGACCCCTTAACCATGTCACTGCCAGTAGTACACTTTGCTCCTAGGAGGGACTGACCCCTTAACCATGTCACTGCCATTAGTACACTTTGCTCCTAGGAGGGACTGACCCCTTAACCATGTCACTGCCAGTAGTACACTTTGCCCCTAGGAGGGACTGACCCCTTAAACATGTCACTGCCATTAGTACACTTTGCCCCTAGGAGGGACTGACCCCTTAACCATGTCACTGCCATTAGTACACTTTGCCCCTAGGAGGGACTTACACATTAACCATGTCACTGCCATTAGTACACTTTGCTCCTAGGAGGGACTGACCCCTTAACCATGTCACTGCCATTAGTACACTTTGCTCCTAGGAGGGACTGACCCCTTAACCATGTCACTGCCAGTAGTACACTTTGCCCCTAGGAGGGACTGACCCCTTAACCATGTCACTGCCATTAGTACACTTTGCTCCTAGGAGGGACTGACCCATTAACCATGTCACTGCCATTAGTACACTTTGCTCCTAGGAGGGACTGACCCCTTAACCATGTCACTGCCATTAGTACACTTTGCCCCTAGGAGGGACTGACCCCTTAACCATGTCACTGCCAGTAGTACACTTAGCTCCTAGGAGGGACTGACCCCTTAACCATGTCACTGCCATTAGTACACTTTGCCCCTAGGAGGGACTGACCCCTTAAACATGTCACTGCCATTAGCACACTTTGCCCCTAGGAGGGACTGACCCCTTAACCATGTCACTGCCATTAGTACACTTTGCCCCTAGGAGGGACTGACCCCTTAACCATGTCACTGCCATTAGTACACTTTAACCTAGGAGGGACTGACCCCTTAACCATGTCACTGCCATTAGTACACTTTGCTCCTAGGAGGGACTGACCCCTTAACCATGTCACTGCCATTAGTACACTTTGCCCCTAGGTTGGACTGACCCCTTAACCATGTCACTGCCATTAGTACACTCTGCCCCTAGGAGGGACTGACCCCTTAACCATGTCACTGCCATTAGTACACTTTGCCCCATGGAAGTAAGTTACATGTACTTAGCATTTTAAAATAACCCGACATACAGTAACATGGGATTTGGGTACGTACCTAAACTGAAGAGCACCAGAAATTTCAGGCACACGAATTCCCGCAGATCAAACTGCAACGAGCGGAGTTTGGCCACCAAGTCCTGCGCGTGGCTCATCAGGTTGTTCAACGTGGAACCGGCTTGTGTTACAATGACTGAATAGTCCACCTGAAAATAATCAGAGGCTGATTTAATGAATGGGAGCGGGTATATGGGGTAATAGGAGTCATAGGGAGCAGTTATATGGGGTAATAGGAGGAGTTATAGGGAGGGGGTATATGGGGTAATAGGAGTCATAGGGAGCGGTTATATGGGGTAATAGGAGGAGTTATAGGGAGCAGTTATATGGGGTAATAGGAGGAGTTATAGGGAGGGGGTATATGGGGTAATAGGAGTCATAGGGAGCGGTTATATGGGGTAATAGGAGGAGTTATAGGGAGTGGGTATATGGGGTAATAGGAGGAGTTATAGGGAGAGGTTATATGGGGTAATAGGAGGAGTTATAGGGAGGGGGTATATGGGGTAATAGGAGTCATAGGGAGCGGTTATATGGGGTAATAGGAGGAGTTATAGGGAGTGGGTATATGGGGTAATAGGAGGAGTTATAGGGCGAGGTTATATGGGGCAATAGGAGTTATAAGGAGCAGTTATATGGGGTAATAGGAGAAGTTATAGGGAGCGGTTATATGGGGTTAATAGGAGGAGCTATAGGGAGCGGTTATATGGGGTAATAGGAGGAGTTATAGGGAGCGGTTATATGGGGTAATAGGAGGAGTTATAGGGAGAGGTTATATGGGGTAATAGGAGGAGTTATAGGGAGCAACGGGAGTTATAGGGAGAGGTTATTTGGGGTAATAGGAGGAATCATAGGGAGCAATAGAACTTATAGGTAGGATTTACGATTCTCATAAAATAGCTGTAATTTTTGAGATAGAAGAATACCGGCTTCACGTCACAGATATAGGGACGCCATATTCTAGCAGAGTAGGGGCGGCGATGATGTCTAGGATCTATATTTAATGAAAATAAAAGCGGGGGGAAGATTCCCCTGTGCTGCGCTCGGTGCAGATACCTCCGGAGGGGGCGGTTAGGGGCGCCATGAAGATACTAGTAAAAGCAACTTTGAATTATAACTAAACATTAAAGTGTTAGCACACGCACACAGCAGCGCAGGAACATAAACTGAGACGTGCGAGAGGGTATACGCAGACGTGCGAGCGGGTATACGCAGACGTGTGAGCGGGTACACGCAGACGTGTGAGCGGGTACACGCAGACGTGTGAGCGGGTACACGCAGACGTGTGAGCGGGTACACGCAGACGTGTGAGCGGGTATACGCAGACGTGGGAGCGGGTACACGCAGACGTGCGAGCGGGTATACGCAGACGTGCGAGCGGGTAAACGCAGACGTTCGAGCGGGTACACGCAGACGTGCGAGCGGGTATACGCAGACGTGCGAGCGGGTATACGCAGACGTGGGAGCGGGTACACGCAGACGTGTGAGCGGGTATGTGCACACGTGTGAGCGGGTATACGCAGACGTGTGGTGCGAGCGGGTATACGCAGACGTTCGAGCGGGTATACGCAGACGTGCGAGCGGGTACACGCAGACGTGCGAGCGGGTACACGCAGACGTGCGAGCGGGTACACGCAGACGTGTGAGCGGGTACACGCAGACGTGTGAGCGGGTACACGCAGACGTGTGAGCGGGTACACGCAGACGTGTGAGCGGGTACACGCAGACGTGTGAGCGGGTACACGCAGACGTGCGAGCGGGTACACGCAGACGTGTGAGCGGGTATACGCAGACGTGTGAGCGGGTAAACGCAGACGTGTGAGCGGGTACACGCAGACGTGCGAGCGGGTATACGCAGACGTGCGAGCGGGTACACGCAGACGTGCGAGCGGGTATACGCAGACGTGCGAGCGGGTATACGCAGACGTGCGAGCGGGTATACGCAGACGTGCGAGCGGGTACACGCAGACGTGCGAGCGGGTATACGCAGACGTGCGAGCGGGTATACGCAGACGTGGGAGCGGGTACACGCAGACGTGCGAGCGGGTACACGCAGACGTGCGAGCGGGTATACGCAGACGTGCGAGCGGGTATACGCAGACGTGCGAGCGGGTATACGCAGACGTGCGAGCGGGTATACGCAGACGTGCGAGCGGGTAAACGCAGACGTGCGAGCGGGTATACGCAGACGTGCGAGCGGGTATACGCAGACGTGTGAGCGGGTATACGCAGACGTGTGAGCGGGTACACGCAGACGTGCGAGCGGGTACACGCAGACGTGCGAGCGGGTACACGCAGACGTGCGAGCGGGTATACGCAGACGTGCGAGCGGGTATACGCAGACGTGCGAGCGGGTATACGCAGACGTGTGAGCGGGTACACGCAGACGTGTGAGCGGGTATACGCAGACGTGCGAGCGGGTATACGCAGACGTGCGAGCGGGTATACGCAGACGTGCGAGCGGGTACACGCAGACGTGTGAGCGGGTATACGCAGACGTGCGAGCGGGTATACGCAGACGTGTGAGCGGGTACACGCAGACGTGTGAGCGGGTACACGCAGACGTGCGAGCGGGTATACGCAGACGTGTGAGCGGGTACACGCAGACGTGTGAGCGGGTACACGCAGACGTGTGAGCGGGTACACGCAGACGTGCGAGCGGGTATACGCAGACGTGTGAGCGGGTACACGCAGACGTGTGAGCGGGTATACGCAGACGTGCGAGCGGGTACACGCAGACGTGAGAGCGGGTACACGCAGACGTTCGAGCGGGTATACGCAGACGTGCGAGCGGGTATACGCAGACGTGTGAGCGGGTACACGCAGACGTGCGAGCGGGTATACGCAGACGTGTGAGCGGGTACACGCAGACGTGTGAGCGGGTACACGCAGACGTGCGAGCGGGTATACGCAGGCGTGTGCGCCCCTAACCGCCCCCTCCGGAGGTATCTGCACCGAGCGCGGCACAGGGGAATCTTCCCCCCGCTTTCTCTCATTTTCACGAATTGTCGGACGTGTCAACTTTGGTGTTTCAATTTGTAATCGTTCTTTCCCCTTCACTAACGTAACAACCTGCGTCCGATCTCCCAGCCCCCCGTTAGCGTCTGTCCGACGCGGGAGCACCCTTCGGGGTCTGAATCAGCTTTTAACACCTTCAGTGCCGCGGTGAACGCTCTGTAACTCCGTCTCTTCCGGTACATTTAATCTATGCAGCGCCAGCAAAAAGATGTGCGCTGGTTCCTGTCACCTGTCACTCAGCCGGGTCATGTTCCATTTTAATATGTACGGATGCCTTATTTCCATAACTGACGGACTCCCCCCCCCCCCTTTAGGAGGGGGGGGGCGTCTGGAGATTGCCTGGGAACA
>NC_134492.1:61373152-61405652 GCF_040206685.1 Ascaphus truei | reverse complement strand
GCTCGTGGCTATATCCTCGTGGACGGGGCTGCGCCACCTTAAACTTAATATGTCTAAAAGTGAGCTCCTCATATTTTCCCATAATCCTGGCCTAATATCCCCTCTCTCCATCACAGTAAATGGTTCTGCCATCTATCCGGTCATCAAAGGAGTCACAATTCCCTCTTCCCTTTCCTTGTCCATTCACATTGTAGCTTCTTCCTCCGTAATATTGCCAAGATCCACCCTTTCCTCTGTCACGCTACTGTTTAAACTCTAATGCATGCCCTTATCCTGTCCCGTCTGGATTACTATAACACAGCGGTGCGCAAACTGGGGGGGGCAAGATTATTTAGGGGGCGCGCAGGATACATGCGGCGAAACCTGGGGGCGGGCAGAGCTGTGCACGGGCGGCCAAGCTCCCTGCTGCTGCTTCTCTGTGCTGCGGGGGCGGGGCTTCTCCGTGCTGCTGCTTCTCTGTGCTGCGGGGGCGGGGCTTCTCCGTGCTGCTGCTTCTCTGTGCTGTCAGCCTGCAGAGGGGGCGGGGCCTTGCTGCGAGGACGGGGCCTTCCCTGCACACAGACAAGCCCACATCCTCCTGTCTGTTACCCGCCCCAGTTTTCAGCAGCTCACGGGGGACTGGTGCAGGCTTAGTACTCCCCCCCCCCCCATGGTGAAAGTGTGTGTTGTGTGTGCTGTGTCTGTTGTGTGTGTGTTGTGTCTGTGTGTGCTGTGTCTGTGTGTGCTGTGATTGAGTATGTGTGATGTGTGTGGGTGGGTGTTGTCTGTGTTGGTTGTGATTGAGTGTGTTGTGTCTGTGTTGTGATTGTGTGTGTTGTGTTGGTTGTGATTGATTGAGTGTGTGTGTGTGTGTTGTGTCTGTGTTGGTTGTGTTGTGTCTGTGTGTTGTGATTGAGTGTGTGTGTGTTGTGTTGGTTGTGATTGTGTGTGTGGGTGTTGCGATTGAGTTTGTGTGGGTGTGGGTGTTGTGTCAGTGTTGGTTGTGATATGAGTGTGTTGTCTGTGTGTGTGTTGTGATTGAGTGTGTGTTGTCTGTGTTGGTTGTGATTGAGTGTGTCTTGTCTGTGATTGTGTGTGTGTGTTGTGATTGAATGTGTATGTGTTAGTTTTGATTGAGTGTGTGACTGTTGTGATTGAGTATGTGTGTTGGTTGTGCTGTGTGTGTTGTGATTGTGTGTGTGTTGTGTCTGTGTTGGCTGTGATTGTGTGTGTGTGTTGGTTGTGATTGAGTGTGTGTTGTGTCTGTGTGTGTTGGTTGTGATTGTGTGTGGGTGTTGTGTGTGTGTGTGTGTGGGTAGTGTGATTGTGTTGTGATTGTTTGTATGTTGGTTGTGATTGAGTGTGTGTGTGTGTTGTGATTGAATGCAGCGGTGCACAAACGGGGGGGGCACCCCATTGAGGGGGCTCAAGATTATTTAGGGGGGGCGCATGCGACAAAACCTGGGTGCGTGGCCAGCAGACGCTGTGCGCGGGAGGGCGAAAAATCTGTGCGCGGGCGGCCAAGATGTTCGCGGGCGGCCGAACAGGATAGTGCAGGTGGCGGCCACGTGATGGCGGCCACACGCGGGGGCTTTCTGAGGTACGGGGGAGGAGCACGCCCGAGCGCTGTGATGTCAAACGCCCCTCCCTGCGGTGTCTGCCCTGCAATAGCGCTGTGTTCCTGCTCTCCTCCGCTGGCAGCCTGCTTCGCTGCGATCCTCTGCGAGTGAAAGGGTCGGCTGCACCTATATGTCTTGTATATAATGTATACCCTGTTCATTTATGTATCTGTACTTGTAACCATGTATTATTTGTTTTACTCTGTGCCCGGGACATACGTGAAAACGAGAGGTAACTCTCAATGTATTACTTCCTGGTAACACATGTTATAAATAAATAAATAAATATATATATCACTCACACTATGAATGGACAGAAATAATGGGAGAAAAAAAAAAAAGTGCAAACACTTCCCCGCTCGTGCTTGCAAAATTATGCCAGACACCCTGCGCTCACGCTTGGAGAGTTGGTGATGTCACTGCTCTCAGCGGCAGCGTGGACGCAGACTAATTTTGCGAACGCAGCCTAATTTTGCAAGTGCGAGCTTTTGAAATATGTAAGTATTTAGTCATATTTGTATTTACTGTACATTGTATACCGTTTAATAAAGGGTTTTTTTTCATGTGATTTTGATTACATCAGGCAGGGGGGGCCCGAGAAATTTTATGGATAAAAAGGGGGGCTCGGCATAAAAAGTTTGCTCACCCCTGCTGTAACATGCTGCTAACAGGCCTCCCTACCACACAACTTTCTCCTTTGCGATCTATTCACAATTCTGATGCTAGAATAATTTAACTTTCTCCCAAAACAGCCTCTGCTCATCTCCTTCCCATCAAGTTTCGGATCACCTACAAAGTTCTCCTCCTTACATTTATGTCTCCCCCCCACATATCAGCTATGATCTCTCGTTATGCCCCTGCTCGTCTCCTGCGCTCTGTCCATAACTGTCTCCTCTCCAGCCCTTTCATCTCTACTGCTCTCTCTTGCCTTAAACCTTTTCCCCCTCACTGCCCCTTACCTGTGGGACTCCCTCACACTCAGTATGCGCCGAGCACCTTCTCTCCTCACCTTCTCTCCCTCACTGCCCCTTACCTGTGGGACTCCCTCACACTCAGTATGCACCGAGCACCTTCTCTCCTCACTGCCCCTTACCTGTGGGACTCCCTCACACTCAGTATGCGCCGAGCACCTTCTCTCCTCACCTTCAAGACAAACCTGAAAACCCACCTCCTGAATGAAGGATTTCAATAGCCTGGACTCATGGCTACTATCCCACGCTCACAGTCTCTTCTACTAACCATTGTGGCCAAGTACTGCCATCTACTGCACTTACCCACCATCAAGGCCAGGCACTGCCATCTACTGCACATACCCACCATCAAGGCCAGGCACTGCCACCTACTTCACCTATCCACCATCAAAGCCAAGCACTGCCATCTACTGCACCTACCCACCATCAAGGCCAGGCACTGCCATCTACTGCACATACCCACCATCAAGGCCAGGCACTGCCACCTACTTCACCTACCCACCATCAAAGCCAGCTATACCCTTGATACAGTTACACCTATTACCCCATATACCCCCTCCCTATAACTCCTCCTATTACCCCATATACCCCCTCCCTATAACTCCTCCAGGATGGGCTGCAGGTGAGCTCTTGCAGGGGAGCCAGGATGGCCTTAGACCCAGGGGTTGGTGGCTGTGAGTTGGAGATGGAAGTAGGAGAGGCCGCAGGCTGCAGCAGTGGTGTAGGCCTTGGTGAGGCTGAATGCAAGGTACAGGAGAGTTTGGAGAGAAAGGAAAGGGCAGAACAGAATCTGCTTAAGAAAGAAGAGAAACGAGCTTTATTGCGGAGGTATAACAGGAAGGTAGAAGAGTTGGAAATAGATAATAGAAAATTACAGAAATATCGTGGTTCTGAGAGAGCTGTGCGCAAGAAGCAAATACATCGTCTGCATAATGAACTAACCAGATTGGAAGGTGAGCTTGCTAAAATAGCAGTGGTTCCAGTCAAACAGAAACGTTCCCTTTCAAAAACAATTGAAATGCTAACCCACAGTGCAGAGCAAGGTGCTTAGCAGGGTGCAGAGCAAAATGCTGAGCAGGGTGCAGAGCAAAGGGCTGAGCAGGGTGCAGAGCAAAGTGCAGAGCAAAATGCAGAGCAAAATGCAGAGCAAGGCGCAGATTCATGTTGTGGAACAAGAGGCCAGAACTCCAGCAAGAGTCACATTAAAAGCTCTCAAGAAAAGATAAGTTTGGAGACACCTAAAAGAAGTGGGAGAGAAACTAGATCCCAGAACAAGTCTGTGAAGCCTAAAGATAAAACAGTGAACTTATCCCAGGAAAATTCTGATTCAGATCCTGACAGTTTAATTCAATCAACTGCCAAGAAAACCCCAAAGGGTAAAGCTGCTAAAGAAAAGAAAGCAAAGGACCGGCAGCTAAAGGTTTCCACAGGAGAAGGTAACAGCCCTGAAATAGGGTCCAAAGACTTCAGGGAAGGGGACTCACCTCAGGGTGTATCCGACTGTGAGCAAAGATCTGTTCCAGAGCTTCCAGCATCCCAGGGGTTAATAGCAGAAACAGCAGAAAATTTGGTTAACAGCTCATTACAAGCAAAGAAAGCAGCAGACACCTGTGATGTTGGGTTATCTCAGCCTCCCACCCTGGGAGAGGTCATGGAAATTACAGGGAACTCTGAAGAGCAACAAAGTGAGAATCTAGAAACTCTGAGAGGAGATCAGCTGGAAATAGAGTTTGTACCTGAGAGCAGTGAGCCAGAGAACCCATGCTCACCTGGACTTACAGAACCACCCTCCTGTTTATTAGCAGGTCCTGTGATTCAGAACTCTGAGAGGGGAGAACAACAGGTGGTAATCAGCAGCAATGGAGACAGCATTAACCCTGTAGTGCCTGGGAGTGAAATTAAGGTTGTGGAGACTGAAATTGCTGCTCCTATCCAGATAGTTCCTGATAATAGAGTGACCCAATCAGAAGATGGGGTAAAGCAAAGTAATGGCATTAAGGTAACCCCAGTTCATACAGCACCTCCCTCGGCCTGGAGTGGGAGATCCTTTGTGAGCGCTGTGGCCAGAAATGTTCAACCTTTAAAAAGGAGGAATGTGGTAAAGTTGATGTATAAAGGCAGTGAGGAGATGAAGCCTGGCAGGATTTGTGTTGGAAAACATCTATTAAAAGAATCCTTGGGCTTCAGAGCAGAAGAAATTTATGCACTTATCCGTGTTCCAGGCTCCTGTGAGTATGATGTCAGCTTTAAGAGACCTCAGACTTTGGACTATTTCTGGACAAGATATGAGAGTTTAAAAAATACTGAATTATGGAAATCCTTTGTTGCTATTCCTGTGTCCAACCCGGAAACAAAGTCTGTAACAATTCTCTTCAGACATGAATCAGTCCCAATATCAGATATTCTGATATGGCTTGGCAGACAATGTGAAGTACTGGCTCCACCTACAAGAATTATGGATGAAGAAAATATCTGGATTGGAGGTTGGAAAGTACAAATCAGACTTTGGCGACATGGCAATGTTACAAAGCATCTGCCCAACTCCTTCTTCATAGGAAGAGAAAAAGGAAATTGTTTTTATTATGGTCAGCCAACCTTGTGCCATAGATGTGGTTCAGCCAGGCACTTAAGTATTTACTGTGATGTTCTAAAATGCAACTTGTGCCAGTCTGTGGGCCATGAGAGAACAAGTTGTACAAAGATTAAATGTAATCTATGTGGTCAATTTGGACATGCCTATCGGAGTTGTGCAGAAGCATGGCATAATATTTCAGGAATATGGGAACAGGAAATGGATTTTGAAGAAAATAAAGCACTTTTTGATCGTGCCTTGAAAGTTGCTGATAGAATTTGTTGAGATCAGCCTGGGAAAACAGTTTGCCCAGATCCACCTGTGGACAAAGTTCGCCTAGATCTAATGTCAGATGAAGAATTTACAGACTGTATTGACATGGTCCAAGGAATATTAGAAGATCCCTTAGAGGGAACCTTCTCAAACTCACTGGAAGAAGAATTCACAGATTGTGTTGACATGGGCCAAGGATTATTGGAAGATCCTTTAGAGGGAACCTCCTCAAACTCATTTCCAGAAGGAAAACAGTCTGAGGATACAATGGAGGAACTTGCCGAGAGTGTAATCCTGATGGGTGGTAAAGATAAAAACAGAATGCAGAACTGGGTACAGCCTAAAAGAAGGAAGAAGGTTACAGTAAAAACACTTGGAGGGACTCTTCGGCTTCCACCAGGTCGTGCTGGTAAGGTTCCTCCAGTGCCTGTAAAGAACCGTTTTCTGCTCTTAGGAAGGATTGGGGTTCAAGAGTGGAAGACCCTGATGACGTAGAGGAACTTTCCTTATCTGAAGAGGAGCATAATATGGATATTTCCATAGTGAAAGACTCGGACATGATCCCACCTTCGGTGGCCACTAAGAGGTTTGGGTCATTGGGGGATAATGTGGGGAAAAAGAAAAAGTAATACGGTGGCTAAATGTTTGTTTATAAATTAGTCCTTTAAAGGTAGCAGCTATTAATGTGGTAGTTAGGGCTTTTATTTAGTTTCAATTAAAAATGTGCATAAAGGAATGTGAAGTTGCTGTTGAGGAGAAAGGTGGGAACACATACTCAGTTAATATTGATATAGTTTAAGTTCGTACATAATGTGCAGGTTTTGGTTTGTAAAGTGATTTGTGAAATGTAATGTTGTAAAAAAAATTTCAATAAAAAAGTTCCTCCTATTACCCCATATAACCGCTCCCTATAACTCCTCCTATTGCCCCATATAACTCCTCCTATTACCCCATATAACCGCTCCCTATAACTCCTCCTATTACCCCATATAACCCTTCCCTATAACTCCTCCTATTACCCCATATAACCCCTCCCAATAACTCCTCCTATTACCCCATATAACCCCTCCCTATAACTCCTCCTATTACCCCATATAACCGCTCCCTATAACTCCTCCTATTACCCCATATAACCCTTCCCTATAACTCCTCCTATTACCCCATATAACCACTCCCTATAACTCCTCCTATTACCCCATATAAACTCTCCCTATAACTCCTCCTATTACCCCATATAACCGCTCCCTATAACTCCTCCTATTACCCCATATAACCCCTCCCAATAACTCCTCCTATTACCCCATATAACCGCTCCCTATAACTCCTCCTATTACCCCATATAACCCCTCCCTATAACTCCCCCTATTGTCCCATATAACCGCTCCCTATAACTCCTCCTATTACCCCATATAACCACAGTCCCACGTTGGATGTGCCCCTATCTAAAAACAAACGCCCTTCTCCAACTCGTAATCTTGATAACGACCTCGCCGTGCACACCTCACTAATAGCCCCATTAAGCTTAAACTGTAGTCTATAACTGACGACGATTCATTAATGGCGGAAGTCTTTCTGCACGATGTGTAATTACTGCCCATCAGCATGTATTTTTAATGGTCACCGCAATATATCGTCTGCATATAAACCGCTGTCTGAGGGGGGCTCAGAAAGTCTGGCTGTCTGGCACAGGGGCGGCCAACTCCAGTCCTCAAGGGCCACCAACAGGTCAGGCTTTCAGGATATCCCTGCTTCAGCACAGGCGGCTTAATCAGTCCCAGCTTCAGCAGGGGTGGCTCAATCAGTGGCTCAGTCTGTGCTGAAGCAGGGATATCCTGAAAACCTGTCCTGTTTGTGGCCCTTGAGTACTGTAGTTGCCGCCCCCTGACCTAGAGGACGGAACAATACTTTGCAATGTAAAGGTTACATTATCGCACCTGCTTTCTATCTGCACCATAAATGTTTATTTTGTTCTTAAAGCTGCAGTCCAAGCAATATCCCACGTGTGTTTCTTTAAATAAATCAATTCTGCTCTATGGGAGAATAGTTGTAGCATGTTTTGTTTCCATAGCAACCATTTACAAAGTCACATCCCCTTAATCCAACATTGGATGGAGGGGGGGAGGGCAAGAAGTGGATGGAAGAGGGGCAAGAAGTGGATGTAGAGGGGGGCAAGAAGTGGATGTAGAGGGGGCAAGAAGTGGATGGAGGAGGGGGGCAAGAAGTGGATGAGGGGGGTAAGAAGTGGATGTAGAGGGGGGCAAGAAGTGGATGGAGGAGGCAAGAAGTGGATGGCGAAGGCAAGAAGTGGATGGAGGAGGGGGCAAGAAGTGGATGTAGAGGGGGCAAGAAGTGGATGGAGGAGGGGGCAAGAAGTGGATGTAGAGGGGGGCAAGAAGTGGATGGAGGAGGCAAGAAGTGGATGTAGAGGGGGCAAGAAGTGGATGTAGAGGGGGCAAGAAGTGGATGTAGAGGGGGCAAGAAGTGGATGTAGAGGGGGCAAGAAGTGGATGGAGGAGGCAAGAAGTGGATGTAGAGGGGGGCAAGAAGTGGATGGAGGAGGCAAGAAGTGGTAGAGGTAGGGTGGGGGTTACAGTTGGTGGAACTTGGCTTGGGCGCAAAAATACTCAGTTCCTCCTCTAGGTGGCAGGAATGTTTATCAGGGAGAATGTGGGAGTTGCACCTTTAAACACCGCCATCTTGGCAAGGAAGGTGTTAAATCCTGCAGTCCTATGAAACCAGGTGTGGTCTCGTATTGGAAATAGCAACGGTCCCCCCCCCCTCAGTTCCCCCCTCAATCCCCCCCCCCCCAATATAAACCCTATTAATTACAGGCTTATCTCTGCCAGGAACGGAGCGCGAGAAATCTGGGAATGAATGTTCCCGGGCGGGAGCCGAGAGTCAGACAAGCGTGGTATTGTGCGCGGGAAGCGTTCTCACGGGCGGAATCGTTACTGATTAATCATTTCCACGGGCGAGAAGCGCAGACGCTGGGAAACGCGTGAGAAACAGGGCTGGGTTTCTCATGTTCGGATATACATGCCAATGCATGAAGGATTTATTTCAAAATGCAGTAAGATTTTAACATGCTAAGTACATGTAACGTGCGTCTTAGGGGCAAAGTGTACTACAGTAATGGCAGTGACATGGTTACAGGGTCAGTCCCTCCTAGGGGCAAAGTGTACTAATGGCAGTGACATGGTTAAGGAGTCAGTCCCTCCTAGGAGCAAAGTGTACTAATGGCAGTGACATGGTTACGGGGTCAGTCCCTCCTAGGGGCAAAGTGTACTAATGGCAGTGACATGGTAAAGGAGTCAGTCCCTCCTAGGGGCAAAGTGTACTAATGGCAGTGACATGGTTACGGGGTCAGTCCCTCCTAGGGGCAAAGTGTACTAATGGCAGTGACATGGTTAAGGGGTCAGTCCCTCCTAGGGGCAAAGTGTACTAATGGCAGTGACATGGTTAAGGAGTCAGTCCCTCCTAGGGGCAAAGTGTACTAATGGCAGTGACATGGTTAAGGGGTCAGTCCCTCCTAGGGGCAAAGTGTACTAATGGCAGTGACATGTTTAAGGGGTCAGTCCCTCCTAGGGACAAAGTGTACTAATGGCAGTGACATGTTTAAGGGGTCAGTCCCTCCTAGGGGCAAAGTGTACTAATGGCAGTGACATGGTTAAGGGGTCAGTCCCTCCTAGGAGCAATGTGTACTAATGGCAGTGACATGTTTAAGGGGTCAGTCCCTCCTAGGGGCAAAGTGTACTAATGGCAGTGACATGGTTAAGGGGTCAGTCTCTTCTAGGGGCAAAGTGTACTAATGGCAGTGACATGGTTAAGGGGTCAGTCTCGTCTAGGGGCAAAGTGTACTAATGGCAGTGACATGGTTAAGGGGTCAGTCTCTTCTAGGGGCAAAGTGTACTAATGGCAGTGACATGGTTAAGGGGTCAGTCTCTTCTAGGGGCAAAGTGTACTAATGGCAGTGACATGGTTAAGGGATCAGTCCCTCCTAGGGACAAAGTGTACAAATGGCAGTGACATGGTTAAGGGGTCAGTCCCTTCTAGGGGCAAAGAGTACTAATGGCTGTGACATGGTTAAGGGGTCAGTCCATCCTAGGGGCAAAGTGTACTAATGGCTGTGACATGGTTAAGGGGTCAGTCCCTCCTAGGGGCAAAGTGTACTAAGGGCAGTGACATGGTTAAGGGGTCAGTCCTTCCTTGGGGCAAAGTGTACTAATGGCAGTGACATGGTTAAGGGGTCAGTCTCTTCTAGGGGCAAAGTGTACTAATGGCAGTGACATGTTTAAGGGGTCAGTCCCTCCTAGGGGCAAAGTGTACTAATGGCAGTGACATGTTTAAGGGGTCAGTCCCTCATAGGGGCAAAGTGTACTAATGGCAGTGACATGGTTAAGGGGTCAGTCCCTCCTAGGAGCAAAGTGTACTAATGGCAGTGACATGGTTAAGGGGTCAGTCCCTCCTTGGGGCAAAGTGTACTAATGGCAGTGACATGGTTAAGGGGTCAGTCCCTCCTAGGGGCAAAGTGTACTAATGGCAGTGACATGGTTAAGGGGTCAGTCCATCCTAGGGGCAAAGTGTACTAATGGCAGTGACATGGTTAAGGGGTCAGTCCCTCCTAGGGGCAAAGTGTACTAATGGCAGTGGCATGGTTAAGGGGTCAGTCCCACCTAGGGGCAAAGTGTACTAATGGCAGTGACATGGTTAAGGGGTCAGTCCCTACTAGGGGCAAAGTGTACTAATGGCAGTGACATGGTTAAGGGGTCAGTCCCTCCTAGGGGCAAAGTGTACTAATGGCAGTGACATGGTTAAGGGGTCAGTCCCTCCTAGGGGCAAAGTGTACTAATGGCAGTGACATGGTTAAGGGATCAGTCCCTCCCAGAGGCAAAGTGTACTAATGGCAGTGACATGGTTAAGGGGTCAGTCCCTCCTAGGGGCAAAGTGTACTAATGGCAATGACATGGTTAAGGGGTCAGTCTCTTCTAGGGGCAAAGTGTACTAATGGCAGTGACATGGTTAAGGGGTCAGTCCATCCTAGGGGCAAAGTGTACTAATGGCAGTGACATGGTTAAGGGGTCAGTCCCTCCTAGGGGCAAAGTGTACTAATGGCAGTGGCATGGTTAAGGGGTCAGTCCCTCCTAGGGGCAAAGTGTACTAATGGCAGTGACATGGTTAAGGGGTCAGTCCCTCCTAGGAGCAAAGTGTACTAATGGCAGTGACATGGTTAAGGGGTCAGTCCCTCCTAGGGGCAAAGTGTACTAATGGCAGTGACATGGTTAAGGGATCAGTCCCTCCCAGAGGCAAAGTGTACTAATGGCAGTGACATGGTTAAGGGATCAGTCCCTCCCAGAGGCAAAGTGTACTAATGGCAGTGACATGTTTAAGGGGTCAGTCCCTCCTAGGGGCAAAGTGTACTAATGGCAGTGACATGGTTAAGGGGTCAGTCCCTCCTAGGGGCAAAGTGTACTAATGGCAGTGACATGGTTAAGGGGTCAGTCCCTCCCAGGGGCAAAGTGTACTAATGGCAATGACATGGTTAAGGGGTCAGTCTCTTCTAGGGGCAAAGTGTACTAATGGCAGTGACATGGTTAAGGGGTCAGTCCATCCTAGGGGCAAAGTGTACTAATGGCAGTGACATGGTTAAGGGGTCAGTCCCTCCTAGGGGCAAAGTGTACTAATGGCAGTGGCATGGTTAAGGGGTCAGTCCCTCCTAGGGGCAAAGTGTACTAATGGCAGTGACATGGTTAAGGGGTCAGTCCCTCCTAGGAGCAAAGTGTACTAATGGCAGTGACATGGTTAAGGGATCAGTCCCTCCCAGAGGCAAAGTGTACTAATGGCAGTGACATGGTTAAGGGGTCAGTCCCTCCTAGGGGCAAAGTGTACTAATGGCAATGACATGGTTAAGGGGTCAGTCTCTTCTAGGGGCAAAGTGTACTAATGGCAGTGACATGGTTAAGGGGTCAGTCCATCCTAGGGGCAAAGTGTACTAATGGCAGTGACATGGTTAAGGGGTCAGTCCCTCCTAGGGGCAAAGTGTACTAATGGCAGTGGCATGGTTAAGGGGTCAGTCCCTCCTAGGGGCAAAGTGTACTAATGGCAGTGACATGGTTAAGGGGTCAGTCCCTCCTAGGAGCAAAGTGTACTAATGGCAGTGACATGGTTAAGGGGTCAGTCCCTCCTAGGGGCAAAGTGTACTAATGGCAGTGACATGGTTAAGGGATCAGTCCCTCCCAGAGGCAAAGTGTACTAATGGCAGTGACATGGTTAAGGGATCAGTCCCTCCCAGAGGCAAAGTGTACTAATGGCAGTGACATGTTTAAGGGGTCAGTCCCTCCTAGGGGCAAAGTGTACTAATGGCAGTGACATGGTTAAGGGGTCAGTCCCTCCCAGGGGCAAAGTGTACTAATGGCAATGACATGGTTAAGGGGTCAGTCTCTTCTAGGGGCAAAGTGTACTAATGGCAGTGACATGGTTAAGGGGTCAGTCCATCCTAGGGGCAAAGTGTACTAATGGCAGTGACATGGTTAAGGGGTCAGTCCCTCCTAGGGGCAAAGTGTACTAATGGCAGTGGCATGGTTAAGGGGTCAGTCCCTCCTAGGGGCAAAGTGTACTAATGGCAGTGACATGGTTAAGGGGTCAGTCCCTCCTAGGAGCAAAGTGTACTAATGGCAGTGACATGGTTAAGGGGTCAGTCCCTCCTAGGGGCAAAGTGTACTAATGGCAGTGACATGGTTAAGGGGTCAGTCCCTCCTAGGAGCAAAGTGTACTAATGGCAGTGACATGGTTAAGGGGTCAGTCCCTCCTAGGGGCAAAGTGTACTAATGGCAGTGACATGGTTAAGGGGTCAGTCTCTTCTAGGGGCAAAGTGTACTAATGGCAGTGACATGTTTAAGGGGTCAGTCCCTCCTAGGGGCAAAGTGTACTAATGGCAGTGACATGTTTAAGGGGTCAGTCCCTCATAGGGGCAAAGTGTACTAATGGCAGTGACATGGTTAAGGGGTCAGTCCCTCCTAGGAGCAAAGTGTACTAATGGCAGTGACATGGTTAAGGGGTCAGTCCCTCCTAGGGGCAAAGTGTACTAATGGCAGTGACATGGTTAAGGGGTCAGTCCCTCCCAGAGGCAAAGTGTACTAATGGCAGTGACATGGTTAATGGGTCAGTCCCTCCTAGGGGCAAAGTGTACTAATGGCAATGACATGGTTAAGGGGTCAGTCTCTTCTAGGGGCAAAGTGTACTAATGGCAGTGACATGGTTAAGGGGTCAGTCCATCCTAGGGGCAAAGTGTACTAATGGCAGTGACATGGTTAAGGGGTCAGTCCCTCCTAGGGGCAAAGTGTACTAATGGCAGTGGCATGGTTAAGGGGTCAGTCCCTCCTAGGGGCAAAGTGTACTAATGGCAGTGACATGGTTAAGGGGTCAGTCCCTCCTAGGAGCAAAGTGTACTAATGGCAGTGACATGGTTAAGGGGTCAGTCCCTCCTAGGGGCAAAGTGTACTAATGGCAGTGACATGGTTAAGGGATCAGTCCCTCCCAGAGGCAAAGTGTACTAATGGCAGTGACATGGTTAAGGGGTCAGTCCCTCCTAGGGGCAAAGTGTAGTAATGGCAGTGACAGGGTTAAGGGGTCAGTCCCTCCTAGGGGCAATGTGTACTAATGGCAGTGACATGGTTAAGGGGTCAGTCCCTCCTAGGTGCAAAGTGTACTAATGGCAGTGACATGGTTAAGGGATCAGTCCCTCCCAGAGGCAAAGTGTACTAATGGCAGTGACATGTTTAAGGGGTCAGTCCCTCCTAGGGGCAAAGTGTACTAATGGCAGTGACATGGTTAAGGGATCAGTCCCTCCCAGAGGCAAAGTGTACTAATGGCAGTGACATGTTTAAGGGGTCAGTCCCTCCTAGGGGCAAAGTGTACTAATGGCAGTGACATGGTTAAGGGGTCAGTCCCTCCTAGGTGCAAAGTGTACTAATGGCAATGACATGGTTAAGGGGTCAGTCTCTTCTAGGGGCAAAGTGTACTAATGGCAGTGACATGGTTAAGGGGTCAGTCCATCCTAGGGGCAAAGTGTACTAATGGCAGTGACATGGTTAAGGGGTCAGTCCCTCCTAGGGGCAAAGTGTACTAATGGCAGTGGCATGGTTAAGGGGTCAGTCCCTCCTAGGGGCAAAGTGTACTAATGGCAGTGACATGGTTAAGGGGTCAGTCCCTCCTAGGAGCAAAGTGTACTAATGGCAGTGACATGGTTATGGGGTCAGTCCCTCCTAGGGGCAAAGTGTACTAATGGCAGTGACATGGTTAAGGGATCAGTCCCTCCCAGAGGCAAAGTGTACTAATGGCAGTGACATGGTTAAGGGGTCAGTCCCTCCTAGGGGCAAAGTGTAGTAATGGCAGTGACAGGGTTAAGGGGTCAGTCCCTCCTAGGGGCAATGTGTACTAATGGCAGTGACATGGTTAAGGGGTCAGTCCCTCCTAGGTGCAAAGTGTACTAATGGCAGTGACATGGTTAAGGGATCAGTCCCTCCCAGAGGCAAAGTGTACTAATGGCAGTGACATGTTTAAGGGGTCAGTCCCTCCTAGGGGCAAAGTGTACTAATGGCAGTGACATGGTTAAGGGATCAGTCCTTCCCAGAGGCAAAGTGTACTAATGGCAGTGACATGTTTAAGGGGTCAGTCCCTCCTAGGGGCAAAGTGTACTAATGGCAGTGACATGGTTAAGGGGTCAGTCCCTCCTAGGGGCAAAGTGTACTAATGGCAATGACATGGTTAAGGGGTCAGTCTCTTCTAGGGGCAAAGTGTACTAATGGCAGTGACATGGTTAAGGGGTCAGTCCCTCCTAGGGGCAAAGTGTACTAATGGCAGTGACATGGTTAAGGGGTCAGTCCCTCCTAGGAGCAAAGTGTACTAATGGCAGTGACATGGTTAAGGGGTCAGTCCCTCCTAGGGGCAAAGTGTACTAATGGCAGTGACATGGTTAAGGGATCAGTCCCTCCCAGAGGCAAAGTGTACTAATGGCAGTGACATGGTTAAGGGGTCAGTCCCTCCTAGGGGCAAAGTGTACTAATGGCAGTGACATGTTTAAGGGGTCAGTCCCTCCTAGGGGCAAAGTGTACTAATGGCAGTGGCATGGTTAAGGGGTCAGTCCCTCCTAGGGGCAAAGTGTACTAATGGCAGTGACATGGTTAAGGGGTCAGTCCCTCCTAGGAGCAAAGTGTACTAATGGCAGTGACATGGTTAAGGGGTCAGTCCATCCTAGGGGCAAAGTGTACTAATGGCAGTGACATGGTTAAGGGGTCAGTCCCTCCTAGGGGCAAAGTGTACTAATGGCAGTGGCATGGTTAAGGGGTCAGTCCCTCCTAGGGGCAAAGTGTACTAATGGCAGTGACATGGTTAAGGGGTCAGTCCCTCCTAGGAGCAAAGTGTACTAATGGCAGTGACATGGTTAAGGGGTCAGTCCCTCCTAGGGGCAAAGTGTACTAATGGCAGTGACATGGTTAAGGGATCAGTCCCTCCCAGAGGCAAAGTGTACTAATGGCAGTGACATGGTTAAGGGGTCAGTCCCTCCTAGGGGCAAAGTGTACTAATGGCAGTGACATGGTTAAGGGGTCAGTCCCTCCTAGGGGCAATGTGTACTAATGTCAGTGACATGGTTAAGGGGTCAGTCCCTCCTAGGTGCAAAGTGTACTAATGGCAGTGACATGGTTAAGGGATCAGTCTATCCTAGGGGCAAAGTGTACTAATGGCAGTGACATGGTTAAGGGGTCAGTCCCTCCCAAAGGCAAAGTGTACTAATGGCAGTGACAGGGTTAAGGGGCCAGTCCCTCCTAGGGACAAAGTGTACTAATGGCAGTGACATGTTTAAGGGGTCAGTCCCTCCTAGGGGCAAAGTGTACTAATGGCAGTGACATGGTTAAGGGATCAGTCCCTCCTAGGGGCAAAGTGTACTAATGGCAGTGACATGGTTAAGGGATCAGTCTCTCCTAGGGGCAAAGTGTACTAATGGCAGTGACATGGTTAAGGGGTCAGTCCCTCCTAGGGGCAAAGTGTACTAATGGCAGTGACAGGGTTAAAGGGTTAGTCCCTCCTAGGGGCAAAGTGTACTAATAGCAGTGACATGGTTAAGGGGTCAGTCCCTCCTAGGGGCAAAGTGTACTAATGGCAGTGACATGGTTAAGGGATCAGTCCCTCCCAGAGGCAAAGTGTACTAATGGCAGTGACATGTTTAAGGGGTCAGTCCCTCCTAGGGGCAAAGTGTACTAATGGCAGTGACATGGTTAAGGGATCAGTCCCTCCCAGAGGCAAAGTGTACTAATGGCAGTGACATGTTTAAGGGGTCAGTCCGTCCTAGGGACAAAGTGTAATAATGGCAGTGACAAAACTCTTTTAAAACTTGTGACGTTTACATGATAAACAAAAGCTAATGGTCATTCCTCACTGCCGCAGGTTAATAGTTCCTGGTGTTCTCTGCTTTGTCTGCAAAGTAACACTGAAGCTGGCATTTGTCAGACAGAAACAGAAGCAGCCGACGTGCTGGATTTCTGTTTTCCCGGGAAAAAGGGAAACACACTCATTTTTCACAAGGCACAACGAAATAAAGCAGTTACATTCAAGGGGAAAAAGCTTTGTAAAGCGCTGATTACACTGGGACGCGAATGTGTTTCTTTCATTGCGCACTAAGTGGGACTGAACCTTTAACTGTCCCAGAAATAACAAAGCAGTGGTGTGTGTGTAAGGAAGTGAGGCCATGATTGCCTTAACACAGAGAAATTCATTTCTAAACTACAATATATGCCCCTGTCCTAATCATTTCCTAATAATTTCCTAATCCCGCTATGAAATTACTTGTTGATTAAAAAAAAAGGGTAAAAAAAAACTAATATAAAAGACCCCCCCCCCAAAAAAATATTACCCACATAAAATGTCATTGGAATATGTATTTATAAACTCTTTCACGTGCTATAAACTTTGAGTTGAACGCAATAGGGGTTTAAACACACACACTAAATGAGGAATATTTGCAAATAATTGATATTCTAAACAATGATCTTTGCTCCGATGTTTAATGCATGTACAGTAGATATTCTTGTTTGTCACATCACGCACAGTACCACTGCTTTTATTAAGCCACTTCTATATAACTATGTAAATTCTATCACTGAATAAGTGCAATACCTTCATGGTAGCAATCGGATCAACGACAGCGATGTGTTTAAAGGGTTAAAACCAGGTGACCTATGCTTGGGGTTTTTTGCTTCCTGAAGTACAGTATATGGTGTGTTTGAATGTAGTTATCTCTCCCTTATCCTGTCCCCATTGTTAGCTGGGACTCTGACAGAGAACAGCAGGCAGTGTGAAGACAATTGATCATTAGTCGGGTTTACTGACAACCTGCCTGAAAGGGGCAAAGTGACCTAATGACAGGGACGTGTGTAATGGGATAAAGGGTCAGTCCCACGTAGGAGCAAAGTGACCTAATGACAGGAACGTGTTTAATGGGTTAAAGGGTCAGTCCCACATAGGGGCAAAGTGACCTAATGACAGGGACGCGTTTAATGGGTTAAAGGGCCAGTCCCACGTAGGAGCAAAGTGACTTAATGACAGGGACGTGTTTAATGGGTTAAAGGGTCAGTCCCACGCAGGGGCAAAGTGACCTAATGACAGTGACGTGTTTAATGGGTTAATGGGTCAGTCCCACGTAGGGGCAAAGTGACCTAATGACAGGGACGTGTTTAATGGGTTAAAGGGTCAGTCCCACGTAGGAGCAAAGTGACCCTAATGACAGTGACGTGTTTAATGGGTTAACGGGTCAGTCCCACGTAAGGGCAAAGTGACCTAATGACAGGGACGTGTTTAATGGGTTAAAGGGTCAGTCCTACATAGGGGCAAAGTGACCTAATGACAGGGACGTGTTTAATGGGTTAAAGGGTCAGTCCCACGTAGGGGCAAAGTGACCTAATGACAGGGACGTGTTTAATGGGTTAAAGGGTCAGTCCCACGTAGGGGCAAAGTGACCTAATGACAGGGACGTGTTTAATGGGTTAAATGGTCAGTCCCACGTAGGGGCAAAGTGACCTAATGACAGGGACGTGGTTAATGTTTGTAAATATGTGAATCTGACCCACGGAAAGAGGCGAGGTGTCCTCGAGCTCCTCCCCAGCGTGTGATGTCACTGCGTGTTACGCCGGACACCCTTTCCCGTCACGCAGTGCCCTTCTGACAGGGCAGACATTTGATTGTCCAGCACTCGGTCACAGTGCAAGTTAAAAAGAAACAGTTATGAATTATAGCTCCGAACCTATTCTAAATATGGCTACTACTGCGTGACCCAGTTGGACTTGAAGGAACCTTATCAGACAAGCTGAGGATAAGACAGCTTCACCAATAAGTCTCTATGAAGTCTTCATGGAACAAACAGCTCAGTGCTGCCTGGTCAAAGTGGAGTGAGTGAGAACAGACTACAGGAGCTGCCGTGTGGACACGCTACTCCAGAAGTTAAAAAAAAATCATAAAACTAAGGTTTTTTTAATCTGCTTTATAGGGTTTCTCCCACTAGGGTCCCATAGTGAAGAACTGCCCCCTACCATTAAAACACCCACACGACTGCATCAATCCTAATTCCCTGTTTCAGGCAGCAAACATGATGAAATGGTTTTATTTATGTGTGCTAAGAAGGATTGCCCCTCTCCAGGTGTTTAATCTGGATTGCCTTTGCTGCCCTTGTGACCCAGCACCTCTTTTGCCATAATAACCCCGGCATCTTCCTCTCTGCCTGTCCAGCCATATCCCGGAGCCCCCCCAGACCCGCAGTATATCAGGGCCCCCTGTCACTGGTACCCTCTGCATCACGCGTGAATCTTATCCCATTACACGCACACGCCAATCAATCGAGCCACTGACAGGCCCAATGGCTTCCGGATCAATAACCTGAAGCAGAGATATTGATCGGAGCCCACAGTGACTACATTAAGGAATTCCTAATGATGACCCCCTTTGACCTTCTATCCCATCGCTGACCTCATTGGGGAACCTCCCAATCCTAACGTTTGTAAATATGACTTATTATAGATTTTCCTCTTATTAAATGACAGCTGGACGGGTTAGGGCAATTTTTAGAATTAAATCAAATGATTATCATGTGTGCACATAATTTTAATATCAAGAACACGGTATAAGGTATCGGGTATCATGTTACTTTATATATCTTTGTCGGTGTGTGTGTATATATATATATATAATACAATAAGTACAGCAAACAAAATCAGACAAATGGAAAGGAAATCCCTGCCCCGCAGAGCTTACAATCTATCATAGTTACATAGTTACATAGTTACATAGTAGATGAGGTTGAAAAAAGACATACGTCCATCAAGTTCAACCCATGCTAAACTTAGACAACAGATACTTTATCCTATATCTATACTTATTGATCCAGAGGAAGGCAAACAAAAAAAACTCCCAGTGTCATATCATACAATGATATCTCATAAGGGGAAAATAAATTCCTTCCTGACTCCAAGAATTGGCAATCGGATTAATCCCTGGATCAACATCCTTCCCATGTATACTTATTTGGTATATCCCTGTATACCTTTCCCATCTAAAAAGATGTCCAAACTTTTTCTGAACAAATCTATTGTATCTGCCATCACAGTCTCCATGGGTAATGAATTCCACACTGTAACTGCCCTCACTGTAAAGAACCCTTTCCTTTGTTGCTGGGGAAATTTCCTTTCCTCCAACCTTAAGGGATGGCCCGAGTCCTTTGTACTGCCCGTGGGATGAATAGTTCTTTTGAAAGCTCCTTGTATTATCCCTGAATATATTTGTATATAGTTATCATATCCCCTCTTAGACGCCTCTTTTCTAATGTAAATAAATCTAATTTAGCTAGCCTCTCCTCATAAGTTAAATTGTCCATCCCCTTTATTAATTTGGTGGCTCTTCTCTGCACTCTCTCTTGTTCCAGAATGTCTTTTCTTAGGATTGGTGCCCAAAATTGTACTCCATATTCAAGGTGTGGTCTTACTAATGCTTTGTAAAGGGGCATAATTATGTTTACTTCCCTTCCATCCATTGCCCGTTTGATGCAAGATAAGATCTTGTTTGCCTTTGCAGCTACTGCATGACTTTGGGCACTATTGCTAAGCCTGCTGTCTACAAGCACTCCTAAATCCTTCTCCTTCAAGGATTCCCCCAATTTATCCCCATTTAATTTGTAATTCACCTTTTTATTCTTGCATCCCAAATGCATAACCGTACATTTATCTGTATTAAACCTCATCTGCCATTTACCTGCCCACGTTTCCAGTCTCTCCAAGTCTTTCTGAAGAGAAATTACATCCTGCTCTGATTCTATTACCTTACACAATTTAGTATCCTCAGCAAAGATGGAGACTTTGCTCTCGATCCCAACCTCAAGGTCATTAATAAACAAGTTAAAAAGCAGGGGTCCCAGTACCGATACCTGAGGTACTCCACTCACGACTTTAGCCCAACCTGGAAAAGTTCCATTTATGACAACCCTCTATTGTCTGTCCTTTAACCAGTTTTCAATCCAGGTGCATATATTATTACTGAGTCCAACTTTCTTTATTTTGTACACCAACCTCTTGTGTGAAACCGTATCAAAAGCCTTTGCAAAATCTAAGTAGACCACATCAACTGCATTACCCTGGTCTAAATTCCTACTTACCTCCTCAAAGAAACAAATAAGGTTAGTTTGGCAAGATCTATCCTTCATAAATCCATGCTGACCATTACTAATAATTTTGTTTTCCATTAGGTATTCCTGAATATTATCCCGTATTAAACCTTCAAGTAGTTTCCCTACTATTGAAGTCAGGCTTACAGGTCTGTAATTACCCGGGTGTGATCTAGCTCCCTTTTTAAATATAGGCACCACATCTGCTTTACGCTAATCGATATATCTGTTATTTATATATGCATTGAATATATATTTATCCATCCAACTATCTTTCAATGTAAATGTGCCTGCCTGTCTCTGTAGCACACACACACACAGACACACAGACATACAGACAGACACAGACAGACACACACATACAGACACACACACACATTTATTTGTACTAATACTTAGTGACACATTTTATAGTATACTAGTTCCACTTTCTCCATGATAAAAGTTCCCAGTGCAAGTCAGTGTAAAATGACGACAATCTCCCAAACTTCTCTCAGCCGTTACCCGCCCCTCTCCCCGGCTGGGAAGGGGTTAACGCCCACCTTTATTCTCCCCTCCCCTGCTTCTCAGCTCGGAGGCGCAGCGTAGGGGAATCTCGCGAGCCCAGATGCGTTGAGAAGGCATATACATGTCTGTGTGTGTATTATACGTATATATATATCTGTGATGCTGTTTAAGCAAATATAACCTTTTGTCATCTTCCTACTGTGTGCGTCTCTACTTTATCAGTCCTCGGATGGTAACGTATTTTTTTTATATTTATTTTTAAGGGACAAGCACCAGGCCTTATTATTATCTTCACTAGGAGTGCTGATTCTTGATTTTATATATATATAATATACAGTATATATATTATATATATATATATACACACTGTATATTTCTCTGAAGTCGCATGGGTGAGTGCTGTACGATTTACTTAGACACACACAGACTGCCTGAAACTTCTTCCCAACTATAGACATTCGTGCCCCAGAATAACGGCAGTGTTATTAGTGTTATTAGTGTTATTAGTGTTATTAGTGTTATTAATGCGTACAGATACCGTGCGAGTCTAACAAGATATTCTGTAACCCCTCCTCTCCCGGAGAGGTGGGCAATACTCAGAATAAAGGTGCACAACGGCTCATATCACTATCTATCTATCTATCTATCTATCTATCTATCTATCTATCTATCTATCTATCTATTGTATCTATCTGTCTATCTGTCTATCTATCTATCTATCTATCTATCTATCTATCTATCTGTCTGTCTGTCTGTCTGTCTGTCTGTCTGTCTGTCTGTCTGTCTGTCTGTCTGTCTGTCTGTCTGTCTGTCTGTCTGTCTGTCTGTCTGTCTGTCTATCTATCTGTCTATCTATCTCTCTCTCTCTCTCTCTCTCTCTCTCTCTCTCTCTCTCTCTCTCTCTCTCTCTCTCTCTATCTATCTATCTATTGTATCTATCTATCTATTGTATCTATCTATCTATCTATTGTATCTATTGTATCTATCTATCTATCTATCTATCTATCTATCTATCTATCTATCTATCTATCTATCTATCTATCTATCTATCTATCTATCTATCTATCTATCTATCTATCTATCTATTGTATCTATCTATCTATCTATTGTATCTATCTGTCTATCTATCTATCTATCTATCTATCTATCTATCTATCTATCTATCTATCTGTCTGTCTGTCTGTCTGTCTGTCTGTCTGTCTGTCTGTCTGTCTGTCTGTCTGTCTGTCTGTCTGTCTGTCTGGATGTATGTATCTGCCCGTTGCCCTCCCGCAGCAGCAGCAGCTCGGCAGTCTTGCCCGGCCTGTGCCTGTGCTCCCGATGTCGCTGGCAGTGTGAGGTTATATGGAGGCTCGGAAGGAGAGAGCCACGACATTGCCAGGGAGAGGTTTCTTTCCTGTACAGCAGGTGACTGTGAGCTGCTATCTGAGTGAGAGATGTACCTGTCGGAGCACTGACTTCCATCCTTTGTTCTTCCCCGGACAGTATGTTTGTATTAGATTGCGTTATTGTGTTTGTTGCTGCACCGCTTCTCCATTTCAGATGATTTTATATATATATATATATATATATATATATATATATATATATATATATATATATATATATATATATATATATATATATTATCAGAACCAGGGCACGCACAGAGGAGAATATAGGGAACGTGCATACTGTCCGAAGAGATACAGAAAAAGGAAACAAGGGACACGCTCCTATATGCAAAAAAGGGGAACTGTATTGACTCACTTTTTTGCATATAGGAGTTCTCTCTCTCTCTCTCTCTCTCTCTCTCTCTCTCTCTCTCTCTGTCTCTCTCTCTCTCTCTCTCTCTCTCTCTCTCTCTCTCTCTCTCTCTCTCTCTCTCTCTCTCTCTCTCTCTCTCTCTCTCTCTCTCTCTCTCTCTCTCTCTCTCTCTCTCTCTCTCTCTCTCTCTCTCTCTCTCTCTCTCTCTCTCTCTCTCTCTCTCTCTCTCTCTCTCTCTGTCTCTCTCTCTCTGTCTCTCTCTCTCTGTCTCTCTCTCTCTCTGTCTCTCTGTCTCTCTGTCTCTCTCTCTCTCGTTGTACTTTACAATTTTCTTTAGTGATATATATACATATAGATATAACTGTGTATGTATAATATATAAAGCCATTTCTATTATCTATCTACTGTGTCTGTCTGTCTCTATGTGTGTATCTCTATCTATCTGTGTGTATGCCTGTCTAGCTATCTGTGTGTATCTATATATATATATGTGTGTGTGTGTGTGTATATATATAATATATATGTGTGTGTGTGTATATATATATATACCCTGTTACAGTTCCCAAATCACTACCCTTTGCCCTGCTCCTTATATAAGAAACAAATCTTAATTGTGTGTATGTGTGTGTGTGTGTGTGTGTGTGTGTGTGTGTGTGTGTGTGTGTGTGTGTGTGTGTGTGTGTGTGTGTGTGTGTGTGTGTGTGTATGTATATGTGTGTATGTATATGTGTGTGTGTGTGTGTATATGTGTGTGTGTGTGTGTGTGTATATGTGTGTGTGTGTGTGTGTATGTATATGTGTGTGTGTGTGTGTGTGTATATGTATGTATATATATACACTCCAGTACAGAGCCACGCACGTGCCCGCGGAGTCGCTAGCGCAGCTCTTGGTGACATCGCTCTGACCTCTGGTTAGTCAGGATTTTAATTAAAGGTCCTAATTAAGAACAGCGGACCAGACACTAATGAGTATTTTTGTGGAGGTAATTACGCCTGCGATTCCCCGGCCGGCGCAGCGGCGAGACGGGCGCTGGCTAATTAGTGGCAGGGGGTGTTCCAGGCCTGTCCCACGGGTACTGGAAGAAATATATCTTATATTGTTATATTTCAGGCAACAATTTGGGGCATAAGGACAGTTTAACCCGGGGATGGGCAATTCAGTCCTCCAATAGGTCAGGTGTTTGGGATATCCCTGCTTCAGCCCAGGTGGCTCAATCAGTGGTGCAGTCAAAGACTAAGCCACTGATTGAACCACCTGTGCTGAACCACAAACTGCTTGAGCCACGTGTTCTGAAGCAGGAACTGATTGAGCCACCTGTGCTGAAGCAGGGATTGATTGAGCCACCTGTGCTGAAGCAGGGATTGATTGAGCCACCTGTGCTGAAGCAGGGATTGATTGAGCACCCTGTGCTGAAGCTGGGACTGATTGAGCCATCTGTGCGTAAAGCTATGGATTCATTGAGCCACCTGTGCTGAAGCGGGGATATCCTGAAAACCTGACCTGTTGGTGGCCCCTTGAGGACAGGTGTTACCCGCCCCCGCCCAGCTTAACCTATTCAGAATGGGGTCAAATATCAGCCCAGCTTCGGATAAGTTACAGCAGGGGGGCGCAAACTGGTCCCCGTGCGCACCCCTGCCTGCTCTCCTCTGCACCTCGCATCCCCCCCCCCATGCCGCGGGGTCATCCCCCCCACCCCCCAGCCGCGAGGTCATCCACACCCCCAGCCGCGAGGTCATGTGACGTCACGCTGCCTTGGAAGGCCGGGTAAGGCCTTGCGCGGCCCCCTAGCATTTAATTTAAATGCCAGGGGGGAGAGCGCGGGACCTCTATAACTGCCGCGCCCCCCAGTTTGCGCCCCCAGTTTGCACCCCATAGTTTGCGCCCCCCAGTTTGCGCCCCCCAGTTTGCGCCCCCCAGTTTGCGCCCCCGTGTTTGCGCTCCCAGTTTGCGCCCCCAGTTTGCGCCCCCCCAGTTTGCGCCCCCGTGTTTGTGCCCCCGTGTTTGCGCCCCCGTATTTGCGCCCCCAGTTTGCGCCCCCAGTTTGCGCCCCCGTGTTTGCGCCCCCAGTTTGCGCCCCCGTGTTTGCGCCCCCGTGTTTGCGCCCCCGTATTTGCGCCCCCAGTTTGCGCCCCCCAGTTTGCGCCCCGTGTTTGTAACTCCACGGGACCGCAGCGCCGGACCTCCGGTACCACGGCGTGTAACTCCACGGGACCGCAGCGCCGGACCTCCGGTACCACGGCGTGTAACTCCACGGGACTGCAGCGCCGGACCTCCGGTACCACGGCGTGTAACTCCACGGGACCGCAGCGCCGGACCTCCGGTACCACGGCGTGTAACTCCACGGGACCGCAGCGCCGAACCTCCGGTACCACGGCGTGTAACTCGGACCTCCGGTACCACGGCGTGTAACTCCACGGGACCGCAGCGCCGGACCTCCGGTACCACGGCGTGTAACTCCACGGGACCGCAGCGCCGGACCTCCGGTACCACGGCGTGTAACTCCACGGGACCGCAGCGCCGGACCTCCGGTACCACGGCGTGTAACTCCACGGGTCCGCAGCGCCGGACCTCCGGTACCACTGCGTGTAACTCCACGGGTCCGCAGCGCCGGACCTCCGGTACCACGGCGTGTAACTCCACGGGTCCGCAGCGCCGGACCTCCGGTACCACGGCGTGTAACTCCACGGGACCGCAGCGCCGGACCTCCGGTACCACGGCGTATAACTCCACGGGACCGCAGCGCCGGACCTCCGGTACCACGGCGTGTAACTCGACGGGACCGCAGCGCCGGACCTCCGGTACCACGGCGTGTAACTCCACGGGACCGCAGCGCCGGACCTCCGGTACCACGGCGTATAACTCCACGGGACCGCAGCGCCGGACCTCCGGTACCACGGCGTGTAACTCCACGGGACCGCAGCGCTGAACCTACGGTACCACGGCGTGTAAGTCCACGGGACCGCAGCGCCGGACCTCCGGTACCACGGCGTGTAACTCCACGGGTCCGCAGCGCCGGACCTCCGGTACCACGGCGTGTAACTCCACGGGTCCGCAGCGCCGGACCTCCGGTACCACGGCGTGTAACTCCACGGGACCGCAGCGCCGGACCTCCGGTACCACGGCGTGTAACTCCACGGGACCGCAGCGCCGAACCTCCGGTACCACGGCGTGTAACTCCACGGGAGCGCAGCGCCGGACCTCCGGTACCACGGCGTGTAACTCCACGGGACCGCAGCGCCGGACCTCCGGTACCACGGCGTGTAACTCCACGGGACCGCAGCGCCGGACCTCCGGTACCCACGGCGTGTAACTCTACGGGACCGGAGCGCCGGACCTCCGGTACCACGGCGTGTAACTCCACGGGACCGCAGCGCCGGACCTCCGGTACCCACGGCGTGTAACTCTACGGGACCGGAGCGCCGGACCTCCGGTACCACGGCGTGTAACTCCACGGGACCGCAGCGCCGGACCTCCGGTACCACGGCGTGTAACTCCACGGAACCGCAGCGCCGGACCTCCGGTACCACGGCGTGTAACTCCACGGAACCGCAGCGCCGAACCTCCGTTACCACGGCGTGTAACTCCACGGGACCGCAGCGCCGGACCTCCGGTACCACGGCGTGTAACTCCACGGGAACGCAGCGCCGGACCTCCGGTACCACGGCGTGTAACTCCACGGAACCGCAGCGCCGAACCTCCGGTACCACGGCGTGTAACTCCACGGGAGCGCAGCGCCGGACCTCCGGTACCACGGCGTGTAACTCCACGGGAGCGCAGCGCCGGACCTCCGGTACCACGGCGTGTAACTCCACGGGACCGCAGCGCCGGACCTCCGGTACCACGGCGTGTAACTCCACGGGTCCGCAGTGCCGGACCTCCGGTACCACGGCGTGTAACTCCACGGGACCGCAGCGCCGGACCTCCGGTACCACGGCGTGTAACTCCACGGGACCGGAGCGCCGGACCTCCGGTACCACGGCGTGTAACTCCACGGGTCCGCAGCGCCGGACCTCCGGTACCACGGCGTGTAACTCCACGGGACCGCAGCGCCGGACCTCCGGTACCACGGCGTGTAACTCCACGGGACCCGCAGCGCCGAACCTCCGGTACCCACGGCGTGTAACTCCACGGGAGCGCAGCGCCGGACCTCCGGTACCACGGCGTGTAACTCCACGGGACCGCAGCGCCGGACCTCCGGTACCACGGCGTGTAACTCCACGGGACCGCAGCGCCGGACCTCCGGTACCACGGCGTGTAACTCTACGGGACCGGAGCGCCGGACCTCCGGTACCACGGCGTGTAACTCCACGGGACCGCAGCGCCTCTACGGGACCGGAGCGCCGGACCTCCGGTACCACGGCGTGTAACTCCACGGGACCGCAGCGCCGGACCTCCGGTACCACGGCGTGTAACTCCACGGAACCGCAGCGCCGGACCTCCGGTACCACGGCGTGTAACTCCACGGAACCGCAGCGCCGAACCTCCGTTACCACGGCGTGTAACTCCACGGGACCGCAGCGCCGGACCCTCCGGTACCACGGCGTGTAACTCCACGGGAACGCAGCGCCGGACCTCCGGTACCACGGCGTGTAACTCCACGGAACCGCAGCGCCGAACCTCCGGTACCACGGCGTGTAACTCCACGGGGAGCGCAGCGCCGGACCTCCCGGTACCACGGCGTGTAACTCCACGGGAGCGCAGCGCCGGACCTCCGGTACCACGGCGTGTAACTCCACGGGACCGCAGCGCCGGACCTCCGGTACCACGGCGTGTAACTCCACGGGTCCGCAGTGCCGGACCTCCGGTACCACGGCGTGTAACTCCACGGGACCGCAGCGCCGGACCTCCGGTACCACGGCGTGTAACTCCACGGGACCGGAGCGCCGGACCTCCGGTACCACGGCGTGTAACTCCACGGGACCACAGCGCCAGACCTCCGGTACCACGGCGTGTAACTCCACGGGGCCGCAGCGCCGGACCTCCGGTACCACGGCGTGTAAGTCCACGGGGACCGCAGCGCCGGACCTCCGGTACCACGGCGTGTAACTCCACGGGAGCGCAGCGCCGGACCTCCGGTACCACGGCGTGTAAGTCCACGGGACCGCAGCGCCGAACCTCCGGTACCACGCGTGTAACTCCACGGGACCGCAGCGCCGGACCTCCGGTACCACGGCGTGTAACTCCACGGGCCCGCAGCGCCGGACCTCCGGTACCACGGCGTGTAACTCCACGGGTCCGCAGCGCCGGACCTCCCTCCGGTACCACGGCGTGTAACTCCACGGGGCCGCAGCCGCCGGACCTCCGGTACCACGGCGTGTAAGGACTGACTGATAACCTAACCCCTGCAGTGCTGCGCCACAGTCAGTGCGGTTTAAAAGTTAGTTATAGTGAGAAACCCTCCAGCGTGCAGCGTACCCTCTGCCCTGTGCACTGTGCCTGTCCTGTTTCTCTGTCACTCACCCATCTGCCCCGCACCTGTTGGCACTGTGCCTGTCCCTGTTTCTCTCACTCTCCCCTCTGCCCTGTCACTGTGACTGTCCTGTTTCTCTGTCACTCTGCCCTGTGTTACTGTGACTGTCCTGTTTCTCTCTCACTCTGCCCTGTGTTACTGTGACTGTCCTGTTTCTCTCACTCTCCCCTCTGCCCTGTCACTGTGACTGTCCTGTTTCTCTGTCACTCTGCCCTGTGTTACTGTGACTGTCCTGTTTCTCTCTCACTCTGCCCTGTGTTACTGTGACTGTCCTGTTTCTCTCTCACTCTGCCCTGTGTTACTGTGACTGTCCTGTTTCTCTCTCACTCTGCCCTGTGTTACTGTGACTGTCCTGTTTCTCTCTCACTCTGCCCTGCTGTCTCTCCGGGACTGTCCTGTTTCTCTCTCACTCTGCCCTGTGTCACTGTGGACTGTCTGTTTCTCTCTCACTCTGCCCTGTGTTACTGTGACTGTCCTGTTTCTCACTCTGCCCTGTGTTACTGTGACTGACTGTCCTGTTTCTCACTCTGCCCTGTGTTACTGTGACTGTCCTGTTTCTCTCTTACTCTGCCCTGTGTCACTGTGACTGTCCTGTTTCTCTCTCACTCTGCCCTGTGTTACTGTGACTGTCCTGTTTCTCTCATTCTCCCCTCTGCACTGTGTCGATGTGACTGTCCTGTTTCTCTGTCACTCTCCCCTCTGCCCTGTGTCACTGTGACTGTCCTGTTTCTCTGTCACTCTCCCCTCTGCCCTGTGTCACTGTGACTGTCCTGTTTCTCTCTCACTCTGCCCTGTGTTACTATGACTGTCCTGTTTCTCTCATTCTCCACTCCACCTTGTGTCACTGTGACTGTCCTGTTTCTCTCTCACTCTGCCCTGTGTTACTTTGACTGTCCTGTTTCTCTGTTACTCTGCCCTGTGTTACTGTGACTGTCCTGTTTTCTCACTCTCCCCTCTATCCTGTGTCACTGCTGACTGTCCTGTTTCTGTTATTCTGCCTGGTTTCTCTCTCACTCTGCCCTGTGTTACTGGGACAGTCCTGTTTTCTCACTCTACCCTCTATCCTGTCACTGTGACTGTCCTGTTTCTCTCGACACTCCCCCTCTGCCCTGTGTCACTGTGACTGTCCTGTTTCTCTCCCACTCTCCCCTCTGCCCTGTGTCACTGTGACTGTCCTGTTTCTCTCTCACTCTCCCCTCTGCCCTGTGTCACTGTGAGTGTCCTGTTTCTGTCACCTCTGCCCTCTGCCGTGTCACTGTGACTGTCCTGTTTCTGTCACCTCTGCCCTCAGCCGTGTCACTGTGCCTGTCCTGTTTCTCTGACACTCTCCCCTCTGCGCTGTGTCACTGTGACAGTCCTGTTTCTCTGACACTCTCCCCTCTGCGCTGTGTCACTGTGACAGTCCTGTTTCTCTGACACATGGGCACATGGGACAGGGACACCAAACGTCAAAAAAACATATTTAAGAAGGACCAACTTCAGATCGTCCGCGTCCCTCCCCCAAAATGAATATGACTCAACCAAGCCCCCCCCAGCGCCCCACCCCCCCCCTCCCCCCGGCAGGGTTAACGGGCGAGACATAGAGAGCTCAGCACAATTTTGTTTACGAGCCGCAGGCGCGGGGCGGCAGGGAGCCACGCTGCTAACAAATCGGGGCCGCTGGGTCATCTATCAGCGCACAGACGCAGCCAGCCCGGCCGCGCCGCGCGCAAATGAAATAATATATCTTTGAAAAGCGGTGCCTGCTTTAAGCCGCAGCACCATATATCAAGGCAGCGGATACGCTCCAAGCCCCATTAACACTTCACCTGTTACCCCCTCTCCCCCTCTCCCCCCTCCCCCCCAGGAAGACCCCTGCCCTTGGCAACGCTCCGTCCTCCCCCCCCCCCCCCCTTTGTTCATCTACTAAGAATAGTGGGAATGCGGCTCGCGCCCTCGGAGATAATTCAAAAGCAATGATGCAGGGGCAGGCCCGGTGACAGGTCCGAGCCACCGGGGCTGTGACTTATGCTGGCTGTTTGTCACACGCGTGTGAGCAGTGTAACCTCTGTGACACAACAGGGGGAGATCGCTGCTAATGCACAGAGCTCCTTTACTTAACGCGCCCGCCGGCGCCGACGCCCGGGGGAAGAATTCCACCGAACCCCGGCTTTTATGCCGGATATTATTATTTATACGGTAAAACCCACGTTTGCTGCGTTGATTAAACGCGCTAACAATGACCTTCGCCGTGTTCCTGCCGTGTTCCTGCCGTGTTCCTGCCGTGTTCCTGCCTTGTTCCTGCCTTGTTCCTGCCGTGTTCCTGCCGTGTTCCTGCCGTGTTCCTGCCGTGTTCCTGCCTTCCGTCCGCACATCAACTGAATTTCATTTGACGTTTAAAAATGAGTTCAAAATGTTTCATTACCCGGCATTTAAAAAGAAATGATACATAGAAAAGTCGCACAGCAAATGCCAACCCCCAGGTCGGCAGCCCTGCTCTTCCCCGTTATCTCTTAGCATACACGGCTTTCCCTGCAGCCGGGGATTCTGGGTAATGGCATGCAAATGAGCCCTCGCGGCGTTTCTCGCGCTGCCCTTGTTAGAGCCAGTAAAGATAAGGAGGGAGGAGAGAGGGGGGCATTGACGGCGCAAACTCCTGCTCAGTGATATGACCCACGAGGGAGCAGCCAGAGAAAATCAACCCCTCTCCCATAAGCCCCGATGTCACCGGCTTATCTCGGCGAACCCCCGCAAATTAGGACTGATTTAGCTCCGTAGAGTTTGACATTTGTGCGCTAGATCGAGTTCGTCCTTAGTGGGACGGCAGCCATAACGAGCGTCGCCCGGACGCTTAATAAGATCGACCCGTTGGTAACAGCTCCTGCGAGTTTCTTTGGATGGTCAGAAATAGGGGCCAAGAAAGGTTTGTATTTTTCTCTTTACTCTGTAACAATAGTTGTGTATATAGAAGTTTGTCACGTTTCCAATGTTACCTGGGGTCTTGCATCTGCTCTGACCTGCAACCTTAACCTATGACAGTGACATGTTTCAGGCACTATTCCCCCCTAAATGACCTCCATTTGTTTACAGGATTGGAACTGGGGCGTCCTACAGAACTGACCCGAAAATAGGGGTTTATCTCACGGTGAGAGAGGGAAATAACGCTATGTTAGTTATATCACCTCACTGTGGGGTTACCCCCATCCAGACCCGGAAATAGGGGTTTATCTCACGGTGAGAGAGAGGGAAATAACGCTGTGTTAGTTATATCACCTCACTGTGGGGTTACCCCCATCCAGACCCGGAAATAGGGGTTTAACTCACGGTGAGAGAGGGGGAAATAACGCTATGTTAGTTATATCACCTCACTGTGGGGTTACCCCCATCCAGACCCGGAAATAGGGGTTTATCTCACGGTGAGAGAGGGAAATAACGCTATGTTAGTTATATCATCTCACTGTGGGGTTACTCCCATCCAGACCCGGAAATAGGGGTTTATCTCACGGTGAGAGAGAGGGAAATAACACTATGTTAGTTATATCCCCTCACTGTGGGGTTACCCCCATCCAGAACCGGAAATAGGGGTTTAACTCACGGTGAGAGAGGGGGAAATAACGCTATGTTGGTTATATCACCTCACTGTGGGGTTACCCCATCCAGTCCCGGAAATAGGGGTTTATCTCACGGTGAGAGAGAGAGAGGGAAATAACGCTATGTTAGTTATATCACCTCACTGTGGGGTTACCCCCATCCAGACCTGGAAATAGGGGTTTATCTCACGGTGGGAGAGAGGGAAATAACACTATGTTAGTTATATCACCTCACTGTGGGGTTACCCCCATCCAGACCCGGAAATAGGGGTTTATCTCACGGTGAGAGAGAGGAATAACGCTATGTTAGTTATATCACCTCACTGTGGGGTTACCCCCATCCAGACCCGGAAATAGGGGTTTATCTCACGGTGAGAGAGAGGGAAATAACGCTATGTTAGTTATATCACCTCACTGTGGGGTTACACCTATCCAGATCCGGAAACAGGGGTTTAACTCACAGTGAGAGAGGGAAATAACGCTATGTTAGTTATATCACCTCACTGTGGGGTTACCCCCCATCCAGACCCGGAAATAGGGGTTTATCTCACGGTGAGGGAGAGGGAAATAACGCTTTGTTAGTTATATCACCTCACTGTGGGGTTACCCCCATCCAGACCCGGAAATAGGGGTTTATCTCACGGTGAGAGGGAAATAACGCTATGTTAGTTATATCACCTCACTGTGGGGTTACCCCCATCCAGACCCGGAAATAGGGGTTTATCTCACGGTGAGAGAGAGGGAAATAACGCTATGTTAGTTATATCACCTCACTGTGGGGTTACCCCCATCCAGAACCGTAATTATGCTCATTACGGGAGAAAACCCGCGGCTTCGTGTGACCGTATTGTCCTTTGAAGATACGTGGTTAGGTTAATGCCACGAGACTTAACACAGCTTTGTGGATCTGACCGTGGCGCTGACCCCGCTGCGTTCCTGTCCCACTATAACGCGCCACAGACAATGTCAAGGAATCGGACAGCGACGTGACACGCCTCCTCCCGACGCAGATACCGCGCTCCGTCCCGCAGGGTCCCTATAGCAATGTCTCCCGCCCGCGAAGCGCCAGCGGCAGCTTAATCCCCCGGGGACAAGG
>NC_134492.1:61229260-61372952 GCF_040206685.1 Ascaphus truei | reverse complement strand
CCTCTGCCACCCCTCTCTCTTCCTCTGCCCCCCCTCTCTCTATCTATCTCTCCCTATCTCTCTTCCTCTCTTCCTGTGCCCCCTCTCTCTCCCTGTCTCTTCCTGTGCCCTCTCTCTCTCTCTCTTCCTCTGCCCCCTCGCTCTTCCTCTGCCCCCTCTCTCTCTTCCTCTGCCCCTCTCTCTTCCTCTGCCAGCTCTGTCTTCCTCTGCCCCCTCTCTCTTCCTCTGCCCCTCTCTCTTCCTCTGCCCCCTGTCTCTCTTCCTCTGCCCCCTCTCGCTCTTCCTCTGCCCCCTTGCTCTTCCTCTGCCCCTCTCTCTTCCTCTGCCCCCTCTCTTTCTTCCTCTGCCCCCTCTCTCTCTTCCTCTGCCCCCTCTCTCTCTTCCTCTGCCCCCTCTCTCTTCCTCTGCCCTCCCCTCTCTCTTCCTCTGCCCCCCCTCACTCTTCCTCTGCCCCCCTCTCTCTATCTCTCTCTCCCTATCTCTCTTCCTCTCTTCCTGTGCCCCCTCTCTCTCCCTCCCTGTCTCTTCCTGTGCCCTCTCTCTCTCTTCCTCTGCCCCCTCTCGCTCTTCCTCTGCCCCCTCGCTCTTCCTCTGCCCCCTCTCTCTTCCTCTGCCCCCTCTCTCTCTTCCTCTGCCCCCTCTCTCTCTTCCTCTGCCCCCTCTCTCTCTTCCTCTGCCCCCTCTCTCTTCCTCTGCCCTCCCCTCTCTCTTCCTCTGCCCCCCCTCACTCTTCCTCTGCCCCCCTCTCTCTCTCTCTCTCTCCCTATCTCTTCCTCTCTTCCTGTGCCCCCCCTCTCTCCCTCCCTGTCTCTTCCTGTGCCCTCTCTCTCTCTTCCTGTGCCCACCCCTCTCTCTTTTACACTTGTCCCTCCCCTTTTGTTCTTCAGTCCCACTCAGTGGCAAATTTGAGGACCCCTAGCTCTGTGGACCCCCAGCTCTGAGGATCCCTAGCTCTGAATATCACCAGTTGCTCTGAGGACCCCCAGCTCTGAGGACCCCCAGCTCTGAACAACAACAGAATTTCCCAATGGATTCTGCAAACCACAACTTCAAGTTAATGAAAACAAACCTACGTATCTGACCTACCTTCAGCTCTCGGAAGAAGATGCTACTCCTCGCCCACTCAACAATGGAAAAGAGAGTCTGGTCCGCCATTTTGCACATGAGTCCAAACGTGTTGAGCTTGTCGTGTTTGCTCCTGTTGGCTTGCTCCTGCTGTAAGTAGGCCATGATCTTCCCTTGGACCTGAGGCTCATCCGGCTCACACTTCAAGAGTTCCACTATGAGGTGTGGGATGTTGGCAGGGGAGCCGGTCTGATAACTATCCATGTACGAGTATCCCATGATGGACTCCGGAGAGCTGGTGTAAGGGTCCGGGTACTCCGACTTAATGGCGCGGCTAGGGAAGTGCCCGTACGCCTGGTAACCTTGCAGGCTGCCATGAGGTGGCATGGCCATGCTGATGGGGGACGTCACAAAGGGGCTTCTGTCGTAGTCTGTCGGGGCAGGGCAGCGTGGTGGAGAGGTAGGCTTTTGGATGCCGAGTGGATGTTCTGGATGGCAGAAGAAATGGTCAGGTCGGTGGGAATAGATTGGATGACCTGGCTCATGGCCTCTATTTTGAGTCCGTTAGCTCGGATGAGGGCCTTCTTCTGCTGCTTGAGAGCCCGGTCCCTCTTGTACATCGGCCCGAACTTATTCCTTCCGCCGCGCATACGATCCGCCCGTACAGCTGTGGGACAACAACGGAGGAGAGGGGAATTAAGACAGCCTTCATCATGCCCCTGACCTGCCGCTGGGATACCCCCGGGTCCGTCACAGTATATCCCCTGGACATCCGTTATTAGCAGGAGCATAACATGGCCGCCAGTTAGCTGCCTACAGGACAACCAACAAGAATGGTGGAACTCAGCGGGACCTGCTACTTCCTGAGATACTTACCTCTGTAGGGGGCGCCGGCAGCCGCTTGGCTCAGCTAGCAGGGATCACGTAATGGCGGAGTTTTCAAAGCTCCCGCGAGCCAATAGGAAGCCGTGATGTCATCCGGTGCGATTTCCGATTGGCCCACGTGACAGGGGAGCTTTAAACTTCGCAGAGATACCGGCGCCCGCTGCAGAGATCTGTATCTCGAGGAGCAGGGGTTCCCCGGAGCTGAAATTAACGGGGTTCAGCCCACGGAGACCCCCTGCTTCAATACTGTGTTAAAAAATATATCATAAAAAAAAAGTGCGCAAATCTCTCCTTTAAGATGTGTTTAACAGCCCGAAAAATGGTGACAAACGGCAAGAAAACAGAACAGGAGGGGATTAAGGATATCACGGGTACTCGCTACCACTATTTCATTTAATTATTTATTAAATAAAAATCCCACATCGTGAGCACAGTCACGTCTCAGGCAGGTCTGCCCTTCCCTTTATCTCCTAGAATACAAAGCTCCCACTGCAGCTAGGGATTCTGGGTAATGACATGCAAATGAGAACAGTGTGCCAATTTTTACTTCTTATCCATTTTAACCCCTATAAACTTACGCATTTCTGTACGGACTAATCCTGAGGGCCACGGTTTTAAATAAATTAAAAATAAATTAAAAAACGAATAGTTCCACCTCGTTTAAAAAAAACAAAAAATAAATATATATATATAATTTAAATATAAAAAATAATATATGTATCTATATATATGAAATTGAATTTTGTGAGATTGTTACTAGATGTGGTGAATCTGATTGGTCCGTGGGTCCACGACTCTCATTGGCCAACAGGTACGCTGACATCACAGACACACCTACTCCACTGTGACACACACACACATACTGCCACAGACTCTCACCCCATTACACTCACCATACCTCACCCACAGCTCACCTCCCCGCTGGCTCCCCCCCACCATCACTCCCCCTCACCCACAGTTCACCTCCCCGTTGGCTCCCCCCCACCATCACCCCCCTCACCCACAGCTCACCTCCCCGCTGGCTCCCCCACACCATCACCCCCCCTCACCCACAGCTCACCTCCCCGCTGGCTCCCCCCCACCATCACCCCCCCCCCCCCCTCACCCACAGCTCCCCTCCCCGCCATCACCCCCCCTCACCTCCCCACTACCTTCCCCAATATGCCACCGGCTCACAATATTAAAATGGCGCTCCGCACTACTCCATCCTGTCGTCACCCTGGGTGGCGATCGGAAGAGGCTGAGCTGCCCCTCCCCCCGTGGCCATCTCCCGGTGGGAAGGGCATGTCCCGCGCAGCTGCCAATGCCCTGCTCCCCCCCGTTGAAGGGGAAGGCGCGCCAAGGGGGAAGGTAAGTGGAGGGGGGGGTGGAAGTCCTGTCCACTGTCCCTCCCTCCCTCGGGGGGGGGGGGACGGAGAAAGAGGGGAGCACCGAAATAGGGGGAGAGGAGGGAGCGGGAAATTTAACTCATGGGCAACGCTGGGTCTCTCAGCTAGTATATATATATATTATTTTTTAATTATATATATATTTAAATATATTTTTAAAACTTGCCATACTTCAAATAAAACAAGAAATATTTTCAAAATGATTTCCGACTGCACCTGTCTTATTATCTATATATGAATAAATATACATATCACCCTATTAGCGAGCTGCATGGCGGGTGATTCAGGGCACGCTCATTAAAACGCTCCTCTTATCGGGGCTGTTAGAAGCAGTTCTCTGTACTCCGAGGGGGGGATATATATATTTTTTTTAAAACAATATTCTGTCAGCTTGTCTTTTTTTTTTTTTAACCCCAAAAAGCCATTTTATTTTCTTGCTGCGGTTTCTGAGAACAGAACGTCGGCTTTAGGAATAATTAAAACCGCCTGGCTCAGCTGCAGCCTTGGGAGGTATTTTAATGGGGTCTTATCACAGCGGTGATTGTCACTGCCACATGTTTAATGGGCTGGAACCAGGGGGGCGGGGTGGGGCGACTCAAATCCTCAAGGGCCACCAACAGGTCTTCAGGATATCCCTGCTTCAGCACTGGTGGCCAATTAGTGGTTCAATCGAAGACTGATCCTCTGATTGAGCCACCCCTGCTGAAGCTGGGACTGATTAAGCCGCCTGTGCTGAAGCAGGGATATCCTGAAAGCCTGACCTGTTGGTGGCCCTTGAGGACTGGAGTTGGCCGCCCCCGTGCCAGACAGCCAGACTTTCTGAGCCCCCCTCAGACAGCGGTTTATATGCAGAAGATATATTGCGGTGACCATTAAAAATACATGCTGATGGGCAGTAATTACACATCGTGCAGAAAGACTTCCGCCATTAATGAATCGTCGTCAGTTATAGACTACAGTTTAAGCTTAATGGGGCTATTAGTGAGGTGTGCACGGCGGGGTCGTTATCAAGATTACGAGTTGGAGAAGGGCGTTTGTTTTTAGATAGGGGCACATCCAACGTGGGACTGTGGTTATATGAGGTAATAGGAGGAGTTATAGGGAGCGGTTATATGGGGTAATAGGAGGAGTTATAGGGAGCAGTTATATGGGGTAATAGGAGGAGTTATAGGGAGAGGTTATATGGGGTAATAGGAGGAGTTATAGGGAGAGGTTATATGGGGTAATAGGAGGAGATATAGGGAGTGGTTATATGGGGTAATAGGAGGAGTTATAGGGAGAGGTTATATGGGGTAATAGGAGGAGTTATAGGGAGCGATTATATGGGGTAATAGGAGGAGTTATAGGGAGCGGTTATATGGGGTAATAGGAGGAGTTATAGGGAGAGGTTATATGGGGTAATAGGGAGAGGTTATATGGGGTAATAGGAGGAGTTATAGGGAGCGGTTATATGGGGTAATAGGAGGAGTTATAGGGAGCAGTTATATGGGGTAATAGGAGGAGTTATAAGGAGCAGTTATATGGGGTAATAGGAGGAGTTATAGGGTGCGGTTATATGGGGTAATAGGAGGAGTTATAGGGAGCGGTTATATGGGGCAATAGGAGGAGTTAAAGGGAGCGGTTATATGGGATAATAGGAGGAGTTATAGGTAGAGGTTATATGGGGTAATAGGAGGAGTTATAGGGAGCGGTTATATGGGGTAATAGGAGGAGTTATAGGGAGCAGTTATATGGGGTAATAGGAGGAGTTATAGGGAGGGGTTATATGGGGTAATTGGAGGAGTTATAGGGAGCAGTTATATGGGGTAATAGGAGGAGTTATATGGGTTAATAGGAGGAGTTATAGGGAGCGGTTATATGGGGTAATAGGAGGAGTTATAAGGAGCGGTTATATGGGGTAATAGGAGGAGTTATATGGGGTAATAGGAGGAGTTATAGAGAGCGGTTATATGGGGTAGTAGGAGGAGTTTTAGAGAGAGCTTATATGGGGTAATAGGAGGAGTTATAGGGAGAGGTTATATGGGGTAATAGGAGGAGTTATAGGGAGCGGTTATATGGGATAATAGGAGGAGTTATATGGGGTAATAGGAGGAGTTATATGGGGTAATAGGGGCAGTTATAGGGGGCGGTTATATGGGGTAATAGGAGGAGTTATAGGGAGCGGTTATATGGGATAATAGGAGGAGTTTTAGGGAGCAGTTATTGGGGGTAATAGGAGCAGTTATTGGGGGTAATAGGAGGAGTTTTAGGGAGCAGTTATTGGGGGTGTATTCTCCTACCTATCAGCACCCTATATAACAAACAATATTAACCCCTTCGGTGCTGCGCAGCACAGGCGGATCCAACAGGTCGCTAATACCATCAAAATACAAAAGGAAAATATCATGTGACTGCTTATTGTGCCATCGATCCACTCATTTCCTCTTCCTTCCCCAGGACGCTGTTTGTGGGGTTTCCAGATGTGCCACGAATAGTGTATAGGGAAAATAACCGCGTCAGGCGGAAACATGCGAGAGGTCCGCTCCTTTTCTTCCCCCCCCCGTCCATTTCTGGGTCTAATTCATGTTGGAACGTCAGAACCGGGTTCCGCAGAGCACACCTCCGCGATGGCCTCCGCCTTTCATTCGCACGCCGAGCCCTAGCGTTTGTCTTGCGCTGTAATGTCGCAGTCAGGTGCAGTCACTGGCGCAGGCGCAGTCCTAGTCAGACACAGTCCTAGTCAGGCACAGTCCTAGTCAGGCACAGTCCTAGTCAGGCACAGTCCTAGTCAGGCACAGTCCTAGTCAGGCACAGTCCTAGTCAGGCGCAGTCCTAGTCAGGCACAGTCCTACTCAGGCGCAGTCCTAGTCAGGCGCAGTCCTAGTCAGGCACAGGCGCAGTCCTAGTCAGGCGCAGTCCTAGTCAGGCACAGACGCAGTCCTAGTCAGGCGCAGTCCTAGTCAGGCACATGCGCAGTCCTAGTCAGGCGCAGTCCTAGTCAGGCACAGGCACAGTCCTAGTCAGGCGCAGTCCTAGTCAGGCGCAGGCACAGTCCTAGTCAGGTGCAGGCACAGTCCTAGTCAGGCACAGGCGCAGTCCTAGTCAGGCACAGGTGCAGTCCTAGTCAGGCGCAGTCCTAGTCAGGCGCAAGCACAGTCCCAGTCAGGCGCAGTCCTAGTCAGGCACAGTCCTAGTCAGGTGCAGGCACAGTCCTAGTCAGGCTCAGTCCTAGTCAGTCGCAGTCCTAGTCAGGCGTAGTCCTAGTCAGGCGCAGGCACAGTCCTAGTCAGGCGCAGTCCTAGTCAGGCGCAGGCACAGTCCTAGTCAGGCGCAGTCCTAGTCAGGCGCAGTCCTAGTCAGGCACAGTCCTAGTCAGGCACAGTCCTAGTCAGGCACAGTCCTAGTCAGGCACAGTCCTAGTCAGGCGCAGGCGCAGTCCTAGTCAGGCACAGACCTAGTCAGGCGCAGTCCTAGTCAGACACAGTCCTAGTCAGACACAGTCCTAGTCAGGCGCAGGCCCAGTCCTAGTCAGGTGCAGGCACAGTCCTAGTCAGGTGCAGGCACAGTCCTAGTCAGTCGCAGTCCTAGTCAGGTGCAGGCACAGTCCTAGTCAGGCACAGGCCTAGTCAGGCGCAGTCCTAGTCAGGCGCAGTCCTAGTCAGGCGCAGTCCTAGTCAGGTGCAGTCCTAGTCAGGTGCAGTCCTAGTCAGGCACAGTCCTAGTCAGGCGCAGTCCTAGTCAGGCGCAGTCCTAGTCAGGCACAGTCCTAGTCAGGCGCAGTCCTAGTCAGGCGCAGTCCTAGTCAGGCACAGTCCTAGTCAGGCACAGTCCTAGTCAGGCACAGTCCTAGTCAGACACAGTCCTAGTCAGGCACAGTCCTAGTCAGGCGCAGGCGCAGTCCTAGTCAGGTGCAGGCACAGTCCTAGTCAGGTGCAGGCACAGTCCTAGTCAGGCGCAGTCCTAGTCAGGCGCAGCCCTAGTCAGGCGCAGGCACAGTCCTAGTCAGGCACAGTCCTAGTCAGGCACAGACCTAGTCAGGCGCAGTCCTAGTCAGGCGCAGTCCTAGTCAGGCGCAGTCCTAGTCAGGTGCAGTCCTAGTCAGGTGCAGTCCTAGTCAGGCACAGTCCTAGTCAGGCGCAGTCCTAGTCAGGCGCAGTCCTAGTCAGGCACAGTCCTAGTCAGGCGCAGTCCTAGTCAGGCGCAGTCCTAGTCAGGCACAGTCCTAGTCAGGCACAGTCCTAGTCAGGCACAGTCCTAGTCAGACACAGTCCTAGTCAGGCACAGTCCTAGTCAGGCGCAGGCGCAGTCCTAGTCAGGTGCAGGCACAGTCCTAGTCAGGTGCAGGCACAGTCCTAGTCAGGCGCAGTCCTAGTCAGGCGCAGCCCTAGTCAGGCGCAGGCACAGTCCTAGTCAGGCACAGTCCTAGTCAGGCACAGACCTAGTCAGGCGCAGTCCTAGTCAGGCGCAGTCCTAGTCAGGCGCAGGCACAGTCCTATTCAGGCACAGACCTAGTCAGTCGCAGTCCTAGTCAGGCGCAGCCCTAGTCAGGCGCAGTCCTAGTCAGGCACAGTCCTAGTCAGGCACAGTCCTAGTCAGGCACAGTCCTAGTCAGGCACAGTCTTAGTCAGGCGCAGGCGCAGTCCTAGTCACGCGCAGTCCAAGTCAGGCACAGTCCTAGTCACGTGCAGTCCTAGTCACGTGCAGTCCTAGTCAGGCGCAGACCTAGTCAGGCGCAGTCCTAGTCAGGCGCAGGCACATCCTAGTCAGGCACAGACCTAGTCAGGCGCAGACCTAGTCAGTCGCAGTCCTAGTCAGGTGCAGTCCTAGTCAGGCGCAGTCCTAGTCAGGCACAGTCCTAGTCAGGCACAGTCCTAGTCAGGCACAGTCCTAGTCAGGCGCAGTCCTAGTCAGGCGCAGGCGCAGTCCTAGTCATGCGCAGTCCTAGTCACGCGCAGTCCTAGTCACGCGCAGTCCTAGTCAGGCACAGTCCTACTAGTCACGCACAGTCCTAGTCACGCGCAGTCCTAGTCAGGCGCAGTCCTAGTCAGGCACAGTCCTAGTCAGGCACAGTCCTAGTCAGGCACAGTCCTAGTCAGGCAGAGTCCTAGTCAGGCAGAGTCCTAGTCAGGCAGAGTCCTAGTCAGGCACAGTCCTAGTCAGGCGCAGTCCTAGTCAGGCACAGTCCTAGTCAGGCGCAGTCACAGGCACAGTCCTAGTCAGGCGCAGTCCTAGTCAGGCGCAGTCCTAGTCAGGCACAGTCCTAGTCAGGCGCAGTCGCAGTCCTAGTCAGGCACAGTCCTAGTCACGCGCAGACCTAGTCAGGCACAGACCTAGTCAGGCGCAGTCCTAGTCAGGTGCAGGCACAGTCCTAGTCAGGCACAGACCTAGTCAGTCGCAGTCCTAGTCAGGCGCAGTCCTAGTCAGGCGCAGTCCTAGTCAGGCGCAGTCCTAGTCAGGTACAGTCCTAGTCAGGCACAGTCCTAGTCAGGCACAGTCCTAGTCAGGCACAGTCCTAGTCAGATGCAGGCGCAGTCCTAGTCACACGCAGTCCAAGTCAGGCACAGTCCTAGTCAGGCACAGTCCTAGTCAGGCGCAGACCTAGTCAGGCACAGACCTAGTCAGGCGCAGTCCTAGTCAGGTGCAGGCACAGTCCTAGTCAGGCACAGATCTAGTCAGTCGCAGTCCTAGTCAGGCGCAGTCCTAGTCAGGCGCAGTCCTAGTCAGGCGCAGTCCTAGTCAGGCACAGTCCTAGTCAGGCACAGTCCTAGTCAGGCACAGTCCTAGTCAGGCACAGTCCTAGTCAGATGCAGGTGCAGTCCTAGTCACACGCAGTCCAAGTCAGGCACAGTTCTAGTCACGTGCAGTCCTAGTCAGGCACAGGCCTAGTCAGGCACAGTCCTAGTCAGGCACAGTCCTAGTCAGGCACAGTCCTCGTCAGGCGCAGTCCTAGTCAGGCACAGTCCTAGTCAGGCACAGTCCTCGTCAGGCACAGTCCTCGTCAGGCACAGTCCTCGTCAGGCACAGTCCTCGTCAGGCACAGTCCTCGTCAGGCACAGTCCTCGTCAGGCACAGTCCTAGTCAGGCACAGTCCTAGTCAGGCACAGTCCTAGTCAGGCACAGTCCTAGTCAGGCACAGTCCTAGTCAGGCAAAGTCCTAGTCAGGCGCAGTCCTAGTCAGGCGCAGTCCTAGTCAGGCGCAGTCCTAGTCACGCGCAGTCCTAGTCAAGCGCAGTCCTAGTCAAGCGCAGGCGCAGTCCTAGTCAGGCACAGTCCTAGTCAGGCACAGTCCTAGTCAGACACAGTCCTAGTCAGACACAGTCCTAGTCAGGCACAGTCCTAGTCAGGCACAGTCCTAGTCAGGCACAATCCTAGTCAGGCAAAGTCCTAGTCATGCAAAGTCCTAGTCAGGCAAAGTCCTAGTCAGGCGCAGTCCTAGTCAGGTGCAGTCCTAGTCAGGTGCAGTCCTAGTCAGGCGCAGTCCTAGTCATGTGCAGTCATAGTCACGTGCAGTCCTAGTCAGGCGCAGGCGCAGTCCTAGTCAGGCACAGTCCTAGTCAGACACAGTCCTAGTCAGGCACAGTCCTAGTCAGGCGCAGTCCTAGTCAGGCGCAGGCGCAGTCCTACTCAGTTACAGTCCTAGTAAGGCGCAGTCCTAGTCAGGCGCAGTCCTAGTCAGGCACAGTCCTAGTCAGGCACAGTCCTAGTCAGGCGCAGTCCTAGTCACGTGCAGTCCTAGTCAAGCGCAGGCGCAGTCCTAGTCAGACACAGTCCTAGTCAGGCAGAGTCCTAGTCAGGTGCAGTCCTAGTCAGGCGCAGGCGCAGTCCTAGTCAGGCGCAGGCGCATTCCTAGTCAGGCGCAGGCCTAGTCAGGCGCAGGCGCAGTCCTAGTCAGGCACAGTACTAGTCAGACTCAGTCCTAGTCAGGCACAGTCCTAGTCAGGCACAGTCCTAGTCAGACGCAGGCGCAGTCCTAGTCAGGCACAGTCCTAGTCAGGCACAGGCACAGTCCTAGTCAGGCACAGTCCTAGTCAGGCACAGTCCTAGTCAGGCAAAGTCCTAGTCAGGCACAGTCCTAGTCAGGCACAATCCTAGTCAGGCAAAGTCCTAGTCAGGCGCAGTCCTAGTCAGGTGCAGTCCTAGTCAGGCGCAGTCCTAGTCAGGCGCAGTCCTAGTCAGGCGCAGTCCTAGTCAGACGCAGTCCTAGTCAGGCAGAGTCCTAGTCAGGTGCAGTCCTAGTCAGGCGCAGGCGCAGTCCTAGTCAGGCGCAGGCGCATTCCTAGTCAGGCGCAGGCCTAGTCAGGCGCAGGCGCAGTCCTAGTCAGGCACAGTACTAGTCAGACTCAGTCCTAGTCAGGCACAGTCCTAGTCAGGCACAGTCCTAGTCAGACGCAGGCGCAGTCCTAGTCAGGCACAGTCCTAGTCAGGCACAGGCACAGTCCTAGTCAGGCACAGTCCTAGTCAGGCACAGTCCTAGTCAGGCAAAGTCCTAGTCAGGCACAGTCCTAGTCAGGCACAATCCTAGTCAGGCAAAGTCCTAGTCAGGCGCAGTCCTAGTCAGGTGCAGTCCTAGTCAGGCGCAGTCCTAGTCAGGCGCAGTCCTAGTCAGGCGCAGTCCTAGTCACGCGCAGTCCTAGTCACGCGCAGGCGCAGTCCTAGTCAGGCACAGTCCTAGTCAGACACAGTCCTAGTCAGGCACAGTCCTAGTCAGGCGCAGGCGCAGTCCTAGTTAGGTACAGTCCTAGTCAGGCGCAGTCCTAGTCAGGCGCAGTCCTAGTCAGGCGCAGTCCTAGTCAGGCGCAGTCCTAGTCAGGCGCAGGCGCAGTCCTAGTCAGGCGCAGTCCTAGTCAGGCGTAGTCCTAGTCAGGCACAGTCCTAGTCAGGTGCAGGCACAGTCCTAATAAGGCGCAGTCCTAGTCAGGCGCAGTCCTAGTCAGGCGCAGTCCTAGTCAGGTGCAGGCGCAGTTCTAGTCAGGCGGAGTCCTAGTCAGGCGCAGTCCTAGTCAGGCGCAGTCCTAGTCAGGCACAGTCCTAGTCAGGCACAGTCCTAGTCAGGCGCAGGCACAGTCCTAGTCAGGCACAGTCCTAGTCAGGTGCAGGTGCAGGCGCAGTCCTGGTCAGGCACAGTCCTAGTCAGGCACAGGCGCAGTCCTAATCAGGCGTAGGTGCCGTCCTAGTCAGGTACAGTCCTAGTCAGGTACAGTCCTAGTCAGGCGCAGTCCTAGTCAGGCGCAGTCCTAGTCAGTCGCAGTTCTAGTCAGTCGCAGTTCTAGTCAGTCGCAGTCCTAGTCAGGCGCAGTCGCAGGCACAGTTGAAGTTGCAGACACAGACGCAGGCGCAGTCATTCCGGGTGAAATAAAAGTAACGGATAGATGAATGGCTTTTTATTGAATGGGACTCGAGCCTCCACCATGGGGAGCCGGCCTGACAGGATACTGAGGAAGTGCGAATATTTTTGTATAAGTTTGTGAGTGAATAAGTGTGTCAGTGAATGTATGTGTGTGAATGTGTGAATGTCTGTATAAAAGTGTGAGTGAAGGTATGTTTGTAAGTGTGTGAATAAGCGTGTCAGTGAATGTGTGTGAATGTCTGTATAAAAGTGAGTGAATGTCTGAGTGTGTGAGTTTGTGAATTTCTGTGTGTGAGTAAATGTATGCGTGTGAGTAAATATATGTGTGTGAGTCTGTGAATGTCTGTATAAGTTTGTGAGTGAATGTATGTGTGTGAATAAGTGTGTCAGTGAATGTATGTGTGTGTGAATAAGTGTGTTAGTGAATGTGTGTGTTAGTGAATGTATGTGCATGAATGTCTGTGTGTGGATATCTGTATAAAGGTGTGAGTGAATGTGTGTGTGTGTGTGTGTGTGTGTGTGTGTGTGTGTGTGTGTGTGTGTGTGTGTGTGTGTGTGTGTGTGTGTATAAGTGTGTCAGTGAAAGTATGTGTGTGTGAATGTCTGTATAAATGTTTTTGTGAACATCTGAGTGAATGTGTGTGTATGTGTGAATAAGTGAGTCAGTGAATGCCTGTGTGAAATCGTCTGAGTGTATGTGTGTGTGTGTGTGTGTGTTTGTATAAGTGTGTCAATGAATTTATGTGTCATTGTGTGAAAGTCTGTATTAGTGTGAGTAAATGTTTGTGTGTGAATATCTGTATTAGTGTGTGAATGTCTGTATTAGTGTGTGCGTATGTGTGTATGTGAATATCTGTATTAGTGTGTGTACGTAATCCCTCCCTATAACTCCTCCTATTACCCCATGTAACTGCTCCCTATAACTCCTCCTCTTACCCCATATAACCCCTCCATATAACTCCTCCTATTACCCCATATACCCCCTCCCTTTAACTCCTCCAGGATGGGCTGCAGGTGAGCTCCTGCAGGGAAGTCAGGATGGCCTTAGACCCAGAGGTTGGTGGCTCTGAGTTGGAGATGGAAGTAGGAGAGGCCGCAGGCTGCAGCAGGTGTGTAGGTCTTGGGGAGCCTGAATGCAATTTACAGGAGAGTTTGCAGAGAAAGGAAGGGGCAGAACAGAATCTGCTTAAGAAAGAAGAGAAACGAGCTTTATTGAAGAAGTATAACAGGAAGGTAGAAGAAATGGAAATAGAAAATATTAAATTAAAGAGATGTCGTGGTCGTGAGATAGATGCGCGCAAGAAGCAAATACATAATCTGCATGTTGAATTAACCCAATTGGAAGGTGAGATTGCTAAAATAACAGGAGTTCCAGTCAAACAGAAACGTTCCCTTTCAAAAACAAATATAAATGCTAACCCACAGTGCTGAGCAGTGCGCAGGGTGCAGAGCGGGGCGCAGAGCAAAGTGCTGAGCAGGGTGTAGACTGGGGCGCAGAGCAAAATGCTGAGCAGGGTGCAGAGCAAAGTGCAGAACAAGTCGCAGATTCATATTGTGGAAACGGAAGCCAAAACCCCAGTAAGAGCCACATTAAAAGCTCTCAAGAAAAGATAAGTTTGGTGACGCCTAAAAGAAGTGAGATAGAAAGTAGATCCCAGAACAAGTCTGTGAAGCCTAAAGATAAAACAGAGAACTTATCCCAGGAAAATTCTGATTCAGATCCTGACAGTTTAATTCAATCAACTGCCAGGAAAACCCCAAAGGGTAAAGCTGCTAAAGAAAAGAAAGCAAAGGACCGGAGGCTAAAGGTTTCTACAGGAGAAGGTAACAGCCCTGTAATAGAGTCCTAAGACTTCAGGGAAGGGGACTCACCTCAGAGTGTATCAGGCAGTGAGCAAGGATCTGTTCCAGAGCTTCCAGCATCCCAGGGGTTAATGGCAGAAGCAGCAGAAGATCTGGTTAAAAGACCATTGCATGCAAAGAAAGCAGCAGACACCTGTGATGTTGGGTTATCTCAGACTCCCACGCTGGGAGAAGTAAAAGAAATTACAAAGAAATCTGGAGAGCAGCAAAGCAAGAACCTAAAAACTCTGAGAGGAGATCAGCTGGAAATGGAGTTTGTGCCTGAGAGCAGTGAGCCAGAGAACCCATGCTCACCTGGAACCACCCCAGAACCACAGAACCACCCCCTGCTTATTAGCAGGTCCTGTGATTCAGAACTCTGAGAGAGGAGAACAGCAGGTGGTAATTAGCAGCAATGGAGACAGCATTAACCCTGTAGTGCCTGGGAGTGAAATTAAGGTTGTAGAGACTGAAAGTGCTGCTCCTATCCAGATAGTTCCTGATAATAGAGTGGCCCAATCAGAAGATGGGGTAAAGCAAAGTAATGGTATTAAGGTAACCCCAGTTCACACAGCACCCCCTTCGGCGTGGGAGATCCTTTGTGAGCGCTGTGACCAGAAATGTTCAACCTTTAAAAAGGAGGAATGTGGTAAAGTTGACGTATAAAGGCAGTGAGGAAATGAAGCCTGACAGGATTTTTGTTGGAAAACATCTATTGAAAGAATCCTTGGGCTTCAGAGCAGATGAAATGTATGCACTTATCCATGTTCCAGGCTCCTGTGAGTATGATGTCAGCTTTAAGAGACCTCAGGCTCTGGACTATTTCTGGACAAAATATGAGAGTCTTAAAAATACTGAATTATGGAAGTCCTTTGCAGCTATTCCTGTGTCCAAACCGGAAACAAAGTCTGTAACAATTCTCTTCAGACACAAATCTGTCCCAATATCAGATATTCTGATATGGCTTGGCAGGCAATGTGAAGTACTGGCTCCACCTACAAGAATTATGGATGAAGAAGACATTTGGATTGGAGGTTGGAAAGTGCAAGTCAGACTTTGACGATATGGCAATGTTACAAAGCATTTGCCCAACTCCTTTTTCATAGGAAGAGAAAAAGGAAATAGTTTTTACTATGGTCAGCCAACCTTGTGCCATAGATGTGGTTCAGCCAAACATTTAAGTATGTCTTGTGATGTTCTAAAATGCAACTTGTGCGAGTCCTTGGGCCACGAGAGGGCAAGTTGTACAAAGATCAGATGTAATTTATGCGATAAATTTGGACATTCATATACGAATTGCGCAGAAGCCTGGCATAATATTTTAAAAGTATGGGAGCAGGAAGTGGACTTTGAAGATAATCAAGCACTTTACGACCGGGCCCTGAAAGTTGCAGACAGAATATGTCTGGATCCGCCTGCAGATGGGGTTGGTCTGGTTCAGCCTAGGGATGGCGCTTGCTTAGATCCTCCTGGGGACGGAGCTTGTCCTGGACCGCCTGTGGATGGAGTTTGCCCAGATACACTTACAGAAGAAACAATTATTGAGAGTGTAAACAGGGCCCAGGGATTGTCAGAAGACCCCTTAGAGGGAACCACCTCAAATCTACTCCCAGCCGGGGAACAATCTGGGGAATCAGATGATCCTACTTTGATGGAAACCCAAGTGAGGGAAAATAATAATAAAGAAAAAGAAAGTGAGCAGATTTGGGCACAGGGAAAAAAGAAAAGGAAGAAGAGCATGGTAAGAAAACTTGGAGGGACTCTTCGACGTCCTGCAGGTCCCGCTGGTAAAGTTCCTCAGGTAGCTACGAAAAACCGTTTTTCTGCTCTCAGAAAGGGTTGGGGGTCAAGAGCTGAGGACTCCGACGATGTAGAGGAACTTTCCTTATCCGAAGAGGAACATACTATGGATGTTTCCAGAGAGACAGACTCGGATATGATCCCACCTTCAGTGACCGTCAAGAGGTTTGGGTCATTGGGGGATAATGTGGGGGAAAAGAAAAAGTAATACCGTGTGTTTTTTTTTGTTGTTGTTTTTGGGGGGGGCTTAATGTTTGTTCATTAATCCTTTAAAGGTAGCAGCTAATAATATCATAGTTAAGGCTTTTATTTAGTTTCAATTAAAATATGAATAAAGGGAATACGAAGTTGCTGTTGAGGAGAAAGGTTGGCACAAATGCTGAGTTAATATTGATGTAATATAAGTTTGTATATAATGTGCAGTTTTTGTTTGAAATGTTTTTCTATGAAATGTAATGTTGGAAAAATGTTTTCAATAAAAAAGAGTTCCTCCTATTACCCCATATAAACTCTCCCTATAACTCTTCCTATTACCCCATATACCCGCTCCCTATAACTCCTCCTATTACCCCATATAACCTCTCCCTATAACTCCTCCTATTACCCCATATAACCTCTCCCTATAACACCTCCTATTACCCCATATAACCGCTCCCAATAACTCCTCCTATTACCCCATATAACCGCTCCCTATAACTCCTCCTATTACCCCATATAACCGTTCCCTTTAACTCCTCCTATTGCCCCATATAACCTCTCCCTATAACTCCCCCTATTACCCCATATAAACTTTCCCTATAACTCCTCCTATTATCCCATATAACCGCTCCCTATAACTCCTCCTATTACCCCATATAACCGCTCCCTATAACTCCCCCTATTACCCCATATAAACTTTCCCTATAACTCCTCCTATTATCCCATATAACCTCTCACTATAACTCCTCCTATTACCCCATATAAACTCTGCCTATAACTGCTCCTATTATCCCATATAACCTCTCCCTATAACTCCTCCTATTACCCCATATAACCTCTCCCTATAACTCCTCCTATTACCCCATATAAACTCTGCCTATAACTCCTCCTATTACCCCATATAAACTCTGCCTATAACTCCTCCTATTACCCCATATAACCGCTCCCAATAACTCCTCCTATTACCCCATATAACCTCTCCCTATAACTCCTCCTATTACCCCATATAACCTCTCCCTATAACTCCTCCTATTACCCCATATAAACTCTGCCTATAACTCCTCCTATTACCCCATATAAACTCTGCCTATAACTCCTCCTATTACCCCATATAACCGCTCCCAATAACTCTTCCTATAACACATCGCACTGTCTCCAGTGAGGAACGTGGATGGGTGAATAAGAGAAAGCAGAGCCCTGCCGGGGCGTTCCCGCGCTCTCTCCCGCGCTCTCTCCCGCGCTCTCTCCCGCACTGCGCTCCTCTTACCTTCCAGCTTCATCCCCACGCTCAGACACTTCTGGAAGCGGCAGTGCGGGCACCTCTTCCTCTGCGTCTTATCGATCTGGCAGGTCTGGTTCTCGATGCACGTATATCTCTTATTGTTCTGGACCGTCCGCTTGAAGAAACCCTAAATGGGGAAACGAGGGTATCAAACCAGCGGCAGAAACACGCCCTCAGCGTCCCTCTGACTAACGGGGTTCATGGGATCGCGCGCACCGCAGAAGTTTCAAATGCTCAACAGGCTGAAGAAAAGGTTTCTGGTCCTATTACATTAGGAACGGCATGAAAGGGTTAATCACGCAAATATCCCGACGTGGAAGTGGTTGCTGTGGAAAATATGAATTTGCCTTAAAGTATAAATTGTCACTTATTTCCTTTCTATGTGAAAATGTGCTACATTTAACACACCACTGCCATTAGTACACTTTGCCCCTAGGAGGGACTGACCCCTTAACCATGTCACTGCCATTAGTACACTTTGCCCCTAGGGGGGACTGACCCCTTAACCATGTCACTGCCATTAGTACACTTTGCCCCTAGGAGGGACTGACCCCTTAACCATGTCACTGCCATTAGTACACTTTGCCCCTAGGAGGGACTGACCCCTTAACCATGTCACTGCCATTAGTACACTTTGCCCCTAGGGGGGATTGACCCCTTAACCATGTCACTGCCATTAGTACACTTTGCCCCTAGGGGGGACTGACCCCTTAACCATGTCACTGCCATTAGTACACTTTGCCCCTAGGGGGGACTGACCCCTTAACCATGTCACTGCCATTAGTACACTTTGCCCCTAGGGGGGACTGACCCCTTAACCCTGTCACTGCCATTAGTACACTTTGCCCCTAGGAGGGACTGACCCCTTAACCCTGTCACTGCCGTTAGTACACTTTGCCCCAAGGAGGGACTGACCCCTTAACCATGTCACTGCCATTAGTACACTTTGCCCCTAGGAGGGACTGACCCCTTAACCCTGTCACTGCCATTAGTACACTTTGCCCCTAGGAGGGACTGACCCCTTAACCCTGTCACTGCCGTTAGTACACTTTGCCCCTAGGAGGGACTGACCCCTTAACCCTGTCACTGCCGTTAGTACACTTTGCCCCTAGGAGGGACTGACCCCTTAACCATGTCACTGCCATTAGTACACTTTGCCCCTAGGAGGGACTGACCCCTTAACCATGTCACTGCCATTAGTACACTTTGCCCCTAGGAGGGACTGACCCCTTAACCCTGTCACTGCCGTTAGTACACTTTGCCCCTAGGAGGGACTGACCCCTTAACCCTGTCACTGCCGTTAGTACACTTTGCCCCTAGGAGGGACTGACCCCTTAACCCTGTCACTGCCGTTAGTACACTTTGCCCCTAGGAGGGACTGACCCCTTAACCCTGTCACTGCCATTAGTACACTTTGCCCCTAGGAGGGACTGACCCCTTAACCATGTCACTGCCATTAGTACACTTTGCCCCTAGGAGGGACTGACCCCTTAACCCTGTCACTGCCATTAGTACACTTTGCCCCTAGGAGGGACTGACCCCTTAACCCTGTCACTGCCGTTAGTACACTGAATTTCCTAGACGTGGCATTACCGCCATCTTTCTCTAGACCGGGATGTAAAATTCCACAGACGTTCCACAACTCCCCATAATAATATTTCCTTTTCCCCTGTAAGGTCTTGCGGGATATTTTTCTTCCAGACAATGTACACGTTTATGACATATCTCCTTCCTACGCTGCGCGCGCCAAATTCCCTTCGAGGAGGGGAAACAGTGGCAGCCGGGGCCGCCGACAGAGGGGAGAACTGGTCCTGGGTCAGACAACTCCGGGAGGGGGGCAGACAGCTACAGGAGGATACCCTTCCCCCCCCCCCCCCCCGCACTTAGCTACCCGGGCCCACAGCCTACACTCATACCTGGACCCCAGAAATCTGTAGGGGATCCTGGTGTCAGTGAAAGAATTGTGGACCAATCTACAGTAGAACAGTAACAGCCCTACAATAGCTGTATATAACACTATATATATATATATACACTATATATATATATATATATATAACACTATACACCTTCACTTTACAGCTTGTAGACTTTGCAAATAAAACGTTAACTTTTCTGACATAAAAATCTAAAAATATTTGTACTTTTCTAATCAAAGTACATCTGAATCAAAAAAATAGTGTAATAAATAAATATATATATACACACACACACATATATACACACATACATATATACATATACACACACATATCCATATATATACACATATATACAGCTCACAATATGAAATAGATTTCTTTGTCTAGAAATTAATATTTTTTTTCCTATATTTTTTTTCTGTTTTCTCAATTCTGGCCGCTGTAAATTTGTCTCAGAAAATGTCTTTACTTGTTTAGATAAATCTATATCCAGTATAGAAACCTGGAGCAGAAATGTATCGGAATAAAATTCTTCGGAGCAATTTCAGACTTAGAAAAAATTCTGCGCTAACGATATAAACAGACTTTTTAGGGTTGAACTTGACGGCAATTTTTACACATTTTCTCATTTTTTTGCCGCAGACATTCTTTTTTAGTACATCCCATAAACATCTGTGCGCCTAGCACCGCAATTTCTACACGCCCAGCGCTGACATTTCTGTGCGCCCAGCGCTGACATTTCTGTGCGCCCAGCGCTGACATTTCTGTGCGCCCAGCGCCACCATTTCTGTGCGCCCAGCGCCACCATTTCTGTGCGCCCAGCACTGACATTTCTGTGCGCCCAGCGCTGACATTTCTGTGCGCCCAGCGCCACCATTTCTGTGCGCCCAGCGCCACCATTTCTGTGCGCCCAGCGCTGACATTTCTGTGCGCCCAGCGCTGACATTTCTGTGCGCCCATATATATATATATATATATCCTTGCATTATATATTTATTTATTTATACATCCCTCTCTCTCACACAAACAAACACACACAGACACACACACACACATATATATATATATATACGTACATAAATACATACATTTTGCATATATTTTATACACAGATTTTTATAAGTATGTGTGTATATATATATATATGTATATATATATATATGTGTGTATATGAGCCTCCTTGTGTATATATATATACACACACATACACACAAAATGTAACTACATGAGTGTGTGTGTATATATATATATATAGAGAGAGAGAGAAATAATACTCACATATAAACAAATATATATATATCGCACACACACATATATATAAGTATATGTGACCCACTGCCTGGCCTCCCTGTAAAGCTCTGAGTTCCCGATGTAACCGGACATATATCACATTAACTACATACTAATAAATCATCATTTCCTGGCGACAAACCTTGCAGCTCTCGCAGGTGAGTAATCCATAGTGGTACCCGGACACTTTATCTCCACACACGGGACACATCTCCTCCAGGTCATCATCGTAAGAGTAACCCATCATCTTAAACTGGGACACTGCGGGGAGACAAAGCGCACAGGGTTACCGCCGAGAGGGAAACGCGCGTTCCCCCGCCACCGGCGGGCCAGGGGGGGGGGGGGGCGGGGGGGAAACAGCATCAGATTTATTAACGGGATCAAATCGGAATAAGCGGAGTCTTCGCTAAATAAAACCACCGTACAAATATCAACCTTTTATTCGCCAAGATCATTGGGATGTCTACAGTCTAAATGATTCCCGTTTCCAAGCGTGCTGTCCCATAGTAGCTACAGTATCATTATTAATATATAATATAATATTGCTCACATATAAGTAATATGCCATGACCGTTTGAAATTTTTTTATTTATATTTATATATTTATATTTATTATATATCTCTGAGGGAGTGGCTCAGTGAGTAAAGACACTGACTGGCAGTGAGTTTGACGCCGGGGAACCTGGTCCCATTCCCGGTGTCGGCACCTTGTGACCTTGGGCAAGTCACTTTATCTCCCTGTGCCTCAGACACCAAACACATAGATTGTAAGCTCTGTGGGGCAGGGACCTGTGACTGCAAGATGTCTCTGTAAAGCGCTGCGTATAACTAGCAGCGCTATACAAAAACATGCTGTTATATTATTATATATTTATAAACTCAGTCTAAATCTTGCAATAGTTCACCAAAAATTGGTTTATATGGAAATAAAGGGTAGTATTAAGTTGTAGGTAAAATGTATTGCTATAAGGTTCTGAAACTGACTTTTGTGATGTATTCACCCTCCTATATAAAGCGTACTAATAGCAGAGATTAATCTATTTTAGTTTACTAGGGACATAGGCTGACAAGATATATAAATTGTATATTCTATGTACGCATACACTTCCACACAGAAACACATATACATAATATATATATATATATATATATATATATATATATATATATATTGAAGTCGTCCATTTTTTTTAACTTATAAACACGGTTTCCTTTGAAATCGCTCCTCTTAAATTCCTCTTGATCAGATATTAAATGTCTTTCATATCCCCAAAAGATACAGGTTTTTTAAAAGAAGCTTTTCCTCCTTATTGTATAACTTAGAACGCTTTTTTAAAATGTAAAAATATAATTGAACGTGTTTTTTATCTAACGCTGCTAATAACCTAACATTTACCAACAAAACACATTACTCAGAGCAGTTTATTTGGGCATTTTTTCTTATGGAAACAAATCATTTGTACGGTTAATAAAATCTTTATCCGCTAAAGTGCCCTTAAATTTTGCACTGTTTAGTCAATCTGGCCCCATACCATTTTGTTTTCCCAATTGCTTTCTCTAAAAATATATATATATTTTTCATCTGCCGAGTGAGACGGTCCCATTAAAATGTCCTCTTGCCTAACAAAATATTAAGTGGTCTCAAAATGAATATTAATTCGCATTTCAAAGATGACTTGCAAACATTGTCTCAACATTGAGTGCCGATAATGTGTCTATTATTCCAAATCAATACGTAGCGACTTCAGCTCCCCGTCAATAATATGTAACTCCCTAAATAGATACTTTCGTGAAAATGACCACCCCGGAGGAATTAACCCCGTTCTTGCCAGAGTTGCCTCTGGCAGAGAAAGGATTGACACGCGAAAGATCCCTTACACATAACCCCGATACGCCTGTCCTTTCGGAAACGCGCGAAACTTTAACTATAAACGCGAAATCGCGGCAGGGGGGGAAAAGGCAAGATTCTTGCGGGATTTTTGAACCACGCGTCTTTTTGTTTGTTTTTTTTTGCTTCAAAAGCAAATATCTGTATTTGTGTAAAAAAAAAGTTCTTTTTTTTAAATATTGGAAAAATATTTCAGCGATTTGGGCCCCTTGGTTCCGACATGCAGGTATATCCCCATATTTAGACTAGAATATTTTGAACAGAGTGATCAATGTTGTATTTAACCAATTGCTCACTATGTTATATTGTTTCAAATGCTATCCCCTTACCCTCTCCCCTAACCCCCCCTTCCTATTGTGTTATTACCAAACGATATGTAATACTATATTATCGTATTACCCCTTCTCCTTTTTTCTTTTTTGTACGCCCCCCTTTTTTATTTTTGAAAAAATGATCAATCAAAACATTAAGTAATAAAAAAAAAAGTTATTTTTGTTGTTTTTATAAATGATTTATGACCGGGGGAAAAGATAAGTTACATATTCAAGTGGAACTTCGTAGCAAATACCCTGCGTCTAAGAATGATGAAATGTAGCGTCGGGGGACGCTAACCGGTAATATTCTCTCGGGTGATAATAGGAAGAGAATTCTGTACACGGCGAGAGAGAGAGGTTTCGAGGCTGGGGAAAGGGTTCCAGCTCCGTCCCGGGGGGGAGTGGGGTCTCTGCCCCCCGAGTGCCTCTGTTCAGAGCACTTTCACCCGCCACACGGGGACATTCTGCAGGAAGCAGGAGGGTTTGTAAACCGTTTCGAGTAAAAGGAACGTAAAAAAGTGACGGCGTTTGGAAAACACAGAATCTCGTCATTAAAACTCGCAAATCCCGACTTTACCAAACCAGGCAAACTTTAGTGCATATCCTGAAGACACAAACATTATATATATATATATATATATATATAGTAAATAAATGAGAACAAAAGCACTCCGTTGGGTAAACAGTGGTGGGTGCAAATCCTATAAGAGCAAAATAGGCAATACGATACCGTGGATATGATGTCTCATTAATACAATTCTTTTTTTGACTACTTTCTGGAGTGCTGCCTTTGATATTCGTCCACACGGTATCGTATTGCCTATATATATATATATATCAAGCATGCATACACGTGTATATATATGTCCCTGAATTTTTCAATCTCTCTCATATCAAGCATGCATACACGTGAATATATATGTCCCTGAATTTTTCAATCTCTCTCTCTCTCTCTCTCTCTCTCTCTCTCTCTCTCTGTATGTATGTATGTATGTATGTATGTATGTATGTATGTATGTATGTATGTATGTATGTATGTCTTTATAAATATAGCATCATTAATGTTCATAGCGCTTCACAGCAATAATATACGTGACAATCATATAAACAATAAATAACACAGAAAGGGTAGATGTGCTTCAGACATAAAAGTAACATTTACTGTAGGAAGAGGAGTCCCTGCTCTGAAGAGCTTACAATCTAATTTGTTGGTAGGAAGGACGTACAGAGACAGTAGGAGGGCGTTCTGGTAAGTGCGTCTGCAGGGGGCCAAGCTTTATGTATGAGGTGTAAGTATCAGCCACGGAGCTACTCATATGCTTCTGCATATAATATATATATATATTATTATATATAAAATACAAATATATACAGCTGGCCCTCGGTATCCAAGGGTCCGCTTTCCGTCTAATGCCTTATCCGACGCTGCATAGCGTAGTCCGCCGGACCCGCTTATCCGATGCTCACCGATTAATATGGACCCGCTATCCGACAGTCCGTTAGCCGACGGCGGTTTGCGGGACGCTTTCCGTCAGATAAGCGAGGACTGGTTGTGTGTGTGTGTATATATATATATATATATATCTGTGTGCGTGTGCTTGTGTATAAATATACACAAGCACACACACAGATATGTACACACACATATATATACACACACACACACACTATATACACAGACACACACATATATACACACGCACACACAAACACATATACACACACTATATTTACACCACACACACACACACACACACATATACACACGCACACACAAACACATATATACACACTATATTTACACACACACACATATAGTTATAGATATAGATACAGATATATGCACACATATATACACACCCACTAGCACACACACATGTATATGCACACACACATATATGGTATACACACGCACATATTTCTTGTATGCTGTGCGTATAGAAGTATGTGTCTCTAGATATAATAATAACTATATATTTTTCTTCCATTGCGCTGACAGTGTGCGCGGTGCTGCACACAGAATGTGCCAGGCACAGGGAGTCCCCGTCCAGAAGAGCTTACAATCTAATTTAGATATCTGAGGCACAGGGAGATAAAGGGACTCACCCAAAGTCACAGGGATTCCAACATTACAAGAGAGAGAGTGTGAGAGAGAGAGAGAGACAGAGAGAGAGAGACAGAGAGAGAGAGACAGAGAGAGACAGAGAGAGAGAGACAGAGAGAGAGAGACAGAGAGAGACAGAGAGAGACAGAGAGAGACAGAGAGAGAGAGACAGAGAGTGAGACAGAGAGTAAGAGAGAGAGAGAAACAGGGAGAGAGTGACAGAGACAGAGAGATGGAGGGACAGAGACAGAGAGACAGAGGTTGAGAAAGAGTGTGAGGGGGAAGGGGAGATACAGATTATCGTGTCAGAGTGACATGGTTTACCATTAAGTTTCATTATTAGGATATATAGGGGTTTAGATGGGGTTTTACATTGAGGAGTTCGTCTCTCTTACATTAATGGGACAATTGCTTCTGGGGACCTGCACCAGGAAAAATCATTTAACGGCTATAAAAGAAAGTAGACTGAATACAAATACCCATAAGAGATGCTACATTACATGCCAATAATATCCTGTTCCCCCCAGTATTCTGTGGGGGTCTTTACCTTACAGAGCAGGAAATCTCATGTTCTCACTGGCAGTCTCTCTCATGCTCTCTCATTCTCTCTCATGCTCTCTCATTCTCTCTCATTCTCTCTCGTGCTCTCTCATTCTCTCTCGTGCTCTCTCATTCTCTCTCATGCTCTCTCATTCTCTCTCATGCTCTCTCATTCTCTCTCATTCTCTCTCATGCTCTCTCATTCTCTCTCATGCTCTCTCATTCTCTCTCATTCTCTCTCATGCTCTCTCATTCTCTCTCATGCTCTCTCATGCTCTCTCATTCTCTCTCATGCTCTCTCATTCTCTCTCATGCTCTCTCATGCTCTCTCATTCTCTCTCATGCTCTCTCATTCTCTCTCATGCTCTCTCATGCTCTCTCATTCTCTCTCATTCTCTCTAAACTGCAACATCTCAGTTGTATAAAAAATAAGAATCAGAATAGTGACAGGTAAATGGGCCAGTTCCATGATTTAAATTCAAACTAGCATAATATCTTGTTTATTAAGAACTTTAGAGATAAATTCCTGCTTTACAAGAAGTCACAATATTAGATACATTGCATTATTTTCTAATGCACTGAGATCATTTTATTGATACATTTGAAGTATACACACACACACACACACACACACACACACACACACACACGTATAAATGTGTGTGTGTATATATATATATATATATATATATATATATATATATATATATATATATATATATATACACACACACACACACGCACATACATATATATTTTCCTCTGAAAATATTACTCCTATATATGTGTATATATATTATCATCTCATTTACTGCTACTGTGTGTATTAAAAAATCTAGAGAAAGAGGGAGACAGATAATATAGCAATTAAATTATTATAAAGTCACATTGCACATAGCTGAAAGATAAGTTTTCAATATACCAGGGGATGTGTGTGTGTGTGTGTGTGTGTGTGTGTGTGTGTGTGTGTGTGTGTGTGTGTGTGTGTGTGTGTGTGTGTGTGTGTGTATGTATGTATGTATATATATATATTGTATATATATATATAGTGTGACTGCCCTATTTCCTATTTGCATGTAATTACACAATTTGTTAAACCAGGACATCGGCTAAGATAGACAATTTCTCACTGTATATAGATATTGATTTTAAAATCAACGCCAAAGCAATTGCACATTTTTCAACATTTTTTTAAGTAACTCATCACCTCATTCTGCAGCGTGTATAATAAGTATAATAAGTATAATAAGTACAAAGTACATTTCACTTAATGAAATTCACTATAAACTTGGGTGCATTGGAATTAATATTGGTTTTGTGTTCTAATAAGCAAGTATAGTTTTATTTATCATTTTAAGATTGCATTGCAAAAGAAAAGAAAGCAATACCGTTCTAATCTAGTATAAACAAACATACTTAATAAAGCCATACTTTAAAATGAAAAAGTTATTTAAAAAAAATCCATATAATAATCAAGAATATTTCAGTTTCATTTTGAAAATAAGAACAAATTCTCAAGTTTTCTATAAACAATCTTTAAAAAAAAAGTTCCATTTAAAGTTGGTTTTAAAAATAACAAGTCCAGGTTTAAAAAGTCACTTTAAATTAAGGTGATTTGAAAGTTCAACTTTAAACTCAACCCTGCCACACTTTTTATTTCAGCACAAAACTTGATTTAAGTCACCTCCAATAATATCTTTTATTCCACGTGATCTGAACGGTGTGTTTTTAAAAGGACAACATGTGATAGGAAGATTTTTTTTTTTATTATAACACTGCTTTTTATTCTGCATTTGACATGAAAATCTTTAATAAAATCCAGATCTGGAGCTAGGTTTTCAGAATATCCTTAAAAAACAGCTAGTGAGATATTTGTTTTTGACTTGGCAATCAAGACCCTGGAAAACATATGGGAATTACAAATTCCCCTCTCCCTGATTGAGCTTACACAATGTGTCTATTATCCTACAACACTGCATGCCACACTGGGACTGCGCTTTTATACATTGGCTGTAATGAAAAGTCACACAATCTTTCTTAATCAAATGTCAGAAAGGAGCTAGGAGAAGATATTCCCATATCAGGGTTTTATAGCTTTGGAAAAATAAGGTCATTTTTTTTCAAGAAAACATCTCAATTCAACCCAGATTTTTTTTAAATCACATTTATTCTGATTATTTTTCCTGCTTTAAAAAAAAAAAAACACCCAAAAGATGTATCACAACAATATTAAAAAAAAGAATTTTTAATTCACAAACTTCATCAAAATCCTTTATCCATATGAAGACACTTGTGTTTTAATTATTCATGCACTGTCAAAAATACACCAAAAAAGGTACTTCCCAAAGTTGCTTTTTTTTCCTGCAGTAAATTATATGTCTAAAATATATATATATCTTATTATCAAGTTTCGCACATTATATAGTATTTTTGAGTAATATGCTTCCAGGGATCCAGATTTTGAAATCACACACTGCAATGTAATATTTAAACAGCAATTCGGTTTTAGGACTCAATAAATATGAGTATATAAAAAAATGTCACTGCATATTTGCTGCTATCAATTAGAATTCTAATGCTAATATATATATATATATATATATATATATATATATATATATATATATATATATATATTATATATATATATATATATATATATATATATATATATACAAAAACACGAACACTATATATATATATATATATATATATATATATATATATATATATATATATATATATATATATATATATATATATATATATATATATATATATAGTGTTCGTGTTTTTGTTGATGTGTAAAGTACTGTATATACCACAAGGCATAAGCTTTTAACAGCAGTAATGTGGCTTTTTACCTTAGGACACTGTCGAAGTTTAAAAATCATATACTAACCTTATCTCTCCCAAGAAGCTTCTAAAGAGACCATTATTTGATGATAACCAAACTCCTGAAGTGCCTCACTGCCCCCCTCGCTCATTCCATCCCTTTAAACCTGGCAAATCTAACCTCCGATGTGAAAACGGAATATTTGGCAGAGAAAAGTTTTTAGCCTACAATATATTTTGAGCTATTATGGTTGCAATAATCTTATTAAAATATCTTGATATTAAATACAATCTTTTCCCCAATTAGGAATTTCTCTCCAAGTGTGAAAGTCATGTATACAATAACCCCATTTATAAAATAATCCCATTTATACAATAACCCCACTCCTCGCCCCCTGTGTGAGTTACACAAGTGCCAGGGAGGTATTTGGCGTGGAGCGCACAGGAAATCCACATCCAACTCCCCAGCACTGTTACAGAATAGGGATGTGCTGCACACACAGTGTATATTTAATAATATATAGATATAATCCCCTTATCACGCGTCACAGTAACCTGCATATGGATATACACAGTGTCAAATCTGAACGATCTATATATAGGAATTTAAAGGGGGAAGATGCATATAGATTAGTATATATATTCTGATCAAATAATATGCCAGCCACTCTCATGCATATGCAGAAATATATATAAACCAAGATTTAGGTGCAGAACTCCTGCGGCAGAATGTTGAAATATACAGGGCATGTTTCCCGTATATTTCTGTATGTGGTGTGTGTATGTATGTATGTATGTGTGTATGTATGTATGTGTGTATGTATGTATGTATACACACACACACACACGCACACACCACATACAGAAATATATATGTATATATATATACACACACACGCATACATACACACACACACTATATATAGTCGTATGCCCTTGGTTAAAGCGTGATATAAATGCATTCAGGAATTGATCATATATATGTGTATACATACTCCTAATAATAGTGTTTAATAATATGATACATAAGGTGACAGTATCTAGTAGATAGTATAAGAGGGCAGTAACAATGGATAATATATACGGTGACAGATTATAGTACATAGTGATAGTATATGGTGTTTAATATATAGTGACAGTAACATAGTATAAGATGACTGTGATATAGTATTTAGTATAAAGTGGCAGTATATAGAGAGTAAAGTATAAAATGACAGTGACTGTATATATAGTGTTTAATTAATGTGACAGTGACATAGTATATAGTATAAGGTGACGGTATATAGAGAGTAAAATATAAAGTGACAGTGACATACAGCAGCATATATAATATAATGTGATAGTATACTGTATAGTGTAAGTATAAAATTGCCGTGATAGTATAAAGTGTATAGTATAATGGGACAGTGACAGTATATAGTATAAGTTGACAGTATATAGTGTGAAGTATAACATTGCAGTTACAGTATATAGTGTATAGAATAATGTGACAATGAGAGAATATTGTATATAGTGACAGTATATAGTGTATAGTATAATGTGACCGTTACAGTATATAGTATACATTGACACTGACAGTATATAGTATAAGGTGACAGTATATATAGTGTATAGTATAATGTGACAGTGATATAGTATATAGTATAAGGTGACAGTATATATAAGATATAGCATTAGTTGACAGTAACCTAGTGTATAGTATATGCTGACTGTATATAGTATAACTTGACAGTATATAGTATAAGGTATGATGGCTGTATATATAGTATAATGTGACAATTACATAGTATATAGTATAAGGTGACAGTACAAAGTATAACGTGACAGTGACAGTATATAGTATAAGGTATGATGGCAGTATATATAGTATAATTTGACAGTGACATAGTATATAGTATAAGGTGACAGTATAAAGTATAACGTGACAGTGACAGTATATAGTATACGGTGTGATGGCAGTATATATAGTATAATGTGACAGTGACATAGTATATAGTATAAGGTGACAGTATCAAGTATAACGTGAAAGTGACAGTATATAGTATATGGTCTGATGGCAGTATATATAGTATAATGTGAGTGATATGGTATATAGTATAAGGTGACAGTATACAGTATAAGGTGCGATGACAGTGTATATATATATAGTATAATGTGAGTGATATGGTATATAGTACAGTATAAGGTGTGATGGCAGTATATATAGTATAATGTGAAAGTAGCATAGTATAAGGTGGCAGTATATATTATAAGGTGCGATGACAGTATATATAATATAATGTGAGAGATATGGCAGTATAAGGTGTTAGTACAGTATAAGGTGTGATGACAGTATATATAGTATATAATACAATGTGAGAGATATGGTATATAGTACAGTATAAGGTGTGATGACACTATATGACACTATATATAGTATATAGTATAATGTGAGTGATATGTATATAGTACAGTATAAAGTGTGATGACCGTATATATAGTATATAGTATAATGTGACAGTGACATCATCCATAGTATAAGGTGGCAGTGTATATATAGTGTATAACATAAGATGACAGTGACCTAGTAGTATAAAGCAGTATTATATAGCCCCAGCCTGCAGCCCCCACACCCGGACTGTCCCTCCTTACCTTGCATGTTCTCAGGCATCTGTCCCTGTTCCACATGAGACCGGGACAGTCCGAAGCTTTCAGACTCCACTTTGGGTAGCATGACACGGGCAGGGAGAGGGTCCAGGGGGCCTCCGCCTGGGGCACACAAAGGGACGTGGGTCACACTCCCTGCACTCTGAGGGTACCTACTGGTCTCGGGGTGGGAAAAAAGGGGGTCTTCTAGGGTAGAATGAGGGGGTCTTCTGGAGAAGGGTAAAGGGTCTTTCCTGGGGTAGAATGAGGTATTTTCTGGGGTAGAATGGGGTATTTCCTGGGGGTAGAAAGGGGTCTTTCCTGGGGTCGGATGGGGGATCTTGTAGAGTGGGGTAAAGGGGGTCTTTCCTGTGGTGGAATAGGGAAGGATCTTCTGGGGGTGCGTAGAAGGGGGTCTCCTTGGGTTGGAAAAATAAATGAGTGGGGTTGAAGATGCTCTTCTGGAATGGAATGAGGATGCTCAGTACCACTGTATGGAGCCAAGGAGGGGGTGGGTCGTGGGGTCAGGTGGGGGGCAAGAGAAGGACTCAGGTCTAATAGAGCTGGAACCTCTCAGATCTGAAGTATGGAAGACCCACCACGTCCTCCTCCCAACCTCTCACTGATCCAGTCTGCCAGGCTGTGAGTAACCAGTCCTCTCTCTGATCTTCTCTCTCTCCCTGGAACATTAGGGGCTGGATCTCCTCTCTCTGCTTCTCTCTCATCCAACCCCCTTCCCTCCTGCCTGCACAGCCCCTCCTCTCCTCCTCTGGTGGTGTTGTGTCTATGATCTTTCTCTACAAGTGTTGAGTTGTGAACTTTATGCTTTGCTTCCTGCTGTGTTTACTCAGTGCTGAGATAGACAAGTCACCGGGAGGAGGGGTTAAGGGGGTGTGTGAGGTTCAGGGAGGGATGACCATCACCCAGTCGAACAACCAATAAGCATCAAGAACACATTTAATCTCACCCTTACACCCCAAATAAAAGATCCCATCATGCTCCACAGCCTATAAGATATAGGGGAAGCCCTCAAATTAGCCCTAACTTAACCCCTAGAATAGAATGAACAGTCCCCTGCTTGCTGATAAGACCCCCAGCATTAAAAGGGGAACCCTAAAAACACAACTATTAACCCAATCAAATAATGCCATTCCACTAAGAGGAACCATGGTGAATGCAGCCTCTCAACATCCATATACTCCCGTTTGAATCTGTGCTCTTCACCTATATTCAGTATATACTGGTGCTGCCTTTCTGTTGATAAGTAACACACATCTTTGTGATCTGTTAAACATTTACAGGTGCATATATAAAACGTCCCATATGAAATAGCCCGTGAGATGTACATTGTATGCAGAGATTGTAAGATATATATGGGGCAGGAATTCTGCTTTGTTCATAAAACACTCATTGCTCCCCCCCCCCCCCCAGTCTCACATATAAATCCATCACCCCCTTGATCTGTGTAGACACACATATTCAATATACCATTTTTGAACACCTGACATAATGGATTCTTTGTGTTGGGGTATAGAGTATATGCATTAATTATATTTATTATTTGTGGCCAAACGGTGTTACATTGTAGCATTCACACACAGACTGGTGACAGTGTTTCCAAGTTTGCTGCTGCAATAAAATAGCTGCAATGTATAGAAAGAGATGGGGGAGTTATGGGGAAAGATGCATGGCCTGTATTGGAAAAGTAAACGGAGGGAGGTTTTATGGGTTACCCAGTACATGGCTGATGCCCCCTATACAATTATTATAATGTACAAAGGGGAATAAAGGGCTCATACCTCAAATTCTCAATGGAGTCGAAAGCTGCACCAGCATTACAGAGGGATCAGTATTTGTGATTAGTTTGTCATTCATTTTCTTACTAAAGAGGAGGTTCTAGCCCTGAGAAGGAGGAGGGGGGGGGGGTGGGGAGGGTGTGTAACATTACATGTCTTGTACATTATACTGTATGCACAAACACGGGTCCTGGTAAGTAGGGAGGCTGGACCTTATGTGATGAAACACTCAGTTTTCTCTCCTGCTTATTTAAAATTAGAACAAAAATGGGAAGTTAAGGAAGCTCAACATTCAATGCTCTGAGCCCCAAATACTGTATATATATTATATATATATATATATATACACACACACACTGTAGGGATAATAATAGTATTTATGTATATATACACACACTGTAGGGGTAATAGTTTTGACTAATGTCCCAACAGAACTTTTGAGCAAATATCAATCTATTTTGCATATTTAGGAAATGAGTTTAGTCGCTGGAACATGCTAATGTCCAATACGGTATTTAATGATTTCTAATGATTGAAAATAACATTGAATTCTCCAGTTTAATGCAGATCCCCACCTACTATTTGGTGACTTATGGAAGCAAAGTTTTTGCATCAATAAAATGTTTTCTCTTTTATATTTTTGGCTCCAAGTTCTACAATGTTATTTATTCATTTTCTTTTTTTTGCCTTTCTGTTTGAGCAAAAGGGGTCTGCAATCCATCAATAAGCAGAGAGGAGACCGGGCTATATAAAAAGGAATGGTGATTTATACACAGCATTCTGACAGCAAATGGTGAAATCTTTGAAACGACTTTAGGGGGTTAGAAAACCATCATGGTGTTGAAATATTGTCCTGCTTAAACAAAAAGCATGCAGACAATTTGCTTCACTTATTCTCTTGTTAACATGAATAGCTGTACTTAAATCACAATTAAAACCACATTTTCCAAGATCAGATCCTTTCTGATTATGCAGTAACTAAAATGCACCCCCCCCCCTATCCCCTATCCCCTCTCCCTGGGTGAAAGAATAAAATATTATCGTGGAAAAACTGGACAACATATGCAGTGAGATTTTGCAAGACTGATTTCCATGTGTGCAAAGCAATGTCTATTTACTGAGTGGGACATCTCAGTTAATTAAAAATTAACCTTATCACCATGTAACTGGTGGAGTCAAGAGGTTGTGCAAACACATTTTTTATTTTCAGCTACATTCCTGAGCAGAAATGCTGTATTTCCCCCCCTTCCCCTCTATACACACTCAAATAATCTACCTTTTGTACAAAATAAGTATGATAAAACCGTTTAAATGCACTTTTTACAATAACATGGAGCAGTGAAATATTGCAGACATTTTTGTTTTTCTGTTGTTTAACTACAGTATACATGGTTTTCTATATACCCCCCCCCCCCCCCCCGGGGAACAGGCATATATATACCATATATAATATATAATATTCTACCAATGAAAGGCAGATAAGCCATGTAACCTCATAGTAACATATAGCATTTATTAGCTGGATCTCTAGATTTAGTTTCTGTTGAACCTCTAAGATTTGAATGAATGATAAAACAACCTATTTGTCTTTTTCTAACAAACTATTGAGATTAGAAGAAATCTAATCTCACATTTTCTCTGATTTGATTTACAAGTTTATTTTACAAATTATTTTAACAGAATTGCAGTGTTTCTGCGTGTCCCCCCCCCCCTGTGTAATTAATAACATTAGATTTTATTTGAAGATGCTTAATTAACCTCAATCTGAGTCATCTACAATCCCCTAATTAAGAGCACAATATTAGCTGGCACGATTGTGCTTTTACAATCCCTCCAAGCTGTGTAATAAACCGCTTTCTTGTCCTAATCTACTGGATTTCGTTTGTAAATCCCACTAAAATTGACTTTGTACCAGATCTAACCCGTTTTCCCTTTCACAATGTGGGGTGTTATCTAAAAACCGAATTGGGGGTTCCAATGCTAAAGTTCTCTTTATCTAGGGGTTCCCTAACACGAATCCCTACAACACGATTTTTCGTTAGCATATCCTATAAATCAAATATATTCACAGGTTTGGTACCTCCCCACATTCATAGCAATATATAAATGCGAATAGTTGATAGAATATATTGAATTAATGGCCGCCTGACATTTTGCACAGAGAATGGAAAGTCATATAATTATCCTTTACTTTCAAAAATGGGGGAAATATATTTGTTCGGATATTTCGATGTTGCTTTAAGTGTTATTAAGACGTCGGTGTAGAGATGATAATTGGTGTGAAGAACGCAAACAAATGGTAACAAGTTGATTTAAAAAATCAGGAGGGGCGGTATTTTTGGCAGCCACACACCATGCGGTATAACCGGTCACTATTTCGTTTTATCGCCATTAAAAACGTCAACCAACCCCTTTTTACTATACATTAGGAATGTCAAATGACATTTTGCTCCTACACAGGTGTAACATATCATAAAGATGTTTCTTTTTATGACCCAGTGGGAGTTTTATAGAGCTGTACAGTACACATGTGAAATAAAAGGTTTAGTAACAATGCAGGTGGCTAATCTCCCAAATACTGTACATACATATCAAGGGAAGTTTGACGTTTAAAACAGTCAATATTTGAATGCAAATCAACTAACACACTATTTATATATATTTATATACACACACACACACACACACACACATACAAAGAGAACTTTCTGAGTTATAAAATTGTAACACCAAATGAAACTATGAATATAAATGATTTTTTTTTTAAATAAGAGAGTTGGTGAAATATCCCATTTGTAAGTAAGAAGTATTTTCCTTTGAATAATTGATAGGTACATTATACTGTAGAGATTCTACCTTCTGTCTCAATTAGACACAAGTTGTTAAAATCAATTAGCTGGAATAAACAATTAGTTTTGGCAGAAATGTTCTTATTTTGAGAGCCAAACGAACTTTATCATGTACTGTATGCCTTACACGGTGCATATTTATTCTAGAACTATTGATAATTGCATGAGCTGGAGTAAATACATAGATAGCATGTTGTGTGTAAACACAAGTATACAGTACTGCATAGATACATAGAAACATTGCACAATCTGCATTAGGATCACACTCATAGACACTTTATTAAACACATTCCAATTACAGTGTATATGAAACCCGTATTACCACACCAAGGATATGAATATATAAAGCTACTTAATATGAAACTAGGGTCTTTTTTAATTGACAGGGATGTGCTTGAATTGTATTATCTAAATGTAAATATTTTTTCAAGAAGTGAATGGATAAAATCAAACTGAAAGTAAAAATTGAACATATATATAGATATATATGTGTGTGTGTGTGTGTGTGCATGTCTATATATATTATATACTGTATGCATGCATGTATGTGTATATATAAATATATATATATATATATATATATATATATATATATATATATATATATATATATATATATATATATATATATATATAGGTTATGGTGGGTAAAAAAAGAGACTAAAACCCTCTACAGTAAAGTATGTGTGTGTGTATATCTATACATGTGTGTGTATTTTTTATTCATGTATTTATACACCACCAACAATATACTGTATGCACACTTTACAAAATAGACATGAGTACATTTGATGCAATAAAAGGACACATATTAACAAAATAGATTCAATTATATTAAATTAAAACTCCAGGGTGAGCCTTGTGATTAAAACAAATGACTTGTACTTGTGAAAGAGAAATGTATTGTATGAGATCCCGGCAGGTTCACTGCAGCCTGGAATACTTTACTTAAAGTTTGACTGAAAACATTTGCTTAAAGGGACTCTGGTGTGTACATCGGGTATTATTGATAACACCCCACCCCTGACACCTGCACGGCGAGAAAACGGGCTTTGTTTAAATATTAGGAGACAGTCACGTTTATTTGTGTGTATCCAGACTTCGGACACATAAAAAGTATCGAGATAAAGCAAAATATTACTTCTGCTTACAAAGCCACCCAGTAACTATACAGCGTGTGACTGTGACATCAAGGCCCGCACTCTGACACACACACTGACACACACACATACACACATATGTACACTGACACACATACACAAACATACGTACACTGACACACATACACACATACGTACACTGACACACACACATACACACATATGTACACTGACACACATACACACATACGTACACTGACACACATACGTACACTGACACACACACTGACACACACACTGACACACATATGTACACTGACACACATACACACACATACGTACACTGACACACATACACACACACACATACGTACACTGACACACATACACAAACATATGTACACTGACACACATACACACATACGTACACTGACACACATACACAAACATACGTACACTGACATACATACACAGATACGTACACTGACACACATACACACATACGTACACTGACACACACACTGACACACATACGTACACTGACACACATACACAAACATACGTACACTGACACACATACACAAACATACGTACACTGACACACATACACACATACGTACACTGACACACATACACACATACGTACACGGACTCACATACACAAACATACATACTGTCATGGAACAAGAATCACATTTCTGTTTCCCCCCCCCCCCCCTTTCCTTTGCAGTTTCTGCTTGTCAGGTTCTCACTCCAGCTGCATGTATTTTGCTCTGTGCACTCTCAGTGCCTGTGTGTTAGACACAGTGTTGCGATCCCTGTCTCTGCATTATGCCAGTGAGTTGCTACAGCAACCTTCATCTTTTCTGTCAGAATGGGCTAGTCTGCCTTCTCCCCCACTGCCTTGCTCACAGATGGTCTGTCCCCAGACTATCTTGTTACCCAGAATACACTGGCACTTCCCTTTCACATTCAACACTGGCTGAGTGAGTACCTGTCTGTTACTCTCCTATGGCAAGGCCATTTCTTTCTACCTGCTTCTAACTATAAATCACTACAACACACCATCCACAAGAGCCTGTATTTACTGCTGCTTTTCCATTAAAGTGAAGGAAATATTATAGGACTTGGAGTGATTTGAAAAGGGAGCTGAGTTAATGCTATCGGGGGCTATTCACACATCAAACGTGACCCTAGCTTCAGAATAGTAGAAAGAAGACCATGTGCTTTGGGGACACACACAGAGGAGCTGCTACCCACCGCCTTTATGCTAAAGAAACAAGCAAGCAGCTTACACAGCAAATAAACATCAGTCTCTCACCACCACAGTACAAGCATACTGCTCCACATTGCTACACAGAGCCACCAGCCTCTACACAGCAAACAACTACTACTTTATGCAAAGACAAGCGAGCAGCTTTACATTGCTAATAAGAGCACAGAACTTCTACAGCAAAAGCCTGCACACAGCCAGCAAACAACCTTGCACACAAGGCAGCAGCTTTGCAGACAGACAGTGCATCTTACACAAAACTTGATTGTCTTTCTCTGTCTGAGTTCACCCTCTGCACAGCTCCATAGTGAGGGATTACCATCTCACCTTACCCTGCGCACGTCCCCATGGCCAGCGCCACCAAGGGCCATGCCACCGGACACCCGCCAGGGCACGGGTCAGAGCCACCGGACACCTGTGAGTACAGCAAACCCTACGCTGAATGCTGCAGGACACCGCTCTGCATCATCTGAGACAGTCGCCCATCGCTGACACAGGTAACAGATTGCACGCCACACGCACTGGCTAAAGGCCTACACACACCTACAGCATGGCAGAACTCAGATCCTCAGCAGACATCACGCAGGAGAGTGACCACTCAGACACAGAGACCGCTGCGCAACTGCAACAGGTGCAGACAGATGCAAGGCCTAAACGAACAGTCACACTGACACAAAAGGCCCGCGAAAAATATGAGATTGACATTGAAGCGCACCGCGCTAAACTAGAGTTGGCCTGGGAAACAACCACACTGGGAATACATAATGTCACTAGCATTGGCAACTATGCGCAACAACTCGAGCAGGCAATAACGCAATTAAGGACTGATCACTCGTGTTACCAAGAGCTGTCAGAGGCATACATTACTTACCTGACCAGGGCCAACACCCGCGAAAGCCTACAAGAAAGAGACTAACAGAGTAACATTGACCTGACACGAGACAGCCGCGTGCGAACCACTATCACGGAGGCTGAGAGTAGGAGAAAAGACCTTTTGCTGGAAACCGCATCACAGTGCTCAAGCACATCAAAGCATTCATCAAGGTAAGCAAGATCAGCACAATCTAACATGTCCAGCGCAAGCGCCAGCACTACCAAGGCGAGAGCCACCGCAGAGGCCGCACGTGCCAGGGCCAAATATGGTCGGAGAGAGGCAGCCGTAAGGACAGAAAGAGCACGCATAGAAGAGGAGGAGCAGAACACCACTGCCAATGCTGCCGCCGCAGCCACTGCTACCGCCGCCACAGCCACTGCTACCGCCGCTGCCGTCGCAGCCGCCGCACGGAAGAAAGCCGAATTTGATTCAGAACTAGAGGCCCTAAGTCAAGAGAAGGAAGCCGCCGCCGCCATAGCCCAAGCTGAAGTCCTAGAAGCAGCCGTGAGACAGGACGGCGGGGAGCAACCGTACAGACGGATAGCCTCAGAGGATCCAGCCCAACGCACTGAAGACTACGTAAGGAGCCTCTTCAGTGTAAACGCCAGCGCACCATCTCAACACGGAGGGAGTGACTCCACAGACACCGAAGACTTGCTACGTCCACAAGGAGAAGACGCTGTTCCTTCAATGGTACATGCCGCCTGGGATAGCCACAGCCGCGACAGTGATACACACGACAGCGCGTACACGGATGCACCACAACAGGCTCGCAATCCAGGTACACCCACACGGGAGAACACAGCCCCTCACACTGACCAGCAGTCATCACACGTCCACGCCAAGGAAGAGGCGACCGCACGGACCCTCCCAGCAACTACCTCAGAACGGGACCAACACGCCGATGCCTCAGGCCTGACAGACATAGCCAAGTACATGATCCGGCGTGACCTGGTGCAAACAGGACTCATCAACTTTGACGACCGTCCTGAGAACTACTGGATGTGGAAGTTCACATTCAAAGACGCAATCAACAGCCTGGGCTTCTCAGCAAGGGAAGAGCTCAACCTGCTATTCAAATGGCTGGGAAACGAATCCAGGGAGCACGCAAAGAGACTTCGGATGGCAAATGCGAACCACCCCCAAGTAGGTCTTGGCCTATTGTGGGAAAGGCTAGAAGAGCGCTACAGTAGCCCCGAAGCAGTCGAGGATTCGCTCTTCAAAAGAGTCGACAGCTTTCCCAAGATCACAGCTAAAGACTACTCGAAGTTACGAGAGCTCAGGGACCTGCTGCAAGAGCTGGAGTTTGCAAGGAAAGACCATTCCTTAACAGGTCTCAACGTCTTGGACTCAGCTCGTGGAGTGAGACCCATCTTGGAGAAGCTACCCTACAACCTCCAAGAAAGATGGATCTCACAAGGCTCCAGATACAAAAGGGAGAAGCAAGTCGCCTTCCCCCCAATCTCATTCTTCTTGAGCTTCATCCGCGAAGCGGCAAGGACAAGGAACAATCCCAGTTTCATCTTGGGTGCGCAAACCACACACAGTGCAAGCAGCCTGAGGAATGAGAGACCAGTGGCGAGATACGGTAACACTCAAACACCCATCTCGGTCCACAGGACGGACGTGCCTCCCACGACCCAAACTACTCCCGATCAGTCGGTCGCCGGAGACGAGGAACCAAGGGACCCAAACAGGGAATGTCCCATACACAAGAAGCCACACCCACTTATCAAGTGCTTTGGGTTCAGGATGAAGTCCCTAGAGGAATGGAAGAGGTTACTTGGAGAATTCAGAGTTTGCTTCAGGTGCTGCGGTTCCACGACTCACCTAGCCAGAGACTGTAAAGAAGAAATCAAATGTACAGTGTGCAAAAGTGACAAGCACGTAACATCTTTACATCCAGAGGCGCTGACACTCCACCAACTCAACAACCCATCCTCCGTAGCGGAGCATGGCGGGGAGGAAGGAGAAGGAGAGCCAACATCCGTCACGTCTCAGGGCACCGAGGTTTGCGGAAAAGAAAGTGACAAAATGTCCTGCTCCAAAATATGCCTAGTCGCAGTGCACCCCCAGGGACAACCTGAGAAGGCTATTCGGATGTATGCAATCCTTGACGACCAAAGCAACAGATCATTGGCGAAGACGGAGTTCTTCAACTTATTCAACTTACAAGACAATGCCTCACCCTATACCCTCAGAACCTGTGCAGGGTCAACTGAGACAACAGGGAGAAGAGCAAGCGGTTACGTCATACGTTCAGTGGATAACGGAGTGAAGGTAGCTCTCTCCACACTCGAGTGCAACCATATGGCCACAAACAGGGACGAGATTCCCACACCAGACGTTGCACGCCATCCCCCGCACCTCAGAGGAATAGCCAACTACATCCCGCCGGTAGAACAAGGCGCCAAGATCTTGCTGCTGCTCGGTAGGGACATCTTGAGGGTACACAAAGTCCGTAAACAGCATAACGGACCCCACAACGCACCATACGCCCAAAACTTGACCTAGGATGGGTGATAGTGGGCAACGCGTGCACTGACAAAGAGCACGGACAAGATTATGTTGACACCCGCAGAACGGTAATAACAGAATGTGGACACACAACCCTCTCTGAACCATGTCTTGACCATCTCCAAGTGACAGGAGGGCCAAGTGAAGAGAAGAGACAAGGTCATACCCCTGAGATCGACAAGAACATCCTCACATCAGGGGGATGTGACAATGGCCTAGGATGCTTAGTGGTTCAGACAACCAAGGATAATGAGTCGACTCCACCGAAGGAAAAAAGTAACCTCCCAAAGGTGACCGACAGAAAGATCTCCCAAAGGAAACGAAACAATCAGACAGTTCCCCTGAGAGCAATGACACAGCTGAGACGTACAGCCATTCCTCTCCACAGAATATCAAGCGACAAAGCAGCCAGCTGCCACGGCTGGAATAGATGCAAAGGATTGTACCCTGCAGGTGAAACCACAGGGATAAAAAGACTGTTCGTTCACACACGTAAGAGGAGACAGTTGCAGAGACATTTCCCAAAAGGATTTACAATGACAAAAGAGACTGTTTTTCGTCATGTCCAGGAAGGGAACAACCTCCTGAGGGCAGTCAACAAAGAGGCACAAAGGCGTATCGCCAAAATACGTGGAGACGTTCTCTTGCCAGAGGAATGCACCAATGACTTAGGGTGCACAGCGTTCCAGACCACAAAGGAAGACGACAAGCAAACACCATTGATGGGAGATGGAGAATTCCCGATGTTAACGGTCAAGGAGCTCGTCAAAAATGGACCTGGCAGTTGGGCGAACCCGCTACCGTTCCGTTCACAAAGAAGGCGCTTCCCAAACAATGGAGAACATGCCATCTCTAGGTTCACTTTGCACCTCTGCAACCTACAAAGGGAACCAGAGACCAAAAACAACATTGTGGCCTTCATCCAGAAGATATTCCTTACTGGCCACGCAAAGCCAGCACCTCTAATAAAGAAAGGTGAAGAATGCTGGTAACTCCAATCATCCGGGGTCTACCACCCTCACGAACCCGATCAAATTCGTGTAGTGTTCAGCCCCAGTGCTCAGCTCCAGGGAGTCTCCCTGAACGACGCCCTCTTTACTGGACTAGATTCAACAACTGATCTTCCAGGAGTGTCGATCCTCTTCCGCAAGGAGCCAAAGGCCATCTCCTTCTGCCAAACACCAGGTGTTAGAGTGACAGGCTGCCACAGCTGGCATACCTACAAGGGGATGCACTCTGTAGGTAAAACCACAGAGACAATAGGACTGTTCTTCTATAAGTTTAAAAAGAAACGGTGCCAGAGACTGTCACAGAAAGACATTATGGTGGACCCAGCTAACCTGGACCGGTTCATCCACCCAACATCCTTTGCTAAAAGACTTTGCCAAGGGATTTCAACGCCAGTGGTACCGGCCGGGATCGCCTCGTTATGTGGACATGGACTTTGCATTATTATGTTATGTTTTTTTGCATTGCACATATGTTCCACATTTTCAAGTTATATAGTGGTATCTCCAGATACCAGACGGGGAGTGTCATGGAACAAGAACCACATTTCTGTTTCACCCCCCCACCCCCTTTCCTTTGCAGCTTCTGCTTGTCAGGTTCTCATTCCAGCTGCATGTATTTTGCTCTGTGCACTCACAGTGCCGGTGTATTAGACACAGTGTTGCAATCCCTGTCTCTGCATTATGCCAGTGAGTTGCTACAGCAACCTCAGCTTCTCTGTCAGAATGGGCTAGTCTGCTCTCTCCCCCTCTGCCTTGCTCACAGATGGTCTGTCCCCAGACTATCTTGTTACCCAGAATACACTGGCACTTCCCTTTCACATTCAACACTGGCTGAGTGAGTACCTTTCTGTTACTCTCCTATGGCAAGGCCATTTCTTTCTACCTGCTTCTAACTACAAATCACTACAACACACCATCCACAAGAGCCTGTATTTACTGCTGCTTTTCCAATAAAGAGAAGGAAATATTATAGGAGTGATTTGAAAAGGGGGCTGAGTTAATGCTATCAGGGGGCTATTCACACATCAAACGTGACCCTAGCTTCAGAATACATACATACACATAGAGCAGACTGACTCACATACACACACCTACATACACAGAGAGCAGACTGACTCAGATACACACACACACACGCGCACTTATACACACAGAGCAGACTGACTCACACAGACACACACACTAAGACAGATATATCAGCTCATCTAACAATCTATCTATAAAACATGTATCTGCCGATCTTTAAACAACATCTGTATCTATCTATCTATCTATCTATCTATCTATCTATCTATCTATCTATCTATCTATCTATCTATCTATCTATCTATCTATCCATCCATCTATCTATCTGTCTATCTATCCGTCTATTTGTCTATCTGTCTTTCCGTCTGTCTGTCTGTCTCTTTCTATCTGAATAACAAATATTATGCATGTAAATAGCAAAGTAGATAAATGTATTTATTGAGAATGATTGCTGATGCAAACTAGGAACGTTATCACAAACGCGACAAATTCACTGCACTCGCAGTCGTCGATAGCGCGCATCATTTCAATGGCGTTTCCATCCAGCTCCAATGGAAACCCGCTCAGCTCCGCTATATAAGTCAATGAGTCGTGCAGCCGTTGGAGGGTTAACCTGGCAGTGAAAGTGTTAACACAGCCCCGGAAACAGCGGCGGAATAATGTAATAGTAACACACCCGCCAGTCTCACGGGACGTTACCGGCCCTCCGCTGAGCCCAGCGTGCAGTGGGGCGCACAGTTTAGTGGACATGGGCAGTGTTTTACCGCTGCTGGTCAATATATATTTATTGACTCCTTGGGCATACAGTACTTAAGTTTGCCAACTCGTTATAGGAATTCTCAGGCGTGGATCCATCAGGCACTTAAGTATTGACCCGGGAGACTTAAGCTCTTAAAGCACTTGAAGTGATTCTCCTACTGCGCTATTAGCGGTTACCCGCGAACATGGAAATAAACACTGTTTGCATTTATTTCCCCCCTTCCCATTGAGGAATGATTTCAATGTTGCAGGCTTTGGAAACATAGTTAGCTATAAATATTTAGGGAGTAATAAAGATGGCCGCCATCATGATTTCACCCCCCCCAAAAACGACTTCATTAGAACTCTTTGTTTCTGTGCGTTCACTTGCCTCACTTAGCGTCAAAACACAATTAGAACCAGTCTGGTCGTTAATGCGTTGACACATAATTAGTCGCAATAAAGACGAAGTCTTGCTTAGCACCTAAATGAGCTAATAACAGCAATACTCCATTACCCTATTGTATTTATTTATTATTTGCATGTGTATAGCGCGTGGCCATGTATAACTCTGCAGTTTTACCTACGCTGGCAATCGTTTGGTGTTCCTGTTATCAATCTGTCAAAATCCTTATTGTGTGCCTAACGAAATGGCCACCTATCAATCAATGCGTCCATCAGTGTAACTCAGCAGCTACAATGTATCTGGATAGTACTAATGTAACATTGTCTATTGTTACCGTTTGCAGCTCAAACTGCTGGGAACATTGGCAACAAATGATCACACACAGGAAAGTGTTGCAGAGATCTTGCACTGCTGGGGAGGTGGGATAAACCTGCTATAGGAATCAGAGGATGCTCAGAGTATTAACACTCATTAATAATGGCATTAAGAGTTGAATAAAAAAAAATATATAGTAAGTATTAATGAATACTACAGAACTGATTTATTAAAAAACACACGTGTAGGATATTGCACAGATTGCTCTTTTAAAAGCAACAAGAGGGGGCTGGTACTAGGGGTGGCCGGACATTTACCGCTCCCGTCTCTCCTTTATTATGCGCCTACCTTTCTAGTTGGTCTCCTGACATGCAAGGGGTGGGCATCATGTTAAGTTGTCAGGAGCACAAGTGATTGACAACCACTTGCCCATTAAGGGCCCACATCCTTTAGCATATTTTTCCCTCCTGGATAATCATACGCTTTCAAATACTATCATTTTCGACATATGTTAGTAGCAATTTTCTGGGTCGTGACCTTGCCTTCAAACTCACACTTGCCTGACATCTCAGCGCGGGGTGTAAGAGGGCCTGGGATAATTACCTAATTAACACAGCGCAAATGAGTACAAACAGCCCCAGTGACCCGCGCTGACGCTGTCCAGACGCTGGGATTGAAACGTCCCTGTGCTTTAACCACCAGACCCCTCTCTCCTTCCCATTGTAAATATTTCCATGGGGTTTCTTTCCTTTGTCCGAGTGATTATTTCGTTCCAGAACCTTCTCCCGGCGTAAAATCACCAAATCTTGGCGTCTATGGGAACGATTTCACAGCCACAGGATGAATGGAGGCAGAAGTAGGAAACGTGACAGCACAATGCGGGATTCGTTGGTCACTGACTTAATGCGAAATAAAAACCGTGCGGTGTTTATCCCACGGAAATAATTCCTGCTGCTTTTACTAGGAATCCTTGTGTTTAATAACCAACTAACTCGCTCACTAACTCACTCACTAACTCACTAACTCACTCACTCACTAACTCACTCACTAACTCACTCACTAAGAAACTCACTCACTAACTCACTCACTCACTAACTCACTCATTAACTCACTCACTAACTCACTAAGAAACTCACTCACTAACTCACTAAGAAACTCACTCACTAACTCACTCACTAACTAAGAAACTCACTCACTAACTCATTCATTAACTCACTCACTAACCTCACTCATTAACTAACTAACTAACTAACTAACTAACTAACTAACTAACTAACTCACTCACTCACTAAGAAACTCACTAATTCACTAACAAACTCACTAACTTACTCACTAACTAACTTACTAACTCCCTCACTCACTAAGAAACTCACTCACTAACTCACTAACTCACTAAGAAACTCACTCACTAACTCACTCACTCACTAAGAAACTAGCTCACTAAGAAACTCGCTCACTAAATCACTCAATCACTAACTCACTCAATCACTAACTCACTTAGAAACTTGCTCACTTACTCACTAACTCACTAACTCACTCACTAAGAAACTCACTCACTAACTCACTAACTCACTCACTTAGAAACTCACTCACTAACTCACTCACTAAGAAACTAGCTCACTAACTCACTCAATCACTAACTCTCTCACTAACTCACTCACTAACTCACACACTCACTGAGAAACTCACTCACTAATTCACTCACTAACTCACTCACTAAGAAACTAACTCACTAACTCACTCAATCACTAACTCACTCACTAACTCACACACTCACTAAGAAACTCGCTCACTAATGCGCTCACTAACTCACTCTCTCACTAAGAAACTTGCTCACTAACTCACTCACTATCTCACTCACTATCTCTCTCACTCACTCACTCACTAAGAAACTCACTCACAAACTCGCTCACTCACTCACTAAGAAACTCGCTCACTAACTAACTCACTAACTCGCTCACTAACACACTAACTCACTGATGAAATGGAGCTGTGTTTTAACACACACACACATATATATATATATATTTAACGCACACACACACGATATTTAGATTGTAAGCTCTTCAGCCAGGGTCTCCCTTGGCCTCATGCGGTGCTTATTCCCAGTGTAATTTACTTACTAAGTATTGTCATTTAGCAAAGTGCTGCTTGGGGGCGAGGGGCAGGCGCGTATTCTATAACACGTCTACATTAAAAGCACAATTATTCACATTAGCTCTGACATGAAATAAATGTGTCTTCCCGCAGAGGCCCGGCACCTTCCCCCTAAAGTAATCACTGTATATATATAAGCTGCACTGTACATCATGTAGAGCCCTCTGCTATATATATATATAAGCTGCACTGTACATCATGTAGAGCCCTCTGCTATATATATATATAAGCTGCACTGTACATCATGTAGAGCCCTCTGCTATATATATATATAAGCTGCACTGTACATCATGTAGAGCCCTCTGCTATATATATATATAAGCTGCACTGTACATCATGTAGAGCCCTCTGCTATATATATATATATATATAAGCTGCACTGTACATCATGTAGAGCCCTCTGCTATATATATATATAAGCTGCACTGTACATCATGTAGAGCCCTCTGCTATATATATATATATATATATATATATATATATATATATATAAGCTGCACTGTACATCATGTAGAGCCCTCTGCTATATATATATATATATATATATATATATATATATATATATATATATATATATATATATATATATATATATATAAAAGCTGCACTGTACATCATGTAGAGCCCTCTGCTATATATATATTGAAAGCTGCCCCCCTAAGTGGTACCTCCTGCAATGTGTCAGAGAGGGTGCAGTAGCCAGGGGCACGAGGATGGGGGGGGGGGGGGGTGTTCTGATGTCCCTGTAACCTCATCGAAAGTGACAGCTGGAAAAACGGGACCACATCTGGAAAATACCCGCTCCTTATAACTCCTCCTATTACCCCATATAAACTCTCCCTATAACTCCTCCTATTACCCCATATAACCGCTCCCTATAACTCCTCCTATGACCCCATATAACCGCTCCCTATAACCCCTCCTATTACCCCATATAACCTCTCCCTATAACTCCTCCAGGATGGGCTGCAGGTGAGCTCCTGCAGGGGAGCCAGGATGGCCTTAGACCCAGGGGTTGGTGGCTGTGTGTTGGAGATGGAAGTAGGAGAGGCTGCAGGCTGCAGCAGTGGTGTAGGCCTTGGTGAGGCTGAATGCAAGGTACAGGAGAGTTTGGAGAGAAAGGAAGGGGCAGAACAGAGTCTGCTTAAGAAAGAAGAGAAACGAGCTTTATTGAAGAAGTATAACAGGAAGGTAGAAGAATTGGAAATAGAAAATATTAAATTAAAGAGATGTCGTGGTCGTGAGATAGACACGCGCAAGAAGCAAATAAATCATCTGCATGTTGAATTAACCCGGTTGGAGGTTGAGATTGCAAAAATAACAGGGGTTCCAGTCAAACAGAAACGTTCCCTTTTAAAAACTATTGAAATGCTAACCCACAGTGCTGAACAGGGTGCTGAGCAAAGTGCCAAGCAGGGTGCAGAGCGGGGCGCAGAGCAAAATGCTGAGCAGGGTGCAGAGCAAAGTGCAGAACAAGGCGCAGATTCAGATTGTGGAAACGGAAGCCAAAACCCCATTAAATGCTCTCAAGAAAAGATAAGTTTGGTGACGCCTACAAGAAGTGGAAGAGAAACTAGATCCCAGAACAAGTCTGCAAAGTCTAAAGATAAAACAGAGAACTTATCCCAGGAAAATTCAGATTCAGATCCTGACAGTTTAATTCCACCAACTGCCAAGAAAACCCCAAAGGGTAAAGTTGCAAGAAAAAAGAAAGCAAAGGACCGGAGACTAAAGGTTTCCACAGGAGAAGGTAACAGCCCTGTAATAGGGTCCAAAGACTTCAGGGAAGGGGACTCACCTCAGGATGTATCAGACTGTGAGCAAGGATCTGTTCCAGAGCTTCCAGCATTCCAGGGGTTAATAGCAGAAGCAGCAGAAGATCTGATTAAAAGACCATTGCATGCAAAGAAAGCAGCAGACACCTGTGATGTTGGGTTATCTCAGACTCCCACGCTGGGAGAAGTTAAAGAAATTGCAAAGAAAGCTGGAGAGCAGCAAAGCAAGAACCTAGAAACTCTGAGAGGAGATCAGCTGGAAATGGAGTTTGTGCCTGAGAGCAGTGAGCCAGAGAACCCATGCTCACCTGGACTTATAGAACCACCCCCTGCTTATTAGCAGGTCCTGGGATTCAGAACTCTGAGAGAGGAGAACAGCAGGTGGAAATTAGCAGCAATGGAGACAGCATTAACCCTGTAGTGCCTGGGAGTGAAATTAAGGTTGTGGAGACTGAAAGTGCTGCTTCTATCCAAACAGTTTCTGATAATAGAGTGACCCAATCAGAAGATGGGGTAAAGCAAAGTAATGGCATTAAGGCAACCCCAGTTCACACAGCACCCCCTTCAGCCTGGAGTGGGAGATCCTTTGTGAGCGCTGTGACCAGAAATGCACAACCTTTAAAAAGGAGGAATGTGGTAAGGTTGAGGTATAAAGGCAGTGAGGAGATGAAGCCTGACAGGATTTTTGTAGGAAAACATCTATTGAAAGAATCTTTGGGCTTCAGAGCAGATGACATTTATGCCTTTATCCATGTTCCAGGTTCATGCGAATACGATGTCAGCTTTAAGAGACCTCAGGCTCTGGACTATTTCTGGATAAAATATGAGAGTCTTAAAAATTCAGAATTATGGAAGTCCTTTGCAGCTATTCCTGTGTCCAAACCGGAAACAAAGTCGGTGACAATTCTCTTCAGACACGAATCAGTCCCAATATCAGATATTCTGATATTGCTTGGCAGACAATGCGAAGTACTGGCTCCACCTACAAGGATTATGGACGCAGAAGAAATTTGGATTGGAGGTTGGAAAGTGCAAGTCAGACTTTGGCGACATGGCAATGTTACAAAGCATTTGCCCAACTCCTTCTTCATATGAAGAGAAAAAGGAAATTGTTTTTACTATGGTCAGCCAACCTTGTGCCATAGATGTGGTTCAGCCAGACATTTAAGCATGTCTTGTGATGTTCTAAAATGCAACTTGTGCCACTCCTTGGGCCACGAGAGGGCAAGTTGTACAAACATCAGATGTAATTTATGCGATAAATTTGGACATTCATATACTAATTGCGCAGAAGCCTGGCATAATATTTCAAAAGTATGGGAGCAGGAAGTGGACTTCGAAGACAATGAAGCACTTTACGATCGAGCCCTGAAAGTTGCAGACAGAATATGTCTGGATCCGCCTGCAGATGGGGTCGGTCTGGTTCAGCCTAGGGATGGCGCTTGCTTAGATCCTCCTGGGGACGGAGCTTGTCCTAGACCGCCTGTGGATGCAGTTTGCCCAGATACACTTATAGAAGAAACAATTATTGAGAGTGTAAATAGGGCCCAGGAAATGTCAGAAGACCTCTTAGAAGGAACCTCCTCAAATCTACTCCCAGCAGGGGAACAATCTGGGAAATCAGATGATCCTACTATGATGGAAACCCAAGTGAGGGGAAATAATAATAAAGAAAAAGAAAGTGAGCAGCTTTGGGCACAGGGAAAAAAGAAAAGGAAGAAGAGCATGGTAAAAAAACTTGGAGGGACTCTTCGACGTCCTGCAGGTCCCGCTGGTAAAGTTCCTCAGGTAGCTATGAAAAACCGTTTTACTGCTCTTAGGAAGGATTGGGGGTCAAGAGCTGAGAACTCCGACGATGTAGAGGAACTTTCCTTATCCGAAGAGGAACATAATATGGATGTTTCCAGAGAGACAGATTCGGACATGATCCCACCTTCAGTGACCATTAAGAGGTTTGGGTCATTGGGGGATAATGTGGGAGAAAAAGAAAAAATAATACGGTGTGGTTTTTTTTGGGGGGTGGCGGGGTGGGTGTGGCTTAAAATGTTTGTTCATTAATTAATCCTTTAAAGGTAGCAGCTATTAATGTTATAGTTAAGGCTCTTATTTAGTTTCAATTAAAATGTGTATAAATGGAATGTGAAGTTGCTGTTGAGAGAAAGACTGGAACAAATGCTGAGTTCATATTGATATAATATAAGTTTGTAATGTGCAGTTCATATTGATATAATATAAGTTTGTAATGTGCAGTTTTTTGTTTGAAATGTTTTTCTATGGAATGTAATGTTGGAATTTTTTTTCAATAAAAAGAGTTCCTCTTATTACCCCATATAACCTCTCCCTATAACTCCTCCTATTACCCTATATAACCGCTCTCTATAACTCCTCCTATTACCCCATATAACCTCTCCCTATAACTCCTCCTATTGCCCCATATAACCTCTCCCTATAACTCCTCCTATTACCCCATATAACTCCCCCTATAACTCCTCCTATTACCCCATATACCCGCTCCCTATAACTCCTCCTATTACCCCATATAACCTCTCCCTATAACTCCCCCTATTACCCCATATAACCGCTCCCTATAACTCCTCCTATTACCCCATATAACCTCTCCCTATAACTCCCCCTATTACCCCATATAACCGCTCCCTATAACTCCTCCTATTACCCTATATAACCTCTCCCTATAACTCCTCCTATTACCCCATATAACCTCTCCCTATAACTCCTCCTATTACCCTATATAACCTCTCCCTATAACTCCCCCTATTACCCCATATAACCGCTCCCTATAACTCCTCCTATTACCCTATATAACCTCTCCCTATAACCCCTCCTATTGCCCCATATAACTCCCCCTATAACTCCTCATATTACCCCATATAACCGCTCTCTATATCTACTTTTGTTCCCTATAAGGCTGCGTTTATAGTAGGCGTCGTGCGCCTGTCGCCCGAGCGATGTGCGCACTTTAGATGTGGGCGATGTGGAGGCGTGGCGGAGGCGTGGCGGAGGCGTGGCGGAGGCGTCCCCAGGCTGCTTCGCCCTCACTGGCTGAACCGCTCACGTGACGTGAAAATACAAAATAATTTGTCTTTTGAAAAATCTGCCACGCGCTATTTCCGGCCCGACAGAGCTTCTCCGCTTTGTTTGCGCACCTTCGCGCTCACTATAATGGCGGCCTGACACCTTGATAGTGAACATTTCCCCCTGAAATTAACTGCCCCTAATGCACTCATGGCTGCCACGTCTCCGGGTTTCAGGTACTTTCTTCCTGGCTACAGGATTAGCACGTCAATCTCCGGGTGGCGGCGGCGGCGTGCTGTGGCGGGGGCGTGTGGCGGCATGTGGCGGCGTGCTGCGGCGGCCGCGTCTCTGGCATTCTCCGGTATTGTTCTGCAATTCCCACTCCAAAAGCAGTGAACTTGGCAATTGGACGCTATGTGGTGTCATGACGTCACATAGCGCCCCATTGCCGTGGCAACACATCATCACATGACACCGCGCAGCCATGTTCACTGCAGTTGGCGGGGGAGTTGCCGCAGGATGCCGGGAGGAGGTCATTTTTTTTTTCCCTCCGGGTTGGCCATCAGATGAAGGTGTCAGCCCTGAATGCACCCCACCTACACCCTATTTTTAGGGCATTTCTCGGTGTTCTGTGACATCTCGCCCCTTCAAACTGTCCCAAATTATCATGGACAGTCCTAGAAATCTTTTTATCCCCCCTGGAAAAAGTTCATCTCATCCCAAATACGTCAACAGAAAATGAAGAACTTAAAAATGTCAGTAAACAAAGTTGTACTAAATGTATATATATATATTTAAAGCTTTTGCTAAATTCTTAGAATAATAATTCTGCCATTTACTAAATCCTTTAGAAATGTATAACGCAGATAGTGGGTCACTGAACCGGGTGTGAGAACGGGGGTTACAAGCGGGAAGAAATCTTTGGCATATTCATTACAGATCAAATCCTGGCAAAGCGACAAATGTTCTACAGGTAGAGAAATGATCTGGGGTCTAAGAAAACGTGCAGTACAATATGTAAACTCCACCTCCCTGTGGGGTTACCCCCATCCAGACCCGGAAATAGGGGTTTATCTCACGGTGAGAGAGAGGGAAATAACGCTATGTTAGTTATATCACCTCACTGTGGGGTTACCCCCATCCAGAGCCGGAAATAGGGGTTTATCTCACGGTGAGAGAGAGGGAAATAACGCTATGTTAGTTATATCATCTCACTGTGGGGTTACCCCCATCCAGAGCCGGAAATAGGGGTTTATCTCACGGTGAGAGAGAGGGAAATAACGCTATGTTAGTTATATCACCTCACTGTGGGGTTACCCCCATCCAGAGCCGGAAATAGGGGTTTATCTCACGGTGAGAGAGAGGGAAATAACGCTATGTTAGTTATATCACCTCACTGCGGGGTTACTCCCATCCAGAGCCAGAAATAGGGGTTTATCTCACGGTGAGAGAGAGAGAAATAACACTACGTTAGTTATATCATCTCACTGTGGGGTTACCCCCATCCAGAGCCGGAAATAGGGGTTTATCTCACGGTGAGAGAGAGGGAAATAACGCTATGTTAGTTATATCACCTCACTGTGGGGTTACCCCCACCCAGAGCCGGAAATAGGGGTTTATCTCACGGTGAGAGAGGGAAATAACGCTATTTTAGTTATATCACCTCACTGTCGGGTTACCCCCATCCAGAGCCGGAAATAGGGGTTTATCTCAAGGGAGAGAGGAAAATAACGCTATGTTAGTTATATCCCCTCACTGTGGGGTTACCCCCATCCAGACCGGGAAATAGAGGTTTAACTCACAGTCAGAGAGAGGGAAATAACGCTATGTTAGTTATTTCACCTCACTTTGGGGTTACCCCCATCCAGACCCGGAAATAGAGGTTTATCTCACGGTGAGAGAGAGGGAAATAACGCTATGTTAGTTATATCACCTCACTGTGGGGTTACCCCCATCCAGACCCGGAAATAGGGGTTTATCTCACGGTGAGAGAGAGAGAAATAACGCTATGTTAGTTATATCACCTCACTGTGGGGTTACCCCCATCCAGACCCGGAAATAGAAGATTATCTCACGGTGAGAGAGAGGGAAATAACGCTATATTAGTTATATCACCTCACTGTGGGGTTACCCTCATCCAGACACAGAAATAGAGGTTTATCTCACGGTGAGAGAGAGGGAAATAACGCTGTTAGTTATATCACCTCACTGTGGGGTTACCACATCCAGAGCCGGAAATAGGGGTTTATCTCAAGGTGAGAGAGAGGGAAATAACGCTATATTAGTTATATCACCTCACTGTGGGGTTACCCTCATCCAGACCCAGAAATAGAGGTTTATCTCACGGTGAGAGCGAGGGAAATAACGCTATGTTAGTTATATCACCTTACTGTGGGGTTACCCTCATCCAGACCCAGAAATAGAGGTTTATCTCACGGTGAGAGAGAGGGAAATAACGCTATGTTAGTTATATCACCTCACTGTGGGATTACCCCCATCCAGACCCGGAAATAGGGTTTTATCTCACGGTGAGAGAGTGAAATAACGCTATGTTAGTTATATCACCTCACTGTGGGGTTACCCCCACCCAGACCCGGAAATAGGGTGTTATCTCTGGGTGAGAGAGAGGGAAATAACGCTATGTTAGTTATATTACCTCACTGTGGGGTTACCCCCATCCAGACCCGGAAATAGGGGTTTATCTCACGGTGAGAGAGAGGGAAATAACGCTATGTTAGTTATATTACCTCACTGTGGGGTTACCCCCATCCAGACCCCCGTTAACCTTAACAGACATTAGTGGCTATGCCACGATATGATAACACCTCATTTGCATATCATTTGCATATTATTTGCATGTCATTATCACTAACGGTTGTTATAATTACCGCTATAATCTTTTCGGGGGGAAACACGGCTTCACGTAATGTTACTGTCTTTTGATGATACGAGGTTAGTATTAACGTGTACATTAGATTAATGCCACGTTAAGAAACGTAATAAGGCTTTGTGTATCTGTGCCTTAGTGAGATTGATAATTCAGCTGTAGTATATATGTATATATATATATATATATATATATATACACACTAAAACTATTTTTGTTTATATATATATATAAACAAAAATAGTACTTGCAAAAGACATCAGAAAATATCAATAAACCAAAGTCAGGCAAATCAGGCTAGAGATTAAAGCCCCTAAACCACATGTCAATCATTTTGTTTGCATTAGAGTCATTTCTGCATGAATAATTCTTATTAAACGCGGTGAGATCTCGCCATTTTCAGCGCTACTCCCTGCATCGGGCGGTGTTGGCCGTGTTTCCGCCTCACGTTAATGAATAGATCCCGCGTTTTGCAGCCCCAGTAAGTCTTCACATTTGCTTTGCAAACGTTTTCCCGTTTTTCTCTTCAATTTGGCGGGTTTTATTTAACGATATTGTCGGGAGAAGTTTGCGCGGCTCGCGAATGCCGGAGACTGCGCTGAAATGCAGCGTTTTCGTCTGATTCTAATCTGCCACGCACAAAAAAATATCTGCATATTTCGCCGGATTCGGGAATTTTTGCAGGAAAAATCGCACAAATATCATTTTAGGACTTAACCCCGTTAGTAAATCACTCCCCAAATCTGTTGTCGGATTTTGGAGAATGAAATGAGTGTTTTTTTTGTTTGTTTTTTAGCCCTTTACTTACAGCAGTGTAGATCAATTATTATTTCTAGCAGATTCTTGAATTTTGAGGGAGAATGTAAAGAATTTAGGAATCATACAGTGAAATGGTTGTTTCCTTTCAATGCAATTTCATAAAAAATAAAAACTTTTGAACCTTTTCTAAATCAGAAATGTGAAGGCTGATTAAAAGAAAAAAATACAAAATTCTGGTAACACTTAATTATCCCCAAATTGTATAGGAGTGGAATTGATATTGAACGAATTCAGCCAGAACTGGGGTTATATGGGGTAATAGGAGGAGTTATAGGGAGCGGTTATATGGGGTAATAGGAGGAGTTATATGGAGAGGTTATATGGGGTAATAGGAGGAGTTATAGGGAGCGGTTATATGGGGTAATAGGAGGAGTTATAGGGAGCGGTTATATGGGGTAATAGGAGGAGTTATAGGGAGCGGTTATATGGGGTAATAGGAGGAATTATAAAGAGCGGTTATATGGAGCAATAGGAGGAGTTATAGGGAGGGGTTATATGGGGTAATAGGAGTTATAGGGAGCGTTATATGGGGTAATAGGAGGAGTTATAGGGAGCGGATATATGGAACAATAGGAGGAGTTATAGGGAGAGGTTATATGGGGCAATAGGAGGAGTTATATGGAGAGGTTATATGGGGTAATAGGAGGAGTTATAGGGAGCGATTATAGAGAGTAATAGGAGGGGTTATAGGGAGCGGTTATATGGGGTAATAGGAGGAGTTATATGCATTAATAGGAGGAGTTATAGGAAGCAGTTATATGGGGTAATAGGAGGAGTTATAGGGAGCAGTTATATGGGGTAATAGGAGGAGTTATATGGAGCGGTTATATGGGGTAATAGGAGGAGTTATAGGGAGAGGTTATATGGGGTAAAAGGAGGAGTTATAGGGAGCGAGTATATGGGGTAATAGAAGGACTTATAGGGAACGGTTTGATGAAGGAGCTATATGACGCTCAGATGAGAACAGGAAATATAATTTCGAACAAGTCTGAATGACCACACAGATTTGCATAGAAACCAGCAATATCCAAATACACGAGACAGAGGATGACAGAAAAGCCAGGGGCCTCTCACCGCCCGCGGACTCACCCTGAGTGTGATATCCAAGCTTCGCCGGGTCCTGTATAATGACACTTTCATGTCTGGCAGCCATGATTAACTCTGCGCTCTATATATATATATGGATGGCGTCCTTGGATATTGCATTGATTGCAGCCCCCTCGGGGCAGCTTGTCAACTCCGTTGGCCTTGGCACAGGCCGGGCTGGTGGTATACTCCAGGGAAAGTACTGTACAGGTTCCCCAAACCGATCCCAGGTTCCTGAGAGTACCAGCTCTTTGGACTCTGCACTCTTTTTCTCGCATTGCTGACTTGTTGTAAACTATCCGTCCCATTTGGAGATGGGATGTCATGAGGGCCATGTTGGGCGTCCATTGGGCGATCTTGGTCACGTGCTCGCCGGCAGAGAGATAAGAGGACCCAGTTGTAAAGTGACAGCAGAAGAGATAAGAAACCCAAGCAGATAGCCGGCCGGGGAATGATTAACTTTGTGGGTAGTGGGGAAGAGGTGATAAAACTGTAGGTTCGGAGGATCTGTTGGGATGAAGTTGTATGTTCTACGGGGGATTGTTATTTTATTTACGATGCTTTACGGGGGGGGGGAATCAATTCTACGTTGGGTCCGTGTATCAAATACGCAAACGGGGGCCTTCTTGGGGCGTGTGCGGCAGATTTGGGGACGCATTACAGGCGACCTGTTGTTTTTCGGGGTATTTTCTTAAATAATGCATGATGAGGTCATTGTTAGTATGGCGGCACAAGGCGGTTAGAAAGAAATCTTAAATAAAAGGACATTGGTCATTTTCCTTTCCCCCGTGGGGTATTACAAGTTGGATTTACTTGTTCCGTTCAGAGCAGAGCGGCTGGACAGGAGGACTCAGAGGCAGAGAGATTTGGGATGATATGAGTCCGATTCCAGCCCCCCCTTTTTCTTATATTTAGGATCCCCTTGTATGAATCCCAAGCAGCTTTACTGTACTAACCGCTACCTCCTCTGCGGGGAGGCTGCCCCATGCACCCACTACTCTTTCAGTGCAAGTTTCCTCTTGTTCCGCACAGGAGCCTCCCACCCCTTCAGTTTCAGAGACCTGGGCCTCTTGTTCTAGACTTCATCTTTCTATGGGAAATGCATCCAGGCTGCACCTTACTGACACTAAGCCCTCTTCCTCCCCCCCCCCTCTCATCCTCCTCTCCCTGCTCCCCCCTCCGTCCTCCCTGTCTCTCATATCCTCCTCTCCACCCTCACACCCCCTCTCCCTGCTTCCTCTCTGCCTCCCCCTATCTCTCATCCTCCTCTCCCACCTCTCTCACACCCCCTCTCCCTGCTTCCCTTCTGCCTCCCCCCTCTCTCTCACACCCCTCTCTCACTGCTCCCCCTCTCCGTCCTCCCCCTCTCTCTCATCCTCCTCTCCCCCCTCTCTCACACCCTCTCCCTGCTCCCTCCTCCCTCTCTCCCATCCTCCTCTCCCCCATTCTCATCCTCCTTTCCCTGCTCTCCCTCTCCCTCCTCCATCTCTCTCTCCTATCCTCCGCTCCCCCTTTCCCATCCCCCTCTCTCTGCTCCCCCTCTTCCCTCTCTCTCCCATCCTCCTCTCCCCCTAACACCCCCCTCTCCCTGCTCTCACTCTCGGCCCTCCCCCTCTCTCTCATCCTCCTCTCCTTCTTCTCTCACACAGCCCCCCGCTCCCCCTCTCCCCTCTTCCCCCCCCCACTCCCTGCTCCCCCTCTCCCTCCTCCCCTTCTCTCTCATCCTCCTCTCACCCCTCTCCAACACCCCTCCCCCTACTCCCCATCTCTTTAATCCTCCTCTCCCTGCTCCTCTTCTCCCTACTCCCCATCTCTCTCATCCCCCTCTCCCTCCTTTCTCTCACACCCCCCTCTCCCTCCTTTCTCTCTCACATCCCCCTCTCCCTCCTTTCTCTCTCACACCCTCTCCCTCCTTTCTCTCTCACCCCCTCTCCCTCCTTTCTCTCTCACCCCCTTCTCCCTTTCTTTCATACATCTCCCTCTCCCTCCTTTCCCTCTCACATCCCCCTCTCCCTCCTCTCTCACATCCCCCTCTCCCTCCTTTCTCTCTCACATCCCCCTCTCCCTCCTTTCTCTCTCATCCCCCCTCTCCCTCCTTTCTCTCTCACATCCCCCTCTCCCTCCTTTCTCTCTCATCCCCTCTCCCTCCTTTCTCTCTCACCCCCCTCTCCCTCCTTTCTCTCTCACCCCCCTCTCCCTCCTTTCTTTCATACATCTCCCTCTCCCTCCTTTCCCTCTCATATCCCCCTCTCCCTCCTTTCCCTCTCACATCCCCCTCTCCCTCCTTTCTCTCTCACATCCCCCTCTCCCTCCTTTCTCTCTCACATCCCCCTCTCCCTCCTTTCTCTCACCCCCCCTCTCCCTCCTTTCTTTCACACACCCCCCTCTCCCTCCAACTCCCCAATCAGCAGAACGTTCACAAATCCAGAGATACTCAGCACATATCACCAGGGTCTTCCAAGCGACACTACCCGCGCCCCCGTTTACCTCTCTCCCCGGCTAAATCTTGTGCATTTCGATGGCTCTTCCCATCTTAGCCTCTTCCATCCAACCCAAGTTGACTTTGGCAACATTTTCCCTTCTCCCTTCTAGCCGAATGATATCATACATTTCAAGTTACTGAGTACTTCCAAACATACTTTATTCGGAGGGGGGAGCACACCGTACCCGCCATATTTCTGTCAGACTGACATCTTGATATCATATTCCCCCTCCATACGCCGTCCTATATACGGTACTATGGTTTGATTCGGGACTGCGTTGGATCCAATGATATTGGGTGGTCCGAAAACACCAGTCACGTTTAGCGTCAGAAGCCTGGGGCAGCTACGGCGCCCCCTGACAGGTAAGGGGTTAATGTATTATTCCCATTGCAGTTGGAGTAGCCGGGGCATCTGGTGGTTGTCTTGGAAGTGGGTGTCCCAGTGTGAGCTCGGGCGAATTCCATGTGCACTAGGCCCTACAAATAGGCGGTCAGCTCTGTAGGGGCACGGTCCCGATGTGTTTAACTTCCCTGCACAGCCCCGCGTAGATGGTCAGTGCTATACCAACGTTAGCATGTGGGCACGCCGGCGGGTTCCAGAATCGAAGGTCGCGATTTCTGGGGCAGGTCTCGCGGGTTTTGAAATCTGAATTGGGGGTCGAGGTTGAACTGAAGAATACATTTTCGACTTGGGGTGAAATTGAAGCCAAAATTCCCACCTGTCCTCATTCAGTTTTTGTTGTTTTTTTTTTTTTTAAATTGAGGCAACTTGACGGCGCTGGGCGCACAGAATTTGTGGCGCTCTGCGTACAGAAATGGCGGCGCTGGGCGCACAGAAATGGAGGTGCTGGGTGCACAGAAATGGAGGCGCTGGGCGCACAGAAATGGCGGCGCTGGGCGTACAGAAATGGCGGCGCTGGGCGCACAGAAATGGAGGCGCTGGGTGCACAGAAATGGAGGCGCTGGGCGCACAGAAATGGAGGCGCTGGGCGCACAGAAATGGAGGCGCTGGGCGCACAGAAATGGCGGTGCTGGGTGGACAGAAATGGAGGCGCTGGGCGCACAGAAATGGCGGTGCTGGGTATATAGAAATAGTGGCGCTGGCGCACAGAAATGTTGGCGCTGGGTGGACAGAAATGTTGGCGCTGGGTGGACAGATGTTAATGGAAGGTACTAGAATGTTTCTCTGCGTAAAAAGAAAATACGGCAAAATCGCCACCAAATCTGATCTGTCATAAACCTTAAATGTCTATTTATATCGTTTGCGCAGAATTAAGTCGCTTTGCATCAACCCAGCAATGTGTCTGACGCAGCGCGGAGGTTTCATTATACAGGGAAAGTAATGTGCTATTGTCACAGCGTGGTGATTATACATAATATGTCACTAATACTATATATTTACTGATTCTGGTTATAAATAATATGGCATTAATACTATATATTTACTAACACTCGTTATATATAAATAAAACGCATCATTCTGTTTTCATTGAAATTGCATAAATCGGGTATTTAACATGACGCGATGCATCAACATTCGTTTCAAACAGCAAAGTCTGAGTCACGCGTGATGTGTCATAGCTGGAACTTCACGGACGTATGATTTTCTTCAACCTGATCTCATCGACTATGTAACTATGTGACTGTGACTATGTAACTATGCGACTATGTAACTATTTGACTATGTGACTATGTGACTATGTAACTGTGTGACTGTGTGACTGTGTGACTGTGTGAATGTGTAACAATCTGACTATGTAACTATGTAACTATGTGGCTATGTAACTATGTGACTATTTGACAATGTAACTATGTAACAATGTGACAATTTGACTATGTAACTATGTGACTATGTAACAATGTGACAATTTGACTATGTGACTATGTGACTATGTGACTATGTGACTATAGGCGCACACTTTTTCGTGGGGCGAAAGTTTGACGCACAAATACAATCTCAGTACATGGGAATTTGTGCTGCAGTGTTGCAGTGAACAGGAACAAACCACAAAGCAGAGTTTAATTAGATACATCGGTTTTAAACGAAAGATTTATCTTTTTTTTTTTTAAAGTCAGACTTTAAATAAGAAATAAAGAAAAAGAAGAATCGCGGTGCGGATTTTCTTGCGTTCCCACTCCCAAATACCGGTGAAAACGAGCATTTTGTCCCAGATACCGCACGAAGTCACCAGACGAAATAAATACATTTTCTGTCAGTTTTTAAAAAAACGTCATTATTTTATTTTCCTTTAAGTCAGTTCTGCAACAATGTACCCCCATGCAAATCACTTGCTCCAATCTGACTTTCAACAGATTATTTATATTTTAAATTCTCTTGTCATCCCCCTGAAAGAATGAGAGACTGAGGCTTGCCAGACACGGCTCCGTTAATTCAGACCAGACGCGCGCCTGCTGCGGAAACGTGTTGGGATCAAACCTATGGGAATTTGTCTCCGGGCTCTGCTCCTAACACCTTCTCCTCGCCACTCACCAGTAACACGCAGATATTGACATTGGAAGACGTGTGAGTCTAACGAGTAACGCGGGAACCTCCCTTTGAAGTTTATCTCGAAAACGGCTCGTTTCGTGCTTGGGAGAATTGAACGCTGCTATTTTCGACCCCTGGTGAGAATGTCACAGGTTGCTCGGAGCGGCAGGTAAGGGAACGAGTAACAGGTGCTGGGTATCTGACATTCGGGACGCGTTAACTCTTTCGCAGCCCGGAGAAAAGAAATTCACGACACGTGGCGCTTAAACTGCGAGGCGTCAAATTTGTACGGCTAATAAAATTAGCTTTAAGGTGGCAAAGCGCGTGTAATCTTATATGTTTTTTTAAAAATATAACTGTTCTGTAGTATTAGATAATAGTGACAGTTTAAAAAAAAATTATTCAACTCTTAATACCATTATTAATGAGTGTTAATACACTGAGCATCCTCTGATTTCTACAGCAGGTTTTATCCCACCTCCCCAGCAGTGCGAGATCTTTGCAACACTTTCCTGTTTCTGATCATTTGTTGCCAATGTTCCAGCAGTTTGAGCTTCAAACTATAACAATAGGCAATGTTACCGTAGTAATATCCGGATACATTGTAGCTGCTGAGTTATACTGAATGAATGATTGATTGAAACTGAAAGGCAGCCATTATGTTAGGCACACAATCAGGATTGTGACAGATTTATAACAGGAGTACGAAACGATTGCCAACTATGTAAGAATGTAGAATTATACATTGTCACACGCTTTACATGTACAAATAAGAAGAAAAAAGGGGGGGAAAGGGGAAAGTAGCATTTCAGCTTTAATTCCTAAATGTAATCAAATATAGGGTGTTTGTGGCTTGGGAGCTGATGTAAGTATTCAATTAATTTGATTTATTTCAATGCCCTTTAGCTTTCTGGGGTCATACGGTAAGTGACATCATCAAATTCAAGATGGCGGAATGAGAAGAAAATACAATGCGAGCTTATAGGTGTTGCTGTAAATTCAAGTTGGAGGGATCTTGTAATGTACTTATGCTAAGGCCACATTAAAAAATGGCGGATCTCACAAACCTGAGGAATTTTGGATTTTTCACAGACTTACGCAATTTTAATTTTGCCTTCTGGTTTTGGATATATATATAAAAAAAAAAACAAAGTAAAATTGCATTTAAATAATATGTAATAAATATATATATATATATATATATATATATATTCTTATATTTTCATTTTCTTATACATTATTATATTGTATATATACAGGTACTCATATGTTCTGCAGAACACAAGGGTTATATACCGTATATATGCTAGGTGTGTGCCTCTCTCACTCTTCCCCTCTGTTCTCTCTCCCCCCTGCTCTCTTTCTCCTTCTACTATCTCTCTCTTCTCTCTCCCCTCTGCTCTCTCCCTCTTTTCTCTCTCTCAACCCCCTCTGCTCTTTCACCCTCTGCACTCTCTCTCTCTCCCCCTCTGCTCTCCCCCACCTCTGTTCTCTCTCTCCCCCTCTGCTCTCTCTCCCCTCTGCACTCTCTCTCTCCCCCCTCTGCTCCCCCCCACCTCTGTTCTCTCTCTCCCCCTCTTCTCTCTATCTGCCCCTTGAGCCTCCTCACTCCCTCACTCCCTCACTTCCTTCCCTTGCAGATGACATTAAATGTCACCAAGCGAGTACACTTCTTCCTGGGGCATTTCTCACCCAACCCAGAGCACGAGTTGGAAATGAAGTTGTGCCTAGTTTTTGGTTAAGATCTAGGCAAGCACGGGCGAGACCCAGTTAGACTTTATCTGGAGATGTTAGGGGCTTGGATTAGCCAAGTCCGAACTCCCCCAACTCCCCATGTCCCCCATGTGGACATCATTTCTTGTAGTGGGGGTTCACTGAAAGTCTATTGGACAGAAATCATTTATTCTAGAGGGGGTCCCATGGAAGACTATTGGACATAAAAGATTTCTTGTAGAGGAGGGTGTCTTGAATGTCTATCGGACATAAATCATTTCTTGTAGAGGAGGATCCATGGAAATAAATATTATCTGGTAGTGGGCAGTTCCATGGAAGTCTATAAATTCTATAAGAGACAATACTCAGACAGACTATGGAGACAAATGAATGATAAAGCTGTAAGTAAGGGAGCACTTTGAGAACGGGCCGGAGTCATTAAGCTGGAGGGACTAAGAAGATGTGTTGAAAGGTCTTCTATTGAAATGTCCTCAGCCTCAATCAAGGGACATAGTGTAGAAGGGACACTTGGTAATCTCACTCCTGGTGGGACCACACAGCATTCTGCAACCCGAGGAGAGCCAGAGGGACCCGGGGGACTTCTCCACTGTTGAGTTTGTTGGCCCTTTGAAGTGGAAGAGAGGAGCCGATAGCTAACGACTGAAATAAAAGATGTCTTATCTACCTCTTTGTCCAGAAAGATGTGAAATACTAAACCCCTGTGTGTGTGTCTTATGCTACACTCTTATTGTTGCACATGTATAGGTTTTTTAGTGGAACTTTGAGCGAGTTCTTCATAGATGTGTGGACAGAGCTTTCCAAACTTCCCCGGTCTCCTCTTCATGTTTACAAAGCTTTCAAACCGCACAGGTCTCTTCTTCACATGTACAGAGATCCCAAACCTCACAGGTCTCTTCTTCACATGTACAGAGATCCCAAACCGCACAGGTCTCTTTTTCATGTATACAGAGCTTTCCCAACCTCACAGGTCTCTTCTTCACATTTACAGAGCTTTCCCAACCTCACATGTCTCTTCTTCACATGTACAGAGCTTTCCAAACCTCACAGGTCTCTTCTCCATGTGTACAGAGCTTTCCCAACCTCACAGGTCTCTTCTTCACGTGTACAGAGCTTTCCCAACCTCACAGGTCTCTTCTTGTTGGTGCATTAATACACCTCCAAAAGAGCAAAGGAAATACTCACAATATGTAAAAACAAAGAGAAAATAAAGGCAATAAAAACCCCCAACTAATCTGGGCTATCTTTCCATTATCTTTAGGATTGAAGTCAAGTACTATCCAACAAAAACCAACAGGTTTAGGGTCTCAATAGCTCAGAGATAGAAGGCATTCTGTTTAATTATTAGTGCCATTAAAGTGCTGTAATATTTACCTCCCACTAATAGCTCTTTGTGTGCCACTATCTACCTTACCAGATGCTACATTCTCAAAGTTACTAAGGGAATTACCCAAAAAACAGACAAGCCCCTTACATTTCCCAAGTGGCTGGCCCCACGGAGCTGCTCACAATCTATTTTTGTGCCAAATAAATTGATTTTCCATTGTCCCTCCCCCCTTGCTCGTTTAAGAGGCCATTCAGCTGTGCTCAAACATTTTCTCACGGGATTACTAAAGATGGACGTGTGTGGGATTGGTTTAACGCAACTACAAGTATTGCAGGTTCTGGATATTTGTTACGGAGCTGTGAGCCCATTGGCTTTTGGACCTAACGTCGGAAAGTTGATCTTTAATATAAAGCGCGTGGCACGGGATCTGGGAGATCATTGGGAGGCTACACACACACACACACACACACACACACACACACACACACACACACACACACACACACACACACACACACACACACACACACACACACACACACACACACACACACACACACACACACACACACACACACACACACACACACACTTCATGTGTGTATGTGAATGTATGTGTGTATATATATATATATATATATATATATATATATATATATATATATATATATATATATATTATATATATATGTGTGGTTATACACATCATCATCTGCACATATATACATAAACAAACACACACATATATATATACAGACACACTAACACACAGATATAAATATATACACATTATGCTTATGCATACACACACGCACACACACGCACATACACACATATGTATGATAAGGCCTGTCTTTTTACCTGCAGCAAACTTCCATAGGGAGGAGCGCGGTATTATGTACAGTTTCTCACTAATATTAGGCAATCCTTTTCCTTGCTGCATACTCCCATAGGGCATTTTAATATAGTATCTGTGAAACGTTTATTTGCTCATCTGCTTTACATAGCAGTTACTGAGCCCCTACCAATTGTCCAATGAGTGCAGGTATATTACACCCCAGTATCAGTCTGGACATCACCCTCTATTGAATGGTGGGTGAATGTGTAAGGCTGACAGAGAGATGTATATGTGTAAGTTGTATTATATTCACACCAGGGAATTTGTGCACCCTGATTACCTTTATAGCAAAGGTAAGTATGATACTGTACTGGCTTTAGCCAGATTTTAATTGCACTACTCACATAAGCTCATGCTTTATTTAACCCCTTCAGGGATTTAACACTTTTTTCACCAGTCCATTGGACAACTATTACATATATATACATATGAGAAAGGTGCGCAAATACAACTATCAAACAGTAACCTGTGTATAAGTGGATGCTGCCACAATGTAAAGGAAACACACAATTCCAATATATATATGGGAAAAGAAAACAAAAGGCACTAACCACAATGTTTAAGTTATTAAACAATCACAGTAAAATATTGATGCAATGAAAGTCCAATCTGATCCCACTCAATCCAGGATTCTACAGATTGGACTTTCATTGCATCAATATTTTACTGTGATTGTTTAATAACTTAAACATTGTGGTTAGTGCCTTTTGTTTTCTTTTTATATATATATATATATATATATAGTGTAGGTACCTGCATTAAACGGGTTGCCTTGACGTGGCATGCAGGCTTACAAATGCTTTGGCCAAAGGATTTAACAAAATACCCTTTTTCATGATAATATTATTTTATCTTAGGTAGGAGCGCAGAAATCGTTCTTTTTGTTTTTCTATATGTAAGGCCTATCTTTTTATCTGCAGCAAACTTCTATAGGGAGGAGCGCGGTATTATGTACAGTCTCTCTGAAGACTGAGCCTCTGATTGAGTTAAACCCCTATTTCCGGGTGTGGATGAGGGTAACCCCACAGTGAGGTGATATAACTAACATAGCGTTATTTCCCTCTCTCGCCGTGAGTTATACCCCTATTTCCGGGTTTGGATGAGGGTAACCCCACAGTGAGGTGATATAACTAACATAGCGTTATTTCCCCCTCTCTCACCGTGAGATAAACCCCTATTTCCGGGTGTGGATGAGGGTAACCCCACAGTGATGTGATATAACTAACATAGCGTTATTTCCCTCTCTCCCACCGTGAGATAAACCCCTATTTCCGGGTTTGGATGAGGGTAACCCCACAGTCAGGTGATATAACTAACATAGCGTTATTTCCCTCTCTCTCACCGTGAGATAAACCCCTATTTCCGGGTCTGGATGGGAGTAACCCCACAGTGAGGGGATATAACTAACATAGCGTTATTTCCCTCTCTCACCGTGAGATAAACCCCTATTTCCGGGTCTGGATGGGGGTAACCCCACAGTGAGGTGATATAACTAACATAGCGTTATTTCCCTCTCTCTCACCGTGAGATAAACCCCTATTTCCGGGTCTGGATGGGGGTAACCCCACAGTGAGGTGATATAACTAACATAGCGTTATTTCCCTCTCTCTCACTGTGAGATAAACCTCTATTTCCGGGTCTGGATGGGGGTAACCCCACAGTGAGGTGATATAACTAACATACGTTATTTCCCTCTCTCTCACCGTGAGATAAACCCCTATTTCCGGGTCTGGATGGGGGTAACCCCACAGTGAGGTGATATAACTAACATAGCGTTATTTCCCCCTCTCTCTCACTGTGAGATAAACTCCTATTTCCGGGTCTGGATGGGGGTAACCCCACAGTGAGGTGATATAACTAACATAGCGTTATTTCCCTCTCTCTCTCTAGGTAATCCCTTACCCTAAAAACCTTAACCTTTTACCCTTATCCTAACCACCCTAATCTTAACCCCTAATCCGAAATGGCCACTGGCTAAACTGTCCCTTGGCTACTAAATGGTGGTGACAGTGGCAACACGGCTGCATCTAAAAAGTCCCATTCCGCAGTAAAGCGATGAGCCAATACACGCACGGCATTACAGTGAAAACCGTGCCCCGTTTGCCCTGCTTCTCCACCTTTAAAGACGCAATTCAAGTCGCCATTTAAAAAAATGTTTTTAAACATAGGATTGAACCGGGGGGGTCTCCGGAACTGAACCCCACTCATTTCAGCTCTGGGGACCCCCTGCTTCCGGAGATACAGCTCTCCGTAGGGGGCGCCGGGAGCCGCTCCTCTCGGCTGGCAGGGTTCATGTAATGACGGAGTTTCACATCTCCCGCGCCCTGCCGGCCAATAGGAAGCTGTGACATCATCCGCTGCGGTTTCCTATTGGCCGTGTGACGTGGGAGCATTGAACTTTGCAGAGATACCGGCACCCCCTACAGAGGTCTGTATCTCGGGAAGCAGGGGGTCCCCGGAGCTGAAATTAAGGGGGTTGACCTCCGGAGAACCTTTGCTTCAACCTTAGGCTACGCTTATAGTGCCGCGACGGTGACATCAGGCTGCGGCCGCTGGAAAAATAAAATTGCGATGACTTCCAGCGATCGCGACCAAGCCGTCGCTTTGCCGGGTCCAAGGAAATTAGCGGTTACAGTTCAACTTGAGCTTGATCTCCCCCCCCCCCCCCACCTCCATCCCCTTTCCAATAATTAACTGCAGGGGGACTGGAAACGTCGGCGACGAATCCTAATATTGGTCTAACTTGTTGACTTAATTTCTTGCAAAATATCTGAAACGTTTGCCAGATAACACACGTGAGGGGAGCAGCAGGTTTCCGGATTCTCCAGGGAGCGGTCCGTGCTGGGGGTTTGGGGACAAGGAGGGCACTGGGGTGAGGTTACACGGAGGTGACAGTGATGACAAGCTGAAGGTACCGGGTGTCTCAGGCACACAGGAGCATAGAGGTGACAAGGTCACCATATATAAACTGCAGCATTGTTTCAAAACAGGTGCAAATTGTGTCTTTTATTCTTAATCTGGGTCACTGTGACAATTTTCCTGCTATTGTGTCTGGGAGTATGAGTTAGTGGAGGAGATGTAGGGAGCAGTTATAGGGAGTAGTTAGGGGAGGAGTTATAGGGAGCGGTTATAGGAGCAGTTAGGGGAGGAGTTATAGAGAGCAGTTGGGGAGGAGTTATAGGGAGAAGTTAGGGGAGGAGTTATAGGGAGCAGTTAGGGGAGGAGTTATAGGGAGCGGTTATGTAGGGAGCAGTTATAGGGAGTAGTTAGGGGAGGAGTTATAGGGAGCGGTTATAGGAGCAGTTAGGGGAGGAGTTATAGAGAGCAGTTGGGGGAGGAGTTATATGGAGAAGTTAGGGGAGGAGTTATAGGGAGCAGTTAGGGGAGGAGTTATAGGGAGCGGTTATGTAGGGAGCAGTTATAGGGAGTAGTTAGGGGAGGAGTTATAGGGAGCGGTTATAGGAGCAGTTAGGGGAGGAGTTATAGAGAGCAGTTGGGGGAGGAGTTATAGGGAGAAGTTAGGGGAGGAGTTATAGGGAACGGTTATAGGAGAAGTTAGGGGAGGAGTTATAGGGAGCAGTTATAGGAGCAGTTAGGGGAGGAGTTATAGTGAGCAGTTAGGGGAGGAGTTATAGGGAGCGGTTATAGGAGCAGTTAGGGGAGGAGTTATAGTGAGCAGTTAGGGGAGGAGTTATTGGGAGCGGTTATAGGAGCAGTTAGGGGAGGAGTTATAGGGAGCAGTTAGGGGAGGAGTTATTGGGAGCAGTTAGGGGAGGAGTTATAGGAAGCAGTTAGGGGAGGAGTTATAGGGAGCAGTTATAGGAGCAGTTAGGGGAGGAGTTATAGTGAGCAGTTAGGGGAGGAGTTATTGGGAGCGGTTATAGGAGCAGTTAGGGAAGGAGTTATAGGGAGCAGTTAGGGGAGGAGTTATAGGGAGCAGTTAGGGGAGGAGTTATAGGGAGCAGTTAGGGGAGGAGTTATAGGGAGCAGTTATAGATTAGTATAGAGTTAGTGCAATTATATATTGAGTGCAGTTTCCTCTCTCTGAGTGTAAAATAAACAGATCAGGTTCCGGTAGCATAAAACTTTTTTCCTGAGATCTGTGCTATATCTAAGCCGCCATAGTGAGAATTATACGTGTCGCTGTCGCAAACTGACAGATGAAAATGTGTCCTCTTTCTAAACCAATTGCTCCATCTTGAAACATATCTTCGGAGAGACACGTCTGGGGTTTCAATAAAAATAAATATATCACTTTATATCACTATATAAACAAATATATATCACCACCTTCAGCCCGTGTCTCCCCACTGCTGGATGAAGCCTCCCCAATGATCTCCCAGGTGCTGCGATTACAGCCTCTTTTCTCCACGTCGCTCCCACACATTGTCTCATCCCATCCCCTCCATCTTTGGGCGTCTTGATCTTTTAATCTCTCTTGGAATATTTATATACTAGCATCTCCCCCCCCCCCTCCCGCTGGTACATCTTCCCCCGCTGCCGCCACATCCACCCCCCCCGTTCGTACATCTCCCCCGCTGTCGGCACATCTCCCCGCCTCCTCCTCCCCCCCGCTTCCGGCACATCTCCCTGCCCCCCCCTCCCTTCCCGCTTCCGGCACATCTCCCTGCCCCCCTCCTTCCCCACTTCCGGCACATCTCCCGGCACCCCCCTCCCTCCCTGCTTCCAGCACATCTCCCCGCTCCTCCCTCCCTGCTTCCGGCATATCTCGCCGACCCCCTCCCTCCCCGCTTCCAGCACATCTCCCCACCCCCCCTCCCTCCCTGCTTCCAGCACATCTCCCCGCTCCTCCCCCCCCGCTTCCGGCATATCTCCCCGCCCCCCCTCCCTCCCCGCTTCCGGCAAATCTCCCCACCCCCCCTCCCTCCCTGCTTCCAGCACATCTCCCCGCTCCTCCCTCCCTGCTTCCGGCACATCTCCCCACCCCCCCTCCCTCCCTGCTTCCAGCACATCTCCCCGCTCCTCCCTCCCTGCTTCTGGCACATCTCCCCGCCCCCCTCCCTGCTTCCGGCATATCTCCCCGCCCCCCTCCCTCCCCGCTTCCGGCACATCTCCCCCGCTCCTCCCTCCCTGCTTCCGGCATATCTCCCCGCCCCCCCTCCCTCCCTGCTTCCGGCACATCTCCCCACCCCCCCCCTCCCTCCCCGCTTCCGGCACATCTCCCCGCCCCCCCTCCCTCCCCGCTTCCGGCACATCTCCCCGCCCCCCTCCCTCCCCGCTTCCGGCACATCTCCCGGCACACCCTCCCTCCCCTGCTTCCCGGCACATCTACCCACCCCCCCTCCCTGCTTCCGGAACATCTCCCCACTTCCAGAATATCTCCCCACCCCCCCCTCCCTCCCTGCTGTCGGCACATCTCCCCGCGTCTTGCTTTAGGCTGTGGCCACGCTGCCGCTGAGCTCGCTCATGCTTGAGAGCAGTGACGTCACCAGCTCTCCAAGCATGAGCGATCGGCTGTCCTGCAATTTTTTAGAGCAGGAGCGGGGGTCGTGTCATTGGCTGGATAGTGGCTGTCTCTCTGTGTGTGTGTGTGTGTGTCTGTCTGTCTCCCCCCTCCCTCCCCTCACTCCGTTTTCTCCCCCCTCCCTCACTCACTCCGTTTTCTCACCCCCTTCACTCACTCCATTTTCTCACCCCCTTCACTCACTCTGTTTTCTCCCCCCTCACTCCGTTTTCTCCCCCCTCACTCCATATTCTCCCCCTCACTCACTCCGTATTCTCCCCCTCACTCACTCCGTATTCTCCCCCCCCACTCTATTTTCTCCCCCTCCCTCCCTCACTCCGTTTTCTCCCTCACTCCATTTTCTCCCCCCCTCACTCACTGTTTTCTGCCCCCCCACTCCGTTTTCTCCCCCCCACTCCATTTTCTCCCCCCCTCACTCACTCTGTTTTCTCCCCCCCCACTCACTCCGTTTTCTCCACAACTACTCACTCTGTTTCCCCCCCCCACTCACTCCATTTCTCCCACCACACTCACACCGTTTTCTCCCCCACTCAGTTTTCTCCCCCCCCCACTCAGTCCATTTTCTCCCCCCCCCCTCACTCCGCTTTCTCTCCGCCCCTCAATCCGTGTTCTCCCCCCTCACTCACTCTGTTTTCTCCCCCCCCCACGCACTCCGTTTTCTCCCCCCCATTCACTCCGTTTTCTGCCCCCCCCCATTCACTCTGTTTTCTGCCTCCCCCCCACTCACTCCATTTTCTCTCCCCCCCCCACATATGTGATAAACAGAAAGTGAATCCCTGCGCTTCTCCCATTGGGATAGCAATAAATGGGGAAATAAATATACATAGTGCAAACTAAGTCTGTAAGACAAAGGAGACTTTTGGTTACATCCTTTGATCAAATAATGACAAACCTGCTAACCACGTCAAGGTAAGTCTCTATAGCAGGTCCCTATGCTAAATACATACAAATGTTATTTGAAATGTACCTGAAGGGGTTAATATACTTATCTTTAGCAGCACGCTCCTAGAGGGCACCACTATTATAGGGTGTGAATAATGTATTTAGCCAATCCACCTGCAACTGCTTATTGAGCAGCTTGTGGGAGGCCAGTCCCTCCTTTTTCAAGGTATATAATCTCCCAGTAAGGTCCCTGTAAATTAAGTTTTCACTCTACTTGCATACACGTAAGTATCTTCACTGGTATATACCCGTTTTTTACTGCACTACCCTTCAGGGTACATTTCACAGAACATTTGTATGTATTTAGCATAGGCACCTGCTATAGAGACTTACCTTGACGTTGGTTAGCAGGATTGGCATTATTTGATCAAAGGATGTAACCAAAAGTCTCCTTTGTCTATAGATTTAGTTTGCACTATGTATATTTATTTCCCCATTTATTGCTATCCCAATGGGAGAAGCGCAGGGATTCAATTTCCATATAATATGGGCACGATTTAACACTATGGCAGTCAATGGTCAACCTAAAAAATAACAACAACCAACAATATCCAATGCAATAAGTAATCACCAAATAAACAATAAACAAGTAAACACAACAACATTACCAGCAATCAATTAAGCAAATACCAAATAAACACCAGAATTAACAATTAAAACACCAAAAAAAAAAAAAAAAAGGAAAACTCAGAATAAACACCATTATTAAAAAGCAGACCAAAAATAAACCACAATTAAAAAGCAAACAACAAAAAAGTAACAGAAATAAACAATTGAAAAGACCACAAAAAGTCCCATCATTAAAAATCAAAACACAAAATAAATAAAATAAATATTTCAAAGCAAAGAACAAAAATACATTTAAAATAAAAGCAAGCATTTGCCAAAAAAAAGCATTGCTTGTTACTGTATGTATGTATAGCCCTAAAGGGACATGCATAAATACATTGGCAATCAGTGGGGAATGAAAAAATAACAATAAAAAAAAATACAATGAAAAAACCTGTAAAAGAAAAATAATACAAAACAGCGGGTTTGCCATTTTTTTCACTGACATTTTATGGGTGATAAAAAGCCATTATAGCGCGATACTGCGCTGTTATCACTGCTTTGTGAATAGCAGAGCAGGTTGTATCGCGCTATAACGGCATTTATCGTACTTAATCCACTTATCACTGCTTTGTGAATCGGTCCCAATGTGTGGGAGCGACGTGGAGAGGAGAGGCTGTAACCGCAGCACCTGGGAGATCATTGGGGAGGCTTCATCCAGCAGTGGGGAGACACGGGCTGGAGAGGATGGGATGAGACAATGTGTGGGAGCGACGTGGAGAGGAGAGGCTGTAACCGCAGCACCTGGGAGATCATTGGGGAGGGTTCATCCAGCAGTGGGGAGACGCGGGCTGGAGAGGATGGGATGAGGGAATGTGTGGGAGCGACGTGGTGAAGAGAGGCTGTAACCGCAGCACCTGGGAGATCATTGGGGAGGCTTCATCCAGCAGTGGGGAGACGCAGGCTGGAGAGGATGTGATGAGGGAATGTGTGGGAGCGACGTGGAGAAGAGAGGCTGTAATCGCGGTACCTGGGAGATCATTGGGACGGCTTCATCCAGCAGTGGGGAGACACGGGCTGGAGAGGATGGGATGAAATGGCAACACACACATTGAAAATGTTTAATGAGACCATATTTATATATAAAGCTGCACATATGTGTAATGATATAAAGCTGCACATATGTGTAATGATCTGTCTGGCATTATTAACTGACCGGTGTTAACTTTATAGCTAATAGCAAAATGAAGCCATACTGCATAAAAAACAAACAAATGCAGTTTGAATGTATTACACCTCTTTCCTGCAAGAGAGTCGCACCCATTAACTATATCATGCCCACGAGTTGAATTTGGCCTGAAGTGGGACTGCCTCATCAATCCTGGTAAAATAGCACTTTTGTGTTAAATGTTAACCTTTTCCTGGCTGCAGAGCACACACGCGTGGGGGGTAAAAGGTTAGCTTGCCTTGGCATGGGTTTGGAAAGCCATAACCCTTATCATGGCAAAGAGAATAAAACCGCCTACCGACTCCTTTTTCTCCTCTGTCAAAACAAAATGTTTACCTCCTCGTGGGAGAATTCGCCGCTCCCCCGCATTCCTGATCTGTCCAGGAACTTTCTAAGCAGGGGGAAAGTCCTTCTGAAAGCCCTGGCTGTGAAGGAGCAACAGGCTGATGATGTCACCGTCCTCACTTGGGAGGGAGAAGCCAATAAGCAGCCAGGGAAGCAGAGGATTCTGGGAGAGGAGATAGCAGCCACAGAGTCTGCCTGACACAGCGTCCAATCCTTACACTGCGATGGTTTCTAGGTCAGGAGAGGGGAGAAGTTTTAGGAATACATTTAGGGCCGAATGTGTAAATGACCATTGATGATATGATGGATTTTATCTCAGAGTTGTTGATGGGTGGGAGACCGAGCCTTTAATGCTGGGTTTCCTAACCGGACTGTCACGGGTGACCAGAACTTTTAACACCAAAACCACCGGGATCACTTTCACCCGACAGGACACAATAATTGAATAAACAAAAGTTTATTCTGGCAAGCCAGCAAACACACAAAATACATAAACGCAGTGAATCACTCTCACCTGACGAAGCTCTGTATTGAGTGAAACTAGTAGTGAGTTTACTACTGAGTGTCCGCCTGTGAGACTGCCTTTTGGAGTTGCCTGTATTCCTGTATGAAGTCGACCTACTGTAGGTGTTATTTACACCATTATTGGCCGTGCAGGAGAATTTTCTAACTCTTACCTTGCACTGGTTATCCGGAGGTCTGCACACATCACTGTGTCTACAGCGCAGACCCGGAAGCGGGAGGAAGAGAGGCAGCGAGACGCGGAACAGCTGCTGCTCCCAGTGCGCAGGAGCATTCGTCTCAACGGCTGCTAACTCGCCCTGCAGAGAGGAAGACTTTGTGCTACACTTCAGGATAGTGGAACTCCTAAGCGCTCCAGCTTGACACATTTTGTTGGAAGTATTTGTTCGCTGTAAGTGGAATGACCTTGATTTTACTTCTACAATTTACAATATATCCTTTTTTACCCCAGTGCGCTTTGTGCATCTCTTTGTGCACTCACCAACTGGGGCCTGGGGGCAGGAAACTAGCCTCAACTAGGTGCAGGGGCCGCTTCAGTAGGCTTGCCCTGAACGTCATTTTCTCCGGCTTCTCAGTGCTATTTAACAAAAAGCACTTTTGAATCTCCCGCCAGCCGTGTCTCCGATCAGCTCCAAAGTTGTTCTGGTTCCCTGATCGGCCGCGCTCCTTACATAGCCTCGGTTGTTATACTTAACATGGAGCAGAGGCCGCCGACCGATCAGGACATGGATCATGAGGCAGCAGCCAATCAGAGGATGAGGCTTTGCTCAGCTGCGCCAAACAGAGGAGGGGGCCGTCTTAAGCATCCTGGACTACCCACAGGGGAGTGAGACGCCAGCGAGAGGGAAATTTGAGCTGGCCCATGGGAATCGTGCCTACGGGGCTCAAACCCGGCAATGGTTCCCCTGGCCAGCCCTATACCGCCTGCTGGGTAGGCGCTTCAGTGTCTATGGGAAACAAAGGTTCTACCCCGCTGAGAGCCTGTCCCTGGACCTGATTATCAGCCCTTCCCACTCACCATTTGTCCCAGTACTTAGCTGCTCCCAGCCTCTGGTCAGGACCCGACATTTCTCTGCAGACAGCTCAGCTAAGCGAATTACTGGGTCTGCAAACAGAGAAATGATAATACAGACGGGCCCCGTTCATGCGGCGGGTTCCATTCTATGGCCCCGCTGCAAAGCAAAAATTGGCGAAAAGCGGAACCAGCGATTTTCGGCGTTTGTGCATACGCAGACCTGCAGTCCCCCCTTCTGCGCATGCGCAAACTCCGTTTTGCGCATGCGCAACCTTGGACGTCCAGACATGGCAGCCCCAATCTCGGTATCGCCGTATCGCCGGATCACCGAAAAGCGGGACGCAGAAACGCGGGGCCCTACTGTAGATAAATTACAGTACTGACTTGCTGACTAACTGTATGGGGAACATGCTACTGTACAGTCTAACATGGGGAATAAAAGTGCTTTTCTTTATTATATAATCCCCGGTCCCCAATATATACAGCTTTCCCCTTCCAGACATCACACAGTGATTATAGCTCGGTTCTGGAAGGGGATATACCAAACATTACATACACTGGATGAAATGAGCCTCACAGAGGCGGCCATTACACACGGTATTGGGGCAGCCAGCCGGGCTTCCCCTTTATTATGTGTGTATATATATAAAGATCACTTGTGAGCACATTCACATGTCTTAGACAGGTCTGCAACCCCGCCTATCACCATTATCCAGCAAAAAGAGGGGTTAACCGGGCGCTCAAAGGTTAATGGGTGTGAATATCTCTATAGTGCATATACCATAACCCAACAATCAAGTGCAAGTAGTAATGTGTATTCAGTGCAATAACTGTGCAAAAACGTAATTATTTATATGTGAAAGCACATTAAAACCTTCAATAAACGCTTCCACCACAAATAAGCGAAATAAATCAAGGTAAGGGCAGCGGATCAAAAACCCATTGGTAGTCGGTCCTCTGGTTCCCGAAAGCAGCTTGGAGATCCGAAAGTTTGGGGAGCGCTTGCAAATCAGATGGAACATATGTGAAGGATAAAAAACAAAAAAATAGTGTAACCAGTAACAAGCAAAGAATGGATTAAGTGAAAATCTGTGTAAGTCCCACTCACAAATGAGGATGTTAAATTCCCGCAGATCAGAGATGTCCCTATCTCTGATAAGAGATCAATGGCAAATACACCTCTGTGTGTTGTCTCCTTATGTGTCGTGTGCTTCCAGTGTTGTCCGTCAGTGGAAGTTTGGTCATCAATAAGAGAGAGATATAGGGTAGTATGTCCAAATTTGTATGGTACAAGCAGTAATAAAAATAAGGTTCACTCACATTTTACATATGTGTAACATTCAATTGAGAGGACTCTGTGATCCCTGGCGTTCTCCCGATCTCCAGCACGTCTCCCTGGCTTCCGCAGTCATCACTTCCGGTGACTGTATATACAGTTAGGTCCGGAAATAATTGGACACTGATACAAGTTTTGTTATTTTGGCTGTGTACCACAATTAATTCAAGTTGCCGTTAAATAATGAATAAGGGCTTAAAGTGCAGTCTATCAGCTTTAATTTGAGGGTATTCACATCCAAATTGGAGGAAGGGTTTAGGAATTACATCTCTTTAATATGTAGCCCCCTCTTTTTCAAGGGATCAAAAGTAATTGGACAATTGACTCAAAAGCTGTTTCATGGACAGGTGTGGGCTATTTCTTCGTTATTTCATCATTAATTAAGCAGGTAAAAGTTCTGGAGTTGATTCCAGGTGTGGCATTCGCATTTGGAAGCTGTTGCTGTGAACCCACAACATGCGGTCAAAGGAGCTCTCAATGCAAGTGAAACAGGGCATCTTTAGGCTGCAAAAAAAAAGAAAATCCATCAGAGAGATAGCAGGAACATTAGGAGCGGCCAAATCAACAGTTTGGTACATTCTGAGAAAAAAGAACGCACTGGTGAGCTCTGCAACACAAAAAGGGCTGGAGGTCCACGGAAGACAACAGTGGTGGATGATCGTAGGATCCTTTCCATGGTAAAGAAAAACCCCTTCACAGCATCCAGCCAAGTGAAGAACACTCTCCAGGAGGTAGGCATATCATTACCTAAGTCTACCATAAAGAGAAGACTTCACGAAAGCAAATACAGAGGGTTCACCACAAGGTGCAAACCATTCATAAGCCTCAAGAATAGAAAGGCCAGATTAGACTTTGCCAAACAATATCTAAAAAAGCCAGCCCAGTTCTGGAACAGCATTCTTTGGACAGATGAAACTAAGATCAACCTGTACCAGAATGATGGGAAGAAAAAAGTGTGGAGAAGGCTTGGAACGGCTCATGATCCAAAGCATCATCTGTAAACACGGTGGAGGCAGTGTGATGGCATGGGCATGCATGGCTTACAATGGCACTGGGTCACTAGTGTTTATTGATGATGTGACAGAAGGCAGAAGCAGCCGGATGAATTCTGAAGTGTATAGGGATATATTGTCTGCTCAGATTCAGCCAAATTCAGCGAAGTTGATTGGACGGCACTTCACTTTACAGATGGACAATGAGCCAAAACATACTGCGAAAGCAACCCAGGAGTTTTTTAAGGCAAAGAAGTGGAATATTCTGCAATGGCCGAGTCAATCACCTGATCTCAACCCGATCGAGCATGCATTTCACTTGCTGAAGACAAAACGTATGGCAGAAAGACCCACGAACAAACAACAACTGAAGACAGCTGCAGTAAAGGCCTGGCAAAGCATCACAAAGGAGGAAACCCAGCGTTTGGTGATGTCCATGCGTTCCAGACTTCAAGTAGTCATTGCCTGCAAAGGATTCTCGACAAAGTATTAAAAATGAACATTTTATTTATGATTGTATTAATTTGTCCAATTACATTTGAGCCTCTGAAATAAGGGGACTGTGTATGAAAGTGGTTGCAATTCCTAAACGTTTCATACGATATTCTTGTTTTCACCCCCTTGACTTAAAGCTGAAAGTCTGCACTTTTATTGCATCTCGGTTGTTTCATTTCAAATCCATTGTGGTGGCGTGCAGAGCCAAAATTATGAAAATTGTGTCAGTGTCCAATTATTTCCGGACCTAACTGTATATGTATCAGTGTATGTCTCATAATACCTCTCTTTCCCACATAGTGTATCTGTTATGTAAGCCCCTATACGTTCAGGGCAGTAACAGGTTAATCTATGAGCCAGTGACCCCCCCTTATGCTCCACTTGTAAGTGAAGGAAGTAAGGTGGTGACTCATGGCCTGTGTAAGCCTATCAGGGATAGGTACAGTCCATGAGCCCGCCCCTTCCAGAGACTTCCAAGTGGGAGTACCAAATTTAGTCAGTCTTGTACTGGGAGAAGAGAGCACAAGGGCTGTCAGTCTTTCCCATCGTGGGAAAGCATGCCCAGTCTCAGGGCTGAGCCCAGTCTCAGGGCTTTGGACCATCAAGACTCCTTGCCCCCTACTACCGGGGTATGCACCCTCCAGGAGTCTGCGACTTCTATTCTGCTGCAATGATGAGCTGCAGTGATGCACAATAAACCCTGTTCAATATACCTCTGCTTGGGTGTCAGTTCCTGGGCAGGAGGGGTAAGGGGTGTTGTGGTGGGAGCTGATGTCCTGCAACCCGGAAGCCCCTCATAACTGGAGGCACAGAAGTACCAACAAAGAACCCAGAGATCACCATACGCCTAACCTGGTCTCACTAACATCATGCAGACGACTCAGTATTTCCTGGAGCCTAACAGGTACCGCACCCCACACATTAGTAACAGCAGTGGCTCTCCCAGGGGGGGAGAAACAGTGTTACATCTTATACTATATTAGTGAAAGCACTGTATGTTTGCCTGCCTGCCTGCATGCATGCATGCCTGCCTGCTGGATGTCCGGTGTCCCTAGCGGCAATCTCATTGGTCCCTTGGCCCGCCCGCCCCCGCACACCTCTCATTGGCCTCACACACTCACACCACCCCCTTGGCCCGCCCCCCACACCTCTCATTGGCCTGAGGCGGAGTGACGGGCCAAAGGTCCAAAAAAATAAATAAAACACACACACACACACACACACACACACACACACACACACACACACACACACACACACACACACACACACACACCTCTCTCCCCTCTCCAAATCACCTTTTCCCCCTCCCCAGCGGCATCACCTCTTCCCCCTCCCCAGCGGCATCACCTCTTCCCCCTCCCCAGCGGCATCACCTCTTCCCCCTCCCCAGCGGCATCACCTCTTCCCCCTCCCCAGCGGCATCACCTCTTCCCCCTCCCCAGCGGCATCACCTCTCCCCCTCCCCAGCGGCATCACCTCTCCCCCTCCCCGCTCCAAATCACCTTTCCCCCTCCCCAGCGGCAACACCTCTCCCCCCTCACCGCTCCAAATCACCTCTCCCCCTCACCGCTCCAAATCACCGCTCCCCGCTCCAAATCACCTCTCCCCGCTCCAAATCACCTCTCCCCGCTCCAAATCACCTCTCCCCCCTCCCCGCTCCAAATCACCTCGCTTCCCGCAGCTGCCACGCGGCGCGTAAGATGGCGGACCCCCTTCCTCCCTCGCGGCGCCGAGTCAGACGGTGGCGGCGCCCGGAAGTACAGGTAGGTGTCGCTCCCCACCTCCGGCGCCAAACGGAACTGAGAAAGGGCGCATCAACTGAGGTGTGTGTGTGTGTGTGTGTGTGTGTGTGTGTGTGTCACTGTCCACTGCCCCCCCCTCCTATCCACTGCCCCCCCCTCCTGTCCACTGCCCCCCCCTCCTGTCCACTGCCCCCCCTTCCTGTCCACTGCGTCCCCCCTCCTGTCCACTGCGTCCCCCCTCCTGTCCCCCCTCCTGTCCACTGCCCCCCCCTCCTGTCCACTGCCCCCCCCTCCTGTCCACTGCCCCCCCCTCCTGTCCACTGCCCCCCCCTCCTGTCCACTGCCCCCCCTCCTGTCCACTGCCCCCCCCTCCTGTCCACTGCCCCCCCCTCCTGTCCACTGCCCCCCCCTCCTGTCCACTGCCCCCCCCTCCTGTCCACTGCCCCCCCCTCCTGTCCACTGCCCCCTCCCTCCTGTCCACTGCCCCCCCTCCTGTCCACTGCCCCCCCCTCCTGTCCACTGCCCCCCCCTCCTGTCCACTGCCCCCCCCCCCTCCTGTCCACTGCCCCCCCCTCCTGTCCACTGCCCCCCCCTCCTGTCCACTGCCCCCCCCCTCCTGTCCACTGCCCCCCCCTCCTGTCCACTGCCCCCCCCCCCTCCTGTCCACTGCCCCCCCCCCTCCTGTCCACTGCCCCCCCCTCCTGTCCACTGCCCCCCCCCTCCTGTCCACTGCCCCCCCCCTCCTGTCCACTGCCCCCCCCCTCCTGTCCACTGCCCCCCCCCTCCTGTCCACTGCCCCCTCCCTCCTGTCCACTGCCCCCCCCTCCTGTCCACTGCCCCCCCCCCTCTGTCCACTGCCCCCCCCCCCCCTCCTGTCCACTGCCCCCCCCCTCCTGTCCACTGCCCCCCCCCTCTGTCCACTGCCCCCCCCCCCTCCTGTCCACTGCCCCCCCCCTCCTGTCCACTGCCCCCCCCTCCTGTCCACTGCCCCCCCCCTCCTGTCCACTGCCCCCCCCCTCCTGTCCACTGCCCCCTCCCTCCTGTCCACTGCCCCCTCCCTCCTGTCCACTGCCCCCCCCTCCTGTCCACTGCCCCCCCTCCTGTCCACTGCCCCCCCCCTCCTGTCCACTGCCCCCCCCCTCCTGTCCACTGCCCCCCCCCCTCCTGTCCACTGCCCCCCCCCTCCTGTCCACTGCCCCCCCCCCCCTCCTGTCCACTGCCCCCCCCCCTCCTGTCCACTGCCCCCCCCCCTCCTGTCCACTGCCCCCCCCCCTCCTGTCCACTGCCCCCCCCCTCCTGTCCACTGCAGGAAATGCAGGGGGACGAATCCATGCCTTTGAGGCGCCCCCCCCCTCCCTTTGACGCCCCCCCCCTCCCTTTGACGCCCCCCCCTCCCTTTGACGCCCCCCCCTCCCTTTGACGCCCCCCCCCCTCCCTTTGACGCCCCCCCCCTCCCTTTGACGCCCCCCCCCTCCCTTTGACGCCCCCCCTCCCTTTGACGCCCCCCCCCCCCCTTTGACGCCCCCCCCCTCCCTTTGAGGCCCCCCCCCTCCCTTTGAGGCCCCCCCCCTCCCTTTGACGCCCCCCCCCTCCCTTTGACGCCCCCCCCCCTCCCTTTGACGCCCCCCCCCCTCCCTTTGACGCCCCCCCCCCTGCCTTTGACGCCCCCCCTGCCTTTGACGCCCCCCCTGCCTTTGACGCCCCGCGCGCACACACTGACTGACTGCCGCACGCACGCACACACTGACTGACGCGCACACAAAGCCTGACTGACGCACGCACACACTGACTGAGGCACACACTGACTGTGTGTGCATCAGTCAGTCTGTGTGTGTTTGTGTTTCTGCCTCAGACTCACTGACGCGCGAGCAAACACACAGTGACTGACGCACACACGCTACATGAAGCTGTAAAGGAGGGAGGGAGGGGGGGGACTGGATTGATGTGAATGGGGGACAAACAGAGAGAGGGGGGAGGAGAGAGAGGAACGGGAACATTACATCCCGGGCAACGCCGGGTCTCTCAGCTAGTATACAATAAAGAATATCACTTGTGAGCACATTCACATGACTTAGAAAGGTCTGCAACCCTGCCTTTCACTATTATCACCCAGCATGCAGTCCATAACTTAAAATATGTATATACTGTATATATATATATATATATATATATATATATATATATATATATACAGTGTTCGACAAACCTATACATTTGCTCGCCCCGGGCGAGTGGATTTAACCCCCGGGCGAGTAAATATTTGCCCAAGCAGCACACGTTTGGTACTAGGTGGCGAGTAGATTTTTTTGTGTGGCGAGTAGATTTTTTTGTGATTTGTCAACCACTGTTAATATATATATATATATATATATATATATATATATATATATATATATATATATATATATATATATATATACATACATACATGTAGAGGTATATATTCACACAGATACACACACACACTCTTACATCACTTGCTTTCAGGAACCTTTTGACACCTCTAGCCATAAAACACATCCACACCGGGGGAAGGACCAGCACAGATAACATTCCAAGAGACATTGTTTTTAAGTATACCTTTTGCTTGCTTCATTCATTGTAACATCGCCGGAAGAAGAGATCAGTGTATCTCGAAACCTCGCACAAATAAAAGCATTTCGTTAGCCACAGAACGGTATCATCTATTTATTTTTTGATTATATATATACACACACACTAGAACAAAATAGGCTCACACAGGTCTGATAAAGTTTATGCAAAAAGTTTAATGTTCCAATAAGAACCTCCCCTTCGCTGCTCATTGGCTCCTCCCTCCCAAGTGAGGGCAGTGACATCATCAGACTGGCACAGAAGCTTCATGTCAGTCTCTCTGCCATATCCCAGGTGGCAGGGATTTCCCGCTTAGAAAAATCGGAATTAGTTTAGGGGCTGCAGGAATATGGAGGGAAACATTTTCAATAGGGGAAAGAAAAGAAGAAAAAAAATAAATATATATATATATATATATATATATTCCCTTTATTTAGTAGAAGTGAATGCACCTTTTAATATTTTTAAACTGTAAATATTAATGAAAGCAATGGTGTCACATAGTGAGAATGGAATTATCATAATAGTCTAAAACAGGGATCAGGCTGTTCCTCTGAATAATATCTACGTACGATATATATATATATATATATATATATATATATATATATATATATATATAATGTAGAATAACTAAGTGCGCAATTAAAACACTATAATCAGACAATGTACCATTAAATGCTGCCAATGTGTTAATACTATAATGTAATGGAAATATAGACAGGAGAGAAAAAACACAGGCGCAAATAGTGATAAGTGAAAACTGTTGCAAAGTATCAGGGAAGAATTAATAGCATATGGACGAAACCAATGAAGATGAATCTGAAATAATAAAAAAGAAGCAAAATATGGTGAAGTACAGTGTGCTTGTATTGTTGAGAATGCGCTAAAGACAAAAGGCTACTTACAAAGTAGCAGGTAAAACAGGCATGTAGGATATCAAGATCCTCTCCTCTGCTGATCTGTATGGCGGACAGTTGGTTCTGGCTCCACCTGGAACGCAGAGACTCCGCACAGGCTCAGATGTGTCTGCAGCTGCTCCCAGTGTTGTCCTGGCTATCCCTCCAGTCTCGCAGGATTGCGAGTATGACGTCAGCGCGTTGTTGTATCTGTTGAAGGGAGGAATCGGCATACACTGTCCAGCTAATACTAGACCAATAGAAAAAACTAGGGTATGACCCCCAAATATCGAGGCCACTAACCAGGCACTATGGAGTGCGTTTGAAGACAGAAGGTTGGACGCCCATTAATTAGTAATATAGGTATAAATATGAATGTGGGGTACCTCCGATACTAACATGGGGAGGGGGTATTGGAACACCGGTAGAGGTACACGGGGACACCTCCCGGGGGGCGCCCCCTAGTAAATCACAGCCCGGCTACCATAAACCTCACCTGTCTCCCCTGTGTACCGCGTGGAGGTCCCTAGGAAAAGCCGTCCCTGTTTGCAGCTCACAGCTTGATCCGGAGACTCTGCAATGGAGGGATCCCGCTGTGGATGGCGTCTGCGTGCTCCAACCGGATGTGACGTCACAAGTAGAAGAGAAAGAATGCTCCCGAGGTTCACAGCACCTTCACTCAGCAGACGCTGGCTGAGTGAAGGTGCTGTGAACCTCGGGAGCATTCTTTCTCTAATACTAGACCAATACTGCCGGATAGAGCTAAGAACTCAGAGAGTCAGGGAGACCTTAAGGAAAAGCTATTCCAGCCTCCACCCTACGCGTATCGTCTGGAAAACAGTCCCCTGATGAAGTCTTTTTCAAGACGATACGCGTAGGGTGGAGGCTGGAATAGCATTTCCTTAAGGTCTCCCTGATCCTTGAGAAAGTCACTTACTGTGACGAAACGCGTTGGCGTGTGACGTCAGCACGCGGTAACGCACCTACGACAGGCGGAGCCAGGCCAGGCTAATATTTGCTGTGTTACTATTTGGAGTTCCCACATACCCACGGCTACCTCATTTCCTACCCCTCGTGGCGCCGCCATTGCTGTGTAGCTCCCTGATTCACAGCATTTTCTCCATCTGGCTGCTGCCACTGACAGCTCAGTGTTATACCACGTCACTGGCTGGTGGAACTTTGACTTTGGTGGTATCTACATCTCTACATCAAAGTGGTATATTGTGGACAGTTTTCTTCATTGGTTAACCACTTCACCACCTACTGGCCCTGGCTTCCTGTCTATCACATCCATCTGTGCTGCTGCCCCGCTGCTTTTTACAGATCATATACATTTACACGCCCGGGGCGTGTGGATTTAACCTCCGGGCGAGTAAATATTGGCCCAAGCAGCACACGTGTTTGTTTTTTTAATTTCCCCCGTTCGCGCTGCTGTTTTTCCCGCGCTCGCGCTGCTGTTTTTCCCGCGCTCGCGCTGGAGAGAAAAAAAAAAAGCCGGAGGCGGGTTCATGTTGTTGGGAGAGATTACCCCGCCTCCGGCTCTCTGAGCAGCGCCTTCGCTCCTCCCCCGCCTCTCAGCAATACTATACTTTCCCTCCTCAACGCTTTCACTCCTCCCCCTTCTGGCAGCCAGCCCCTTCCACGCCTGTCTGCCTCAGGCCCCTGCAGGGCCATCTGTCGCCTCCCCTCCCATCGAGCCACCCGCCACCTCCCCCCCCACCCCAATCTCTCCCGGCCTCAGTGACCCCCCCTCACCCCAATCTCTCCCAGCCTCCGTGACCCCCCCTCACCCCAATCTCTCCCAGCCTCCGTGACCCCCCCTCACCCCAATCTCGCCCGGCCTCCGTGGCCCCCTCTCACCCCAATCTCCCCCGGCCTCCGTGACACCCCCTCACCCCAATCTCCCCCCCGACACCCCAAATCTCCCCACTCACTCCCGATCTCACCTCCAACTCCGTGACCCCGCGTGGCAGCTCAGCCCGTCGTGTAAGAAGATGGTCTCCTCCTTCACCGACAGCAACTGAGCTGAAGCTGCCGCTGCCCCCTTGTCCCGGCGTGTCTGACCCCCTCACTGACACCCGGTGACCCGCCGCATCACTAGCCCCCCCCACTCCTCTCTCCCCTGTGTCCGGAACCCCTCACTGACACCCGGTGACCCGGTGACCCGCAACGACAGTCGCTGAGGCCGAGGGCGACACCCGGCCTGCTGCTTCCTCGGCTGTCACAGAGACTGGAGACCACAGCGATCCCACGGTGTGTAGGGGGGAGGGAGGAGAGAGTATGTGTGTGTGTAGGGGGCGGGGGAGGAGAGTGTGTGTGTGTGTGTGTGTGTTTGTGTAGGGGGGGAGAGTGTGTGTGTATGTGTGTAGGGGGGAGAGTGTGTGTGTGTGATGTGTGTAGGGGGGGAAGTGTGTGTGTGTGTGTGTGTGTGTGTGTGTGTGTGTGTGTGTGTGTGTGTGTATGTAGGGGGGAGAGTGTGTGTGTGTGTGTGTGTGTGTGTAGGGGGGGAGAGAGAGAGACCACAAGTAGTCACCTACCCACCCAGTCAGTCACCTACCCACCCACCCAGTCAGTCAGTCACCTACCCACCCAGTCAGTCAGTCACCTACCCACCCAGTCAGTCAGTCACCTACCCACCCAGTCAGTCAGTCACCCACCCACCCAGTCAGTCAGTCACCTACCCACCCAGTCTACCAACCCGCCCGCCCAGTCAGTCACCTACCCACCCAGTCAGTCACCTACCCACCCACCCAGTCAGTCACCTACCCACCTAAGGTCAGTCACCTAGTCAAGTCAGTCACCTACCCAAGTCAGTCACCTAAAGTCAGTCACCTACCCACCCGGTCAGTCAGTCACCTTCCCACCCACCCAGTCAGTCAGTGACCTACCCACCCAGTCAGTCAGTCACCTACCCACCCAGTCAGTCAGTCACCCACCCAGTCAGTCAGTCACCCACCCAGTCAGTCCTACCCAGTCAGTAAGTCAGTCACCTACCCAGTCAGTCAGTCAGTCTCCCTCCCTCTCCCCACACTCTCTCTCTCCCCCACACTCTCTCTCTCCCCCACACACTCTCTCTCTCTCCCCCACACTCTCTCTCTCTCTCTCTCCCCCACACTCTCTCTCCCCCACACTCTCTCTCTCCCCCACACTCTCTCTCCCCCACACTCTCTCTCTCCTCCACACTCTCTCTCTCCCCCACACTCTCTCTCCCCCACACTCTCTCTCTCTCCCCCACACTCTCTCTCTCCCCCACACTCTCTCTCTCTCTCCCCCACACTCTCTCTCTCCCCCACTCTTTCTCTCACCCACTCTTTCTCTCTCCCCCACTCTTTCTCTCACCCACTCTTTCTCTCACCCACACTCTCTCTCTCTCTCTCGCTCTCTCTCCCCCACACACTCTCTCTCCCCCACACTCTCTCTCTCCCTCTCTCCCCTGCACTCTCCCTCACACACTCTCTCTCTCCCACACTCTCTCTCTCTCCCACACTCTCTCTCTCCCACACTCTCTCTCCCACACTCTCTCTATCTCTCCCCCACTTTCTCTCTCTCTCTCCCCTGCACTCTCTCTCTCTCTCCCCCTGCACTCTCTCTCTCTCTCCCCCACACTCTCTCTCTCTCTCCCCCACACTCTCTCTCTCTCTCTGTCACCCAGACTCTCTCACACTCTGGATCTGGATATCTTATTTACCCTATATATCTTAACTGCCCTATACTACACCGAAATAACCTATACTGCTTTCTTCCAGATCTGACTCAAGCTTCACACGGAAGACATCGGAATCCCCCCTAACCCAGAAGACAGGTAGGGAACACATCCCCTCCAATATATAACATTGGGTGAATGAGGGTACCTGGACATTGAGGGACTGCGGATCAGGTAAGATCCCAGGCGGGATTGCTGCTTTAGATATTGTGAAGCGGGGACGTCCAGACACTGGTAATGGGGTTCAGGAAACTAGTCATTCACACCTGGCTTTTATTTCTAGATCCGACATTTACACACACACACAGACACACAGACACACAGACACAGACACCTAACAAGGACTAATTGTAGTATAATGTAATACAATAAATACATTTATGTCAAAAACAAATGTTGTTCTGACTAGGAATTTATTAAATGTATTTTATTTATATATTTTATTTTAAAGCGGGGTTGGGGGCGGGACTAGGGGCGGGGTTGGGGGCGGGACTAGGGGCGGGGTTGGAGGCGGGACTATGGGCGGGGTTGGGGGCGGGACTAGGGGCGGGACTAGGTGGCCAGTAGATTTTTTGGTTGGGCGAGTAGATTTTTGGGTGATTTGTCGAACACTGTATATATATATATATATATATATAAAAAGTCATTTAAAACCAGAGACAGAACATGAAACACAGACAGAGCCCAGTGCTACATCCAATGACACGAATACATGGTACAGTGCCTATATATATATATACTGTTAGGTCCGGAAATAATTGGACACTGACACAATTTTCATAATTTTGGCTCTGCACGCCACCACAATGTATTTGAAATGAAACAACCGAGATGCAATAGAAGTGCAGACTTTCAGCTTTAATTCAAGGGGTTGAACAAAAATATCGTATGAAACGTTTAGGAATTGCAACCATTTTCATACACAGTCCCTTTATTTCGGGGGCTCAAATGTAATTGGACAAATTAACACAATCATAAATAAAATGTTCATTTTTAATACTTTGTCGGGAATCCTTTGTATGCAATGACTCCTTGATGTCTGGAACGCATGGACATCACCAAACGCTGGGTTTCCTCCTTTGTGATGCTTTGCCAGGCTTTTACTGCAGCTATCTTCAGTTGTTGTTTGTTCGTGGGTCTTTCTGCCTTAAGTTTTGTCTTCAGCAAGTGAAATGCATGTGCGATCGGGTGATTGACTCGGCCATTGCAGAATATTCCACTTCTTTGCCTTAAAAAACTCCTGGGTTGCTTTCGCAGTATGTTTTGGCTCATTGTCCAATCAACTTCGCTGAATTTGGCTGAATCTGAGCAGACAATATATCCCTATACACTTCAGAATTCATCCGGCTGCTTCTGTCTTCTGTCACATCATCAATAAACACTAGTGACCCAGTGCCATTATAAGCCATGCATGCCCATGCCATCACACTGCCTCCGCCGTTTTTTACAGATGATGTGGTATGCTTCGGATCATGAGCCGTTCCAAGCCTTCTCCATACTTTTTTCTTCCCATCATTCTGGTACAGTTGATCTTAGTTTCATCTGTCCAAAGAATGCTGTTCCAGAACTGGTCTGGCTTTTTTAGATATTGTTTGGCAAAGTCTAATCTGGCCTTTCTCTTGAGGCTTATGAATGGTTTGCACCTTGTGGTGAACCCTCTGTATTTGCTCTCGTGAAGTCTTCTCTTTATGGTAGACTTGGATAATGATATGCCTACCTCCTGGAGAGTGTTCTTCACTTGGCTGGATGTTGTGAAGGGGTTTTTCGTTACCATGGAAAGGATCCTACGATCATCCACCACTGTTGTCTTCCGTGGACGTCCAGGTCTTTTTGTGTTGCAGAGCTCACCAGTGCGTTCTTTTTTACTCCAAATGTACCAAACTGTTGATTTGGCCACTCCTAAGGTTCCTGCTATCTCTCTGATGGATTTTCTTTTTTTTTGCAGCCTAAGGATGCCCTGTTTCACTTGCATTGAGAGCTCCTTTGACTGCATGTTGTGGGTTCACAGCAACAGCTTCCAAATGCGAATGCCACACCTGGAATCAACTCCAGACCTTGTACCTGCTTAATTGATGATGAAATAACGAAGGAATAGCCCACACCTGTCCATGAAACAGCTTTTGAGTCAATTGTCCAATTACTTTTGGTCCCTTGAAAAAGAGGGGGCAACACATTAAAGAGATGTAATTCCTAAACCCTTCCTCCAATTTGGATGGCAATACCCTAAAATTAAAGCTGCTAGGCTGCACATTAAGCCCATATTAGTTATTTAACTGTAACTTGAATTTAGTTTGGTTAACAGCCGAAATAACAAAACTTGTATCAGTGTCCAATTATTTCCGGACCTAACTGTATATATATATATATATATATATATATATATATATATATATATATATATATATATATATATATATCTTTTGAATAACATGGTCTTTTAGTTTAACTCTTTGGCCAAAGTGTTGTAAGCCCTTGAGCCCCTCCAAGGCAGACCATGTCTCAAGGGTCCTAACACTAATATAAATTCTTATTAACCTGCATATTACCAGGAAGAATGATTTATATTAAATCTGTCAAAATTAGTTGTATAGTTCTAAGTCTGATTGAAGCTCTTATTAACCTGTATAATACCAGGAAAAGCAGTCTGTATTAGATTTGTCGCAATCAAACTGCATGCAAGTTCCCATGAGTGTGGAAGGTGAAATGGAGTCTTTAACCATTTATAAGTGGGAGGGGGTGAGCTTCAAACTAGGGAAGGAGGAGCCACCCCCCAAATCAGCTAGGACCACCTGTATGTTTTATATATAAAGACAGTTTTACAGCTGTATACATTTTGTGCAGTTTGAGGCAAATATTGACCCTTGAAGTTATGTCTGAAACATAGGGCCACCAACAGGTCAGGTTTTCAGGATATCCCTGCTTCAGCACAGGTGGCTCAATCAGTTCCCTCTTCAGCACAGGCGGCTCCAACAGTCCCTGCTTCAGCACAGGGGGTGCAATCTTCGGCTGAGCCACCTGCGCTGAAGCAGGGATATCCTGACAATCTGAGCTGTTGCTGGCTGCAGTTTGCCACTCCTGATCTACTGTAAGTCACCTTGAGGGGAAATAGTGCCATTTTGCACACATTTTGAACAAATTCTGTCTGTCTCCCCGCGACACCCTGTTGGATATAAACGGCCTCCCCCCCTGAAATCTCGAAGACAGAAGGAAATAATAACCAGCGAGACTGACCCCCGCCCGTTTTATGGCAGGTACGGCAGGGTTAACACGTTGGTCCTAAGTGCATTTCGAGAAGAAGAAAAAAAAATTCAAATAAAGATAATAATAAAATCAAAAAAATAAAGGAGGCTGGGCAGAGAGTATACAGCAAGACTCGGAGATTTATGGCAAATGAAAAACTGATTAGATATCTTTTGCAGCTGGGGCTCGGGACGGCATCAAGTTATTAAGCGCGATGAGATTTATGATGGAGATTGAAGAAGAAGGAAAAAAAAAAGGAATTCTCAACCCAGAATAGATAATAGAATTTGTTGAGGAATCGGGACAGGGCAGTGGGTGTTTAATCAAAGCTGAGGCTCACCAAATATTTGGGTAGAAGTGACCTTGTGCGCGGCACAAAAACAAATTATTCCCTAAATTCTCCCACGTTTTGACATGATCCTGCTAGACCGACTGGCAATAAAAATAAGTTAGGGGTCTCGCCTGGGGGGGACCTGTCGCAATGTCCATTTGGGTTGGGTGGGTTGTCTCACAAAAATATTTCTCCAATGTAAAAGAAGACGAAGACGGGAAACAAGTTGGTTGGGTTTAGTTGTGAGGGGGACAGCTTCTAGGTAGGTGGACAATATAAGTGTCTGTGATTGGCTGGCACTGGTCATTGTGTGTAGGAGGGTGATCCTATACATGCCTATGGGGACTAATACTTTCTTGCAGAGGCGGTCCCACGAAAGTCTATGAGAACAGATCATTTCTTGTAGAGGGGGTCCCATGAAGTCTATGAGAACAGATAATTTCTTGTAGAGGGGGTCCCATGAAGTCTATGAGAATAGATCATTTCTTGTAGAGGGGGTCCCATGAAGTCTATGAGAACAGATCATTTCTTGTAGAGGGGGTCCCATGAAGTCTAGGAGAATAGATAATTTCTTGTAGAGGGGGTCCCATGAAGTCTATGAGAATAGATAATTTCTTGTAGAGGGCGTCCCATGAAGTCTATGAGAACAGATAATTTCTTGTAGAGGGGGTCCCAGGAAAGTATATAGGGACTAATTATTTATTGTAGAGGGGGTCCCATGAAAGTATATAGGGAACAATTATTTACTGTAGAGGGTGTCCCAGGAAAGTATATAGGGACTAATTATTTACTGTAGAGGGTGTCCCAGGAAAGTATATAGGGACTAATTATTTACTGTAGAGGGAGTCCCATGTGGGTCTTTGGCAATGGTGGCCAACCGTGGCGGCAGTTGGAATGGCACATGTGATTCTCGTGCCATTCCGAGCCCGTCCCCACGCCGGTGCACCCGGCCGGCACCGGGAAGATGGTCCAGCCCAGATGCTGGGCCCAACTACTGCATCCACCAGTGAGGGCCCCAGCTGCCCTTTGCCGCAGGACCAGAGGCCTCCTCCCACCCCTCAACGATTGAGTGAGAGAGAAGGGGGGGGGAGTGGGAGAGAGAGGGGGGAGGGAAGTGAGAGAGATGGGGTGATGGGGGTGACTGGGTGAGAGAGAGAGGGAGAGAGGAGGGGTGAGTGAGAGGAGAGGGGAGAGAGGAGCGGATGAGTGAGAGAGGAGGGGGTGAGTGGGGGAGAGAGAGAAAGGGGGAGAGTAAGAATGGAGAGCGGTGAGTGAAAGAGAAGGGGAGTGAGTGAGAGCAGGGGGATAGAGGATGGGGGCTGGTGAGGGAGGAGGGGGGTGAGTGGGTGAGAGAGAAGGGGAAAGAGTGAGAGAGGAGGGGGGGCTATTTATCAAACTGCAATAGTGCCAATCAGTGCACTATCTCACAGAAATTCCAATTGAAGCCCCGATCGGCACTATCTCAGTTTAATGAATAACCCTCCAATATGTACGGTATTTAAAGAATCCTTATACACCCCGGACTGATTGCACATGTATATCTACGTTCCCTAAGTGCCAATAAATAAGAGATTGCATTATCTCACTTACCTTAGGCATGGGTAATAAAGTATACTGATGCGCTCCAGTTTAAGCCTTAGAATAACCTGTCACCTGTCGCCCACTGAGATGGACAGGTTACAATAAGAGCTGTGTTATGCGGGAGGCGGCAGTACATGTGTGTAACACGCTAACAGCATTCATAAGAAAACAATATATATTACTAAACTCAAGGCAGATTAAGGGCCTTTGGGTCCCCGCAGTTTGTCCATAATACGGAAACCCTATTAAACCTAAAACCTGTTATTCTACACCCATTACCCTCCCCCTCTCCCCAACTGCATTATTTGACTGTATTTGCCCGACCTCTTCTGGTAGACGGCTGTTCCCTGCATCTACTACGCTTTCAGAAAAAAGGGGATGTTTCCCCTGCAGCTTCCCATTCTCTGCTTTATCTCTGTAATGTTTCCTTCCGGCACCTTCAGATGTTTCTGTCCTGACTTCCGATTAAATCCCCTCTCCCACCTTCCTCCCTCACACCCCCTCTCCTTCCTTTCTCTCTCACAGACCCCTCTCCCTCTTTCCTCCCTCACTCACCCCTCTCCATCCTTCCTCCATCACCCCCTACGCCCTCCTTTCTCTCTCACACATCCCCCTCTCCTCCTTTCTCTCTCACATCCCTCTCTCCCTCCTTTCTCTCTCACACATCCCCCTCTCCTCCTTTCTCTCTCACATCCCTCTCTACCTCCTTTCTCTCTCACATCCCCCTCTCCATCCTTCCTCTCTCACATCCTTCTCTCCCTTCTTTCTCTCACATCCCCGTCTCCCTCCTTTCTCTCACATCCCCATCCCTCCTTTATCACTTACATCCCCCTCTCCCTCCTCTCTCTCTCACATCCCCTTCTCCCCCCTTTCTCTCTCACGCACCCCTCTCCCTCCTTTCTCTTTCACATCCCCCTCTCCCTCCTCTCTCACACCCTCTTATCCCTCCTCTCTCACACCCCCTCTACCTCCTTTCTCTCTCACATCCCCCTCTCCCTCCTTTCTCTATCACCTCCCGCTCTACCTCCTTTCTCTCTCACATCCCCCTCTCCCTCATATCCCCCTCTCCCTCCTTTCTCTCTCACATCCCCCTCTCCCACCTTCCTCCCTCACACCCCCTCTCCTTCCTTTCTCTCTCACAGACCCCTCTCCCTCTTTCCTCCCTCACTCACCCCTCTCCATCCTTCCTCCATCACCACCCTACGGCCTCCTTTCTCTCTCACACATCCCCCTCTCCTCCTTTCTCTCTCACATCCCTCTCTCCCTCCTTTCTCTCTCACATCCCCCTCTCCATCCTTCCTCTCTCACATCCTTCTCTCCCTTCTTTCTCTCACATCCCCGTCTCCCTCCTTTCTCTCACACCCCCTCTCCCTCCTTTCTCTCTCACATCCCCTCTCCCTCCTTTCTCTCTCACATCCCCCTCACCCTCCTTTCTCTCTCAAACCCCACTATCCCTCCTTTCTCTCTTACATCCCCCTCTCCATCCTTTCTCTCTCACATCCCCCTCTCCCTCCTTTCTCTCTCACACATCCCCCTCTCCTCCTTTCTCTCTCACATCCCTCTCTCCCTCCTTTCTCTCTCACATCCCCCTCTCCATCCTTCCTCTCTCACATCCTTCTCTCCCTTCTTTCTCTCACATCCCCGTCTCCCTCCTTTCTCTCACATCCCCATCCCTCCTTTATCACTTACATCCCCCTCTCCCTCCTCTCTCTCTCACATCCCCTTCTCCCCCCTTTCTCTCTCACGCACCCCTCTCCCTCCTTTCTCTTTCACATCCCCCTCTCCCTCCTCTCTCACACCCTCTTATCCCTCCTCTCTCACACCCCCTCTACCTCCTTTCTCTCTCACATCCCCCTCTCCCTCCTTTCTCTATCACCTCCCGCTCTACCTCCTTTCTCTCTCACATCCCCCTCTCCCTCATATCCCCCTCTCCCTCCTTTCTCTCTCACATCCCCCTCTCCCTCCTTTCTCTCTCACATCCCCCTCTCCCTCCTCTCTCACACCCTCTTATCCCTCCTCTCTCACACCCCCTCTACCTCCTTTCTCTCTCACATCCCCCTCTCCCTCCTTTCTCTATCACCTCCCCCTCTACCTCCTTTCTCTCTCACATCCCCCTCTCCCTCATATCCCCCTCTCCCTCCTTTCTCTCTCACATCCCCCTCTCCCTCCTTTCTCTCTCACATCCCCCTCTCCCTCCTTTCTCTCTCACACCTCCTCTCCCTCCTTTCTCTCTCACGTCCCCTTCCCCACCTCTGCCTCCCTCGCCCATCTTCCCATGTAGATCCCATTAAATACACGACTTGTTTCTTCTTTTTTTTTTTTTTTTACTTAACAGGAAGACAGACTGGAAATGACAAAATCAAGTTTGTTTTTTGGACAATCTGGTATCAAAAAGTGGAAATAATACCACGATAACGGCTGCCAAACAGGAACATCGGTAAACATGGAGTTTAATTTATCCAGCTGACCCTTTTTTTACCCCATAAGAGTCTCAGGTTTCCAACTGACACACTCGTCGCACAACGTCACAAAAAAATCTATTTACACTGCACTCCCCCTGCTAGAAGATATTTGAACCCCTAATGAATAACCCGTATCTCCGACTCCTCAGACTATCGCTAACAGACCGATCCCAGGCAGTACAGTATCCTGAGCCTGTGGGGGAACACACGCTTAATAATCCCCCAAACCACCCCTCAGTGTGTGCAGGCAGCATGGGGGGTATAGCTGTCACTCACTGCGGGAGCTTCCAAAGTCACGCCCCACAATGCTTTGCTGCTGTGGAGGCAAAGCATTGTGGGAAGCACCTGCTGTGGTTGACAGCGACAGCCGCCACGCTAAGGTGCAGTTTGGGACCTGACTAAGGCTACGGCCCCAGTGGTCACGGCTGCAGGCGCGCCGGAGCGTCTGGCGCCGCGTGTACCCCTTTCAGCCGCGACTTGTGGTCTGCGGTTGTGCTATCAGTGGAGAGCAGGAGATCCGATGGGGGGCGTGGCCATGATGTCATGCGGCTGATTCGCCCTCATTGGCTGAACCGCATCGTGCCGGGGCACGGAGACAGCTACTGGGGCCGGCGGCAGAGAGGGCAGTGCTGGTGTGTGTGGCGCCCACGCTGCAGCGGCCACTGGGGACTTAGCCTAAGAGCGCAATCTCCGCTCAGGAACGTGTGTGCGTGCTGGGAGCCGCCATTGGCGAACCCCTTGGAGACACCTCACGGCACCCCCTGTTGGGCATCACTGGGAACTTCGTGGGCATTCAGCCTCTTAGAAAGAGGAAGCCAATCTGTTGGGGGCCTGTGGTGGTTATTTCGGGACACGGCGGGGGAACTGGATACAAGATCAGGATGCAGCAGGAATGCTGTGATGTTTCCTTAGCATCTTCCTATGGAATGTAAGCAAGTGACTGTAGCCATCGGAGTTCCATTTATTAAAAGGGGTCTCACCAGAAACCCCCATATCGTGGGATTATGCCATTATTATTAATTGAGAGAGATAAAGATGTTTTGATCACCTCACGGCTTTATTTAAAAACGTTACAATTATGCTATCAAATAATTTATTTACAACTTATTCATTTTTTTTTGCACGCCGGTAGGATCTAAACCAGCGTCACGTGCTTAGTCTGACCACTAAGCCACTCAACCAGCGTCACGTGCTTAGTCTGACCACTAAGCCACTCAACCAGCGTCACGTGCTTAGTCTGACCACTAAGCCACTCAACCAGCGGAACACAACACACTTAACATGGGACGGCCATTAGCCTAATAGTGCCCTAACGCGGTAATCTTAAATGTCATTTTGCTGGGGACGGAGAGGCTGATAATTCCCATGAGCCTCTGTTAATAAGGGTTTAGTGGAGACTCTCTAGTGTGCAGAGGTTAAGAGATTTGAGGTTCGCTAAGCCAAAACTTTCCTTGCTTTTAACAACTTAAGTCTTATGGTCTAGCTGGTTAACCTCAGGCCAGAGCGGTACAAGGGCGGAGAGAGAGAGATCAGAGTCACCCAACTCCTTCGGGGTGTCGCAAAGAAGGGGCGCAGAGAGACCCGCAGATTAATGGGACTGTCACAAGAAAGAGGAGGACAGGCCCAGATCCACTAAGTGCCGTTAAAGCCGGATGTTACCTAAACCAGGTTTCCTGAGGTCACCGTGTCTCCTCACTGCTAATTATATGCAGACGCAGCGTCCGTTCTACATGTCATTAGCATGGGGTTACCGTCACGTTATTGTAGCATCATGTGGTGTTATCTCCCAGTAACGTGACGGTGAGTATGTCTTAGTGTTACTCCCGTCCCGAGCCGGAAATAGGGGTTTATCTCACGGTGAGAGAGAGGGAAGTAACGCTATGTTAGTTATATCACCTCACTGCGGGGTTACCCCCACCCAGACCCGGAAATAGGGGTTTATCTCACCATGAGAGAGAGGGAAATAACGCTATGTTAGTTATATCACCTCACTGTGGGGTTACCCCCATCCAGATCCGGAAATAGGGGTTTATCTCACGGTGAGAGAGGGAAATAACGCTATGTTAGTTATATCAGCTCACTGTGGGGTTACCCCCATCCAGATCCGGAAATAGGGGTTTATCTCACGGTGAGAGAGGGAAATAACGCTATGTTAGTTATATCACCTCACTGTGGGGTTACCCCATCCAGACCCGGAAATAGGGGTTTATCTCACGGTGAGAGAGAGGGAAATAACGCTATGTTAGTTATATCACCTCACTGTGGGGTTACCCCCATCCAGATCCGGAAATAGGGGTTTATCTCACGGTGAGAGAGGGAAATAATGCTATGTTAGTTATATCACCGCACTGTGGGGTTACCCCCATCCAGACCCGGAAATAGGGGTTTATCTCACGGTGAGGGAGAGGGAAGTAACGCTATGTTAGTTATATCACGTCACTGTGGGGTTACCCCCAGCCAGACCCGGAAATAGGGGTTTATCTCACGGTGAGGGAGAGGGAAATAACGCTATGTTAGTTATATCACCTCACTGTGGGGTTACCCCCATCCAGACCCGGAAATAGGGTTTTATCTCACGGTGAGAGAGGGAAATAACACTATGTTAGTTATATCACCTCACTGTGGGGTTACCCCCATCAGACCCAGAAATAGGGGTTTATCTCACGGTGAGAGAGAGGGAAATAATGCTATGTTAGTTATATCCCCTCACTGTGGGGTTACCCCCATCCAGACCCGGAAATAGGGGTTTATCTCACGGTGAGAGAGAGGGAAGTAACGCTATGTTAGGTGATATAACTCACTGTGGGGTTACCCCCATCCAGACCCGGAAATAGGGGTTTATCTCACGGTGCGAGAGAGAGGGAAATAACGCTATGTTAGTTATATCCCCTCACTGTGGGGTTACCCCCATCCAGACCCGGAAATAGGGGTTTAACTCACGGTGAGAGAGAGGAAATAACGCTATGTTAGTTATATCACCTCACTGTGGGGTATCCCCCATCCAGACCCGGAAATAGGGGTTTATCTCACAGTGAGAGAGAGGAAATAACGCTATGTTAGTTATATCACCTCACTGTGGGGTTACCCCCATCCAGACCCGGAAATAGGGGTTTAACTCACGGTGAGAGAGAGGGAAGTAACGCTATGTTAGTTATATCACCTCACTGTGGGGTTACCCCCATCCAGACCCGGAAATAGGGGTTTATCTCACAGTGAGAGAGAGGAAATAACGCTATGTTAGTTATATCACCTCACTGTGGGGTTACCCCCATCCAGACCCGGAAATAGGGGTTTAACTCACGGTGAGAGAGAGGGAAGTAACGCTATGTTAGTTATATCACCTCACTGTGGGGTTACCCCCATCCAGACCCGGAAATAGGGGTTTATCTCACAGTGAGAGAGAGGAAATAACGCTATGTTAGTTATATCACCTCACTGTGGGGTTACCCCCATCCAGACCCGGAAATAGGGGTTTATCTCACGGTGAGAGAGAGGGAAATAACGCTATGTTAGTTATATCCCCTCACTGTGGGGTTACCCCCATCCAGACCCGGAAATAAGGGTTTAACTCACGGTGAGAGAGAGGGAAGTAACGCTATGTTAGTTATATCACCTCACTGTGGGGTTACCCCCAACCAGACCCTATAAAAACCCTATGTCAGTGCCTGTATGTGAGCAACCCCACGTTTAGGTATGACCTAACTAACGTCACGCTAAAGCCCGTGTTACGGTTGCAAAGATGAAACTTAAAGGAATTGGCGGAAGGGAACCCCCAGGAGTGGAGCCTGAGGCTTAATGTGACTCAACATGGGAAACCTCACCCGGCCGGACACGGAAAGGATTGACAGATCGAGAGCTCTTTCTTTATCCTTAACGCGCTTTAGTGGCTACGCCACCTTACCATCATGCCTCATTTGCATATAATTTGCATGTCATTATCACTAACGGCCGTTATAATTACCGCTATGCACTTTACAGGGGGAAACACGGCTTCCCGTGACCTTATTGTCCTGTGAAGATACGCGGTTAATATTAACGTGACGTTACGTGACCTAACACCGCGCTTTGGATCTGGGACCACTAATTATCTCTCCTCCTTATCAGAAGGAGCACAAACATGCAATGACATCACACAAAGGGGAGGAGCTACAGGACATCAAACCCCTCCCACATTTGAACTTTTCACGTTTATAAATCAACTTTCCAACAAATATTTCCCCCGGGGTGTGATTTTAGGAAAACCCCTTAAAGACGTCACTGCCATTCGCTTTGTTTCTGGGATAAATTGTCCCTTTAAAGAAGCAATATCCTACGTGTGTATTTTTTTTTAATAAACCACTTTTATCGTATTAGATACTTACTGACTTTTTAAAATTGAACTCTTAATGCCATTATTAATGAGATTTAATATACAGAGCATCCTCTGGTGTCTGTAGCAGGCTATATCCCACCTCCCCAGCAGTGCAAGATCTCTGCAACACTTTCCTGTGTGTGATCATTTGTTGCCAATGTTCCCAGCAGTTTGATTTGCAAACTATCACAATAGATAATTTTACATTAGTACTATCCAGATACATTGTAGCTGCTGAGTTACACTGACTGAAGGATTGATTCAAAACTGAAAAGCAACAATTTAGTGAAACCGGGAAACTGGATCTTTGCTGATCGATTACGGGAGAACCAATCGATCAGCAGCTTAGGTGATTAGTTATCAATAAAAGTAATCGAAGGCTTTATATATTAAAACAAAAACAAAAAATATATATATATATTTTCTTTTTAAATTGCCGTTTGGATTTAATGCCCTAATAATATAACCAGCAAGGCATTAACCCCCGCCCCCCTCCCCCCCTATTGTTGAATACCCAACTCTTGAAATAAGCAGACTCGCTACCTGCCAGCAATGTTCCCCTGTCTGGGGCGGGCACATTTGATGACCTACTAATTATTCTTCAAAGGGTCTTGCAGGGCCAATGCCGGAAAATAAAGGCTGTGACATGGGAAATATTATTAATAAACATCAATAGGAACTAGAAGTAACACGGTCTCGGGCGAGGTGTTTGATGTCGCGGAATGAAGTGTGGAATTATTTTTCCGGTGCGGGAACAGGAAAAGGCGGAATTACCCGTTGTGTACGCGGGACAATGCGTCTCGTGGCAAGGGGACAAGGGGAGGTCAGAGGTGGCCCAACTCCAGGCCGGGTATTAGGGTTAACCCTGCTTCAGCAGAGCTGGCTCAATCAGTGGCTCAGTGTGCTGAAGCAGGATCTGATTGAGCCACCTGTGCTGAAGCAGGGACTGATTGGGCCACCTCTGCTGAAGCAGGGACTGATTGAGTCATGTGCTGAAGCAGGGGCTGATTGAGCCATCTGTGCTGAAGCAGGGATATCCTTCAGACCTTGCCAGGTGGTGGCCCCTGAGGACTGGAGTTGGCCGCCCCCCTGATGCAGCGTAATTGTTCCCATGGCGGTAGTGAGGTGCTCCAGCAACGAGAAGACGCAGCGTTTCCCGAAATAACGTAACATTGAAATGATCTTCCTTAATGTAACCAGGCTGAAGCAAAGATTGCGCTTTTTTTATATATCTTTCTAAATGTATTTTGATCTGGGTCTCTGATTCGGGCGTGCGCTTGTCGACCAAGTATTTATTCCACCCCTAGCCCAGCCTGCCCCGTTAGGGGAGGGGGAGAGAGGGCATAATTAAATTTAATACACATAGGTGTCAGACTTAGGTGAACTTAAGTTAATTACTAGGATTTATCAGCCTAATAACAGCGGTCGGCTCCCTTTATAACAGCGTCTCGGTTTAAACCGATCCCTTACAAAGATGTGATCCCCATCAATGTAATTGCCTTACCTATTTGTGTCTTGTGAAAAATGAACTCGTTTCTCTTTTCTCCGGGAACACTGAAACATGACAGGACGACTGCTTCTGTTTCTCTGTCTGACAAATCACATTACTTTGAAAATATTCCCATGATCTGTTATTTATATTATCTGTTATTTATTCCATTACCACATGTATGTATTACTACTGTGAAGCGCTATGTACATTAATGGCGCTATATAAATAAAGACATACATACATACATACCACCAAGAGCAGAACAACAGGAGCAGCATGTGGCACAGACAAACAGTCTTATCACTAAAAGACAGTAGATAAAGATTGCAAAAAAAAACAAAGCTTTTCTTTAGCTGGAAACAACAAATTTAACAATATTATTCAAAAATACTTATTTTTCTCACATTAAAGGTGTAAGTCAGCTGCATTTAACCTATAACATGTCACTGCCATTAGTACACTTTGCCCCTAGGAGGGACTGACCCCTTAACCATGTCACTGCCATTAGTACACTTTGTCCCTGGGAGGGACTGACCCCTTAACCATGTCACTGCCATTAGTACACTTTGTCCCTAGGAGGGACTGACCCCTTAACCATGTCACTGCCATTAGTACACTTTGGCCCTAGGAGGGACTGGCCCCTTAACCATGTCACTGCCATTAGTACACTTTGTCCCTAGGAGGGACTGACCCCTTAACCATGTCACTGCCATTAGTACACTTTGGCCCTAGGAGGGACTGACCCCTTAACCATGTCACTGCCGTTAGTACACTTTGCCCCTAGGAGGGACAGACCCCTTAACCATGTCACTGCCATTAGTACACTTTGCCCCTATGAGGGACTGACCCCTTAACCATGTCACTGCCATTAGTACACTTTGCTCCTAGGAGGGACTGACCCCTTAACCATGGCACTGCCATTAGTACACTTTGCTCCTAGGAGGGACTGACCCCTTAACCATGTCACTGCCATTAGTACACTTTGCCCCTAGGAGGGACTGACCCCTTAACCCTGTCACTGCCATTAGTACACTTGGCTCTTAGGAGGGACTGACCCCTTAACCATGTCACTGCCATTAGTACACTTTGCCCCTAGGAGGGACTGACCCCTTAACCATGTCACTGCCATTAGTACACTTTGCCCCTAGGAGGGACTGACTGATGTGGGATTAGTACACCCAAATACCTCAGTTAGTAAATTTTTCCAAAAGTTATTATTTTTTGCCTTATCATTTTCACACAGAAATTCCACCTAACGATGTCAAACAGGGGAACAGCCGATCGCGTTTCCAACTTGATTTCTCCGACCCGCGGCCGACTTGTGATTGGCACGAGACTTTTATATTTACACAGGGTTTTTTCTTTGTTGAACAAATGACGTTACTGACATTTTAATGAGAGCAGACAGGCTGCAGAAGTTGGCCACATATTTTCAGGCCCCTTCGGGGGATTTCGAAAACAAACAGAAAACCCCTATCCTGCAGTGAGAGTTCAATAACGCGAAAGCGCTCAGCCACTCGACTCCTTTTGTAATCCATGGCAATTTGGGAGCTCTAATAGGCATCCTGACGGGGTCGACAAGGCCAGGGGTGCTAAACTCCAGTCCTCGACACCCCAATAGGTCAGGTTGTAAGGATCTGCAAGCTTCAGCACAAGTGGCTCAATCAGTGGCTCAGACTGTTTCAGCCACCTGTGCTGAAGCAGGAAGTGGTTGAGCCACCTGTGCTGAAGCTGGGACTATTTGAGCCACTTGGTCTGACGCTGGGGCTGATTGAGCCCCCTGTGCTGAAGCAGGGATATCCTTAAAACCTGACCTGTTGGGGGAGTCTTGATAAATGGAGTTGAGCGCTATTGCCCTAGGGATAAGAACACAAAGTGGTTGTGTGAGGTTCAGATCCCACTGCCTGGTGTGCGGCGCCAAAATCCCATTGTAAGCCCTTTGCGACCGGGGCCGTTGTGACTGCGAAATGCTAAAGTCAGCGCTGTATACAAAATATATATATATATAAAAACCATAATACTGAGTTAAGTTATGGTGAGTAAAAAAAGTGACAAAAACCCTCCACAGGAAAGCAAATATGCAAATATAGCTGTATGCTCATCTGCATGTCTTAGGCAGGTCTGCAACCCCGCCTTTCCCCATTATCACCCAGCATACAGCACTTCCACTGCAGCAAGGGATTCTGGGAAATGACATGCAAATGAGCACACAGTGTCACTTTTTGCCTCAATAACCATTTTTAACATGGTTCCCTATAGGCTTAAGCTTGCTGCATGGTCACAGCTTTGAGCACAGCCAGGGTTAAGGTGCATACCCAGAAAACCACCCACAGACAGCTGTTTCGACCTTGATGGGTCTCATCAGTGTGGGATTGATTTTAAACCCAGCAACGAGAAGACGCAGCGTTTCCCGAAATAACGTAACATTGAAATGATCTTTCTTAATGTAACCAGGCTGAAAGCAAAGATTGCGCTTCTTTTATATATCTTTCTAAATGTATTTTGATCTGGGTCTCTGATTCGGGCGTGCGCTTGTCGACCAAGTATTTATTCCACCCCTAGCCCAGCCTGCCCCGTTAGGGGAGGGGGAGAGAGAGGGCATAATTAAGGTTACTGTGAAAGCAAGTGAAGAAAGAGTGTGTATGTGTATCAGTGTGAATAAAAATGAATGGAGAGCCCACAGTATATACAGTGCTTTACAAATTTATGCAACTGTTCGGGACACTCAGCAGTGGCCTAAACAGAGATCGAAATTTTATGAGTCATTACTGACACTAGTGAACTCTCGTCCCATGAGCGCTAAAGGCCATGTCTGTACATACTGTGCTATATGTATGCATACACAGCTGTCTCTCACACATACTAATACTCCTTGTTTTTCCATCCCTATACACCAATAGGGACCACTTAGTATCCACACACACTTTTAGTTGTGCTACAAACTCTCACATTTCCACACCCACCCACACCATATATATCCACTCCCACTCCACACACACCTTGTGTAAAGCACTGTATATACTGTGGGCTCTCCATTCATTTTTATTCACACTGATACACATACACACTCTTTCTTCACTTGCTTTCACAGTAACCTTTTGACACCTCTAGCCATAAAACACATCCACACCGGGGGAAGGAACAGCACAGATAACATTCCAAGAGACACTGTTTTTAAGTTTACCTTTTGCTTCATTCATTGTAACATCGCCGGAAGAAGAGATCAGTGTATCTCGAAAGCTCGCACAAATAAAAGCATTTCGTTAGCCACAGAACGGTATCATCTATTTATTTTTTGATTATTGAAGCTCGGCTAACACGGTACTGATACCTCTACATGTATATATATATATATTCGTATTATTTTTCTACTTTGGACATTCTTTTTTCTTGGATGCTTTAAATATGGCGGCTACTGTGCACTTCTTAGGAAAGGAGGCGCTGTATCACTACTTTTTATAAGCCACCTGCAGTCTAAAATCATATGACAAGCATATATATATAAATATATACACACATATATATATATATATATATATATATGGAACACACAATAGATGCCGCAATCAAATCACCCTTGTGTGATTAAATAATCAGTTAACCAGAGGTCAGGGTAAAAGGTAACCCTCTGGTGGTGCTACCGACCCAAAGGAATAATATGACTAAAAAGGAGGGAGAGTAGGGTCAAAAAGGTGCACTCAAATGCTGAATTGTGAAAAATAGAAATGGACTTTATTAACAAAGAGTATAAAAATATATTTATACTCTTTGTTAATAAAGTCCATTTCTATTTTTCACAATTCAGCATTTGAGTGCACCTTTTTGACCCTACTCTCCCTCCTTTTTAGTCATATATATATATATATATATATATATATATATATATATATATATATATATATATATATATATATATATATATACACAGCATATGTGCAGCTGGAACTTTTAAAAAAAACAACCTCTTCTAAAACAAACAAAAAATAGATGTATATCCAGCAAACACACTCTCTCTCTCTATACATTTATATAAATAAATATATTTATATACACACACACACAGACACACATATGTATACAGACACACACACACACACACACACACACACACACACACACACACACACACACACACACACACACACACACACACACACACACACACACACACACACACACACACACACACACACACACACACACACACACATTATATATATATACAAATACATTTTATATATATGATACATACCTACATATGTACATACATACAGAATATATACATACATTCATAGATAAATACACACACACAAATGGCATACTCTTCCGGATCTCATTGTATCACAAAGCCCGCCAGTGTGTTGTTGAAACTATAGAGATAATATTTAGGGGGAGGGAGTGTTATAAAGAAATAAAATGGGATTTATCACACAGTGCGTGTCTCCCTCGCCCTGCCGGGAGTATCCGCGGTTGGGGGAGAATTGTGGTTTTTTGGCAGGGGGAGAGATTTCAGTTCTTCCAAGAAAAACTCTGTTTCTTTTGCAGAAATCTTTCCCTGGGAAAGTGGAAGACATGGATACACTGTAATATTCTCCCAAACGCCTCGCTAATAAGTGATAAGATTTACACATTCACGCCGACTTTCTGCGCCTGGCAGCTGTGCTTGTGAGAAGCAAATGCCTTGTAGATTGATACCAGCCTTTAAAGTGTGTATATATATATATATATATATATATATATATATATATATATATACATATCCACTTCAATATATATAATCTTGTTCATTATTGGAGATGAGGGAAAAGCTGAGGTATTGAACAAATTCTTTGCCTCTGTGTTTACCAGGGAAGAATCAAGTTCAATAGTAGTGCCGCAGGAGGAAGCCACAACCTCCATATTAATGAACAATTGGTTAACTGAGGAAGAAGTTCATAAGCGACTTTAAAAAATTCAAGTAAATAAGGCACCTGGCCCCGATGGCATACATCCAAGAGTTCTCAAGGAGTTAAGCTCAGTAATAGCAAAACCATTATATTTAATATTCAAGGACTCCATTTCCACAGGCTCAGTACCACAAGATTGGCGTAAAGCAGATGTGGTGCCTATATTTAAAAAGGGAGCTAGATCACAACCGGGAAATTACAGACCTGTAAGCCTGACTTCAATAGTAAGGAAACTACTTGATGGTTTAATACGGGATAATATTCAGGAATACCTAATGGAAAACAAAATTAATAGTCAGCATGGATTTATGAAGGATAGATCATGCCAAACTAACCTTATTTGTTTCTTTGAGGAGGTAAGTAGGAATTTAGACCAGGGTTTCACACAAGTGGTTGGTGTACAAAATAAAGCAAATTGGACTCAGTAATAATATATGCACCTGGATTGAAAACTGGTTGAGGGACAGACAACAGAGGGTTGTCATAAATGGAAGTTTTTCAGGTTGGGCTAAAGTTACATAGTTACATAGTACGAGGTTGAAAAAAGACATGCGTCCATCAAGTTCAACCTATGCTAAATTTAAACAACAGATACTTTATTCTATATCTATATTTACTTATTGATCCAGAGGAAGGCAAACAAAAAACCCCAGTGTCATATAATCCAATGATATCTCATAAGGGGAAAAAGAAATTCCTTCCTTGTTGTGAGGGGAGTATTGTATTATATGTCTTTATTTATATAGCACCATTAATGTACATAGCGCTTCACAGTAATAATACACATGGTAATCAAATAAATAACAGATAATATAAATAACAGGTCATGGGAATAAGTGCTTTAGACATAAAAGTAACATTAAGGAAGAGGAGTCCCTGCTCCGAGGAGCTTACAGTCTAATTGGTAGGTAGGGAGAACGTACAGAGACAGTAGGAGGGAGTTCTGGTAAGTGAGTCTGCAGGGGGCCAAGCTTTATGTATCATGTGTTCAGAATATCCACAGTGCTATTCATTTGCTTCTTTAAGCAAGTGTGTCTTAAGGTGGGTCTTAAAGGTGGATAGAGAGGGTGCTAGTCGGGTACTGAGGGGAAGGGCATTCCAGAGGTATGGGGCAGTCAGTGAGAAAGGGTTAAGGCGGGAGAGGGCTTTAGATACAAAGGGGGTAGAAAGAAGACTTCCTTGAGAAGAACGCAAGAGTCTGGATGGTGCATAAGGAGAAATTAGGGCTGAGATGTAAGGAGGGACAGAAGAGTGTAAAGCTTTAAAAGTGAGGAGAAGAATGGAGTGTGAGATGTGGGATTTGATCGGAAGCAGGAGAGGGATTTCATGAGGGGAGATGCTGAGACAGATTTAGGAAAGAGTAGAGTGATTCTGGCAGCAGCGTTTAGGATAGATTGTAGGGGAGACAGGTGAGAGGCAGGAAGGCCGGACAGCAGGAGGTTACAGTAATCCAGACGGGAGAGAATGAGGGCCTGAGTCAGAGTTTTAGCTGTCGAGCAACAGAGGAAAGGGCGTATCTTTGTTATATTGCGGAGGAAAAAGCGACAGGTTTTAGAAATGTTTTGAATATGAGGGGCGAATGTGAGAGAGGAGTCGAGTGTGACCCCTAGGCAGCGTGCTTGGGCTACTGGGTGAATGATCGTAGTTCCAACAGTAATATGGAAGGAGGTAGTAGGGCCAGGTTTGGGAGGAAGTATGAGGAGCTCTGTTTTAGCCATGTTGAGTTTAAGGCGGCGGAGGGCCATCCAGGATGATATAGCAGAGAGACATTCATAAACTTTGGTTTGTACAGCAGGTGTAAGGTCATGGGTAGAAAAGTAAATTTGTGTGTCGTCAGCATAGAGGTGATAATTAAACCCAAAAGATGTTATTAGGTCACCTAGAGAGAGTGTGTACAGAGAAAAGAGAAGAGGTCCCAGGACAGAGCCCTGGGGTACCGCCACAGAGAGATCAATAGACGAGGAGGATTTGTTAGCAGAAGAGACACTGAAAGTACGATGAGAAAGGTAAGAGGAGATCCAGAATAGAGCTTTGTTCCGAATACCAAGAGTATGGAGAATGTGAAGGAGAAGAGGGTGGTCCACGGTGTCAAATGCTGCAGAGAGGTCCCCAGGGATCGGTACTGGGACCCCCACTTTTTAACTTGTTTATTAATGACCTTGAGGTTGGCATCGAGATCAAAGTCTCCATATTTGCTGATGATACTAAATTGTGTAAGGTAGTAGAATCAGAGCAGGATGTAATTTCTCTTCAGAAGGACTTGGAGAGACTGGAAATGTGGGCAGGTAAATGGCAGATGAGGTTTAATACAGATAAATGTGATGTTATGCATTTGGGATGCAAGAATAAAAAAGCGACTTACAAATTAAATGGGGATATATTGGGGGAATCCTTGATGGAGAAGGATTTAGGAGTGCTTGTAGACTGCAGGCTTAGCAATAGTGCCCAAAGTCATGCAGTAGCTGCAAAGGCAAACAAGATCATATCTTGCATGAAACGGGCAATGGATGGAAGGGAAGTAAACATAATTAAGCCCCTTTACAAAGCATTAGTAAGACCACAACTTGAATATGGAGTACAGTTTTGGGCAACAAGCCTTAGAAAAGACATTCTGGAACTAGAGAGAGTGCAGTTAAGAGAACCACCAAATTAATAAAGGGGATGGACAATCTAACTTATGAGGAGAGGCTAGCTAAATTAGATTTATTTAAATTAGAAAAGAGGCATCTAAGAGGGGATATGATAATTATATACAAATATATTCGGGACAGTTCAAGGAGCTTTCAAAAGAACTACTGTATTCATCCCACGGGCAGTACAAAGGACTCGGGGCCATCCCTTAAGGTTGGAGGAAAGGAGATTTCACCAGCAACAAAGGAAAGGGTTCTTTACAGTAAGGGCAGTTACAGTGTGGGATTCATTACCCATGGAGACTGTGATGGCAGATACAATAGATTTGTGCAAAAAAAGGTTGGACATCTTTTTAGAAAGGAAAGGTATACAGGGATATACCAAATAAGTATACATGGGAATAATCTGATTGCCAAGTCTTGGAGTCAGGAAGGAATGTATTTTTCCCCTTATGAGATATCATTGGATGATGTGTCACTGGGTTTTTTTTTTGTTTGCCTTCCTCTGGATCAATAAGTATAGATATAGGATAAAGTATCTGTCGTCTAAATTTAGCATAGGTTGAACTTGATGGACGTACGTCTTTTTTCAACCTCATCTACTATGTAACTACAGTATGTAACTATGTAACTATTAGCACCCAGGTATTCTTATATCACTAAGGTAACAATGTGTATTGTTGCAGTTCGCAGCTCAAACTGCTGGGAACATTGGCAACAAATGATCACAAACAGGAAAGTATAGAAATCACAGGATGCTCAGTACATTAAATCTCATTAAAACTCATACAAAAATGGCATTAAGCGTTGAATTTTAAAATAATTTTAAAAAGGTAGTAAGTATTATCTAATACTGCAGAACTCATTTTTTTTTACACACACCACACCTGTAGGATATATTGCTTGGGCTTTCCCGATCTCACTGTCAATCTCTCCCGGGAGATATACTTCACATGGGAAGCTGTATTCATTTTGCACTGATACAGTATGTCCTCATCACTGAGGCAAATCTCCATTTCTAAGACTGCGCTTAAAGTGCCGGCGACGCGACCGAAAACAAATGTATTGCCGCGACGTGAAATTTGGGAGCCGGTCAAATTTGATTTTTCAAAGGCTGTCGCCACATGTGACAGACTCTGAACCAATCAATGACCTGGTCGCCCGCGACGTCGCCGCAAAGCGAATTACAACTTTCGCTAGCGACATCCCTCGTCGCGTCGCCGTCTCGCGCACTATAACGCGGCCCTAGCCTACAACAGGGTTTCACAACTCCAGTCCACAAGCCCCCCCCCCCCAACAGGTCAGGGCTTCAGGATATCCCTGCTTCAGCACAGGTGGCTCAATCAGTCCCTGCTTCAGCACATGTGACCCAATCAGTTCCTAAATTCCTTGGGTCATTTACCGAAATATATGCCGAGCTCCCCTCAGCGCAAGATTTGGCGATGACCTCTGCAAAGGTCGTCCGGCGTGCAGAACACCGTGTCCGGATCTCCTGCAATGGCGCACCCTGCTGCGCACCTCTATGCCACAGCACTCATTATTTTCTTTACAGCAGCGGCCCAAGCTGCCGGTCCCCCCCCCCCCCTATAATATGTGCACTTATACAATCCACGCAATCATAAGTCATTCGCTAAGTTGCCGATCGATCCATTCTCCTGTGATCGATCGGCGAAGATTCGGCTCGGGGGTTCACTAAATGGCTGCAGAGGATTCTGCAGTCAGTGTGACGTTGTAAACGGTTGCTATAGAAACAAAAAAGGCTTGTTACATTATAATACGTAAACAATGTAATTCAGAGTTGTTAGATAAAAACAAAAAACCGCTCCAAGTATTTTCTCATCGTACAGAACTGATTTATAATAAACAGAAACACGCATGTATTGCTTGGTCGGCAGCTCTCACTGGCACGTGTAATCCGGGCTGCTGAATGTATGTGGAGAGCTGCAGCGGACATACGACTAATTAAGATTTTTTTCCTCAGGGAGTCGCAGAGAAAACGGGATTTTTTCTTTTCTTCCAGCAGAGTCAGACCCTCCTGAGTCGCCTCAATTAGGGGCTATTAGGCCTCCCAGTTACGGGAAAAGCGTCTCCGCTCGCCTGCATTAGGCGAAATCCTGACTTTTAAAGTACTGTTTGAGCACGCTGCCACGGTCTGTAAACGCTGTGTTTCGATGTCAAAGTTTTCAGGCAGCGCATGAATAAATGATGGGCCGCAGTAAAAGCATTACCTGTCCGGCAGCGGAGAAACCATTCGCGTTCTGCGCCTCTGTCTCGCCGAACCCGCGGCTCAAGGCAGGGAGTTGGGAAGAGGCGGCGGGCAAAATTGACTAAACGGCGTTAAGCTTTGAAAACACAGTCTCCTGTATCAGGTCATGAACCCCCTCCACCCAAGTTTGGCTGGTTTGTAACCCTACGAAAAATGAGTCTGTTTCGCTTTTCTCCGGGAACACGGAATTCCAGCAGATTGGCTGCCGCTGTTTCTCTGTCGGGACGGGCGATGGCTTCATCGTTACTTTGCAGTCAAAGAGCAAGAACAAGAAGAACAATGTGGCAGCGGCTTTCAGGACTGACAAACAGTCTGATGATTAGGTAAAGGTAGTAAAAACCCTGCAAAGCTTTTGTTTACCAATCTATCTATCTTACACACATACACGTTGTGCACACAAACACACACACACACATACACGTTGTGCACACACACACAAACACACATATATATATATACATACACACTCACACACACACACGTTGTGCGCACACACACACACACACACACACACACACACACACACACACACACACACACACACACACACACACACACACACACACACACACACACACACACACACACACACCTTGTGCACACACACACACACACACACACACACACACACACACACACACACACACACACACACACACACACACACACACACACACACACGTTGTGCACACACACACACACACACACACACACACACACACGTTGTGCATACACACACACACACACACACACACACACACACACACACACACACACACGTTGTGCACACACACACACACACACACACACACACACACACACACACACACACACACACACACACACACACACACACACACACACACACACACTCACACACACACACATTGTGCACACACACATTGTGCACACACACACACACACACACATATATATATATATACACACACACACACACACACACGTTGTGCGCACACACACACACACACACACATATATATACATACACACACACACACACACACGTTGCGCACACACACACACACACAGACACTCATATATATATATATACACACACACACACACACACACATACATACATACACACACACACACACACACACACATATATATATACACACTACACCCATGCACACACACACACACACATATATATATATACACAGATTGACATACAAATATACATACACATATATAAATATTTATACATACATTCATACACATACATACACATATACATCCATCCACATATACACACATACAATAAATATATATATATATATATATATATATATATATATATATATATATACATACATACAATAAATATATATATATATATACATACAAATATCTATACATACTGTAGATGCACATATACACAGATGGACATACTCTGTGCCCAGGACATACTTGAAAACGAGAGGTAACTCTCAATGTATTACTTCCTGGTAAAATATTTTATAAATAAATAAATAAATATATATATATATGAGATTAGACCCAATTAAGTGATTTAAGCAGTTATTTTAAGGGGTCCCAGCAGAAATAATTAGGTCTTGGTAATGAATTGGGGCTCTGTCCTGCGCTGAACAAGGGCGCTGAACAGGGCTGGTTTATGGGTGTCAGCAATTACACATTTTAATTAGCACAGCCTGCTAATTAACCATCGCAGTGTAAGGATTGGCCACTGTGTCAGGGAGACTCCGTGGCAGCTATCTCCTGTCCCAGAATCCTCTGCTTCTCTCGCTGCTTACTGGCTTCTCCCGCCCAAGTGAGGGCGGTGACGTCATCAGAACACAGCGCAGGGGGCGTTAAACTGTTGAAATGGAAGGGAATGATTTTATATTAGAGGAGAGGGGATATTGTAGAGTTATGTCCGGCAATACCACACGGATAAATGAATTAAAGCTCAGCACAGCGCAGGACCAAACGGAATCAAAAGGGCAGCAGCATTTTAAATTGGTTCAAAGAAACGACATCATTCATTTCATTAAGAAAACTAACAACAGAATACGTTCATTTTCTGTAGGGCGTGAACACTGAGGGGATCGGTCCAATAATTAGATGAGTCTTAAGACAGGTTAGGAAAGGCTCTGGATAAGGAAGAAATAAGGGAATGAAAATGCACCTTCCCCCCCCCCCCCCCACAACTTCGGGACAACTTAAAGCTGCAGACCCATTAGAAAGACCACACCTTGAATATGGAGTACAGTTTTGGGCACCAATCCTTAGAAAATACATTATGGAACTAGAGAGAGTGCAGAGAAGAGCCACCAAATTAATAAAGGGGATGGACATTCTAACTTATGAGGAGAGGCTAGCTAAATTAGATTTATTTACATTAGAAAAGAGGCGTCTAAGAGGGGATATGATAACTATATACAAATATATTCAGGGACAATACAAGGAGCTTTCAAAAGAACTATTCATCCCACGGGCAGTACAAAGGACTCGGGGCCATCCCTTAAGGTTGGAGGAAAGGAAATTTCACCAGCAACAAAGGAAAGGGTTCTTTACAGTAAGGGCTGTTACAGTGTGGGATTCATTACCCATGGAGACTGTGATGGCAGATACAATAGATTTGTTCAAAAAATGGTTGGACATCTTTTTAGATGGGAAAGGTATACAGGGATATACCAAATAAGTATACATGGGAAGGATGTTGAGCCAGGGAGTAATCTGATTGCCAATTCTTGGAGTCAGGAAGGAATGTATTTTTCCCTTATGAGATATCATTGGATGATATGACACTGGGGTTTTTTGTTTGCCTTCCTCTGGATCAATAAGTAAATATAGATATAGAATAAAGTATCTGTTGTCTAAATTTAGCATAGGTTGAACTTGATGGACGTACGTCTTTTTTCAACCTCGTTCTATGTAACTATGTAACTATGTATGTAACCAAGCAATATCCTACGTGTGTTTTTTTAAATAAATCAGTTCTATACTATGAGAAAAACCTCTGAATGACATTTTTAAAGTATTATAATGTAACAAGCATTTTTTGTTTCTGTAGCAACCATTTATAAAGTCACATCCCCTTCCTCTTCTGAAACAGGATCTGGCGCACCCCTTTTTGAGCCCCGCCCTCTCTCTAGCAGTGCACCAATTTTATCTAGTGACTGCCTGGTCACATGATCTTCCCCACAGAACTTTGCATCTTTGGTCCTCTTTGGCTGCACTGACAGCCATTTAGTGAACCCCCGAGCCGAATCTTCATCGATCGATTTCAGGAGAACGGATCAATCGGCAACTTAGCTAATAACTTACCTTTGTGGGGATTGTATTGATGCACAAATTAAAGGGGGAAAAAAAAAGAAAAAAAGAAATTACAAAAATAAACTGACAGCTTGGACAACGGCTTTTAAACACTTTCACCCATTAACCGCTCTGGGACTTGTCGGATTTAAAGATGTAGTTCCACCAGGATGACCTATATTATTATTAATAATAATAATAATAATAACAACAACAGCTTTATGTCATATAGCAGTTTTCTCCGGATGTGACACAAAGAGCGTCACAATGACGGTATAGCATGCAGTACGCAGCACATAGGAACATTACAGGCACCGTCCCTGCCCCACAGAGCTTACAATCTATATTTTTGGTGCCTGAGGCACAGGGAGATAAAGTGACTTGCCCAAGGTCACAAGGAGCCGACACCGGGAATTGAACCCGGCTCCCTCTGATTCACACTCAGTGCCAGTCAGTGTCTGTACTCACTGAGCCACTCCTTCCCCCTGATTCACACGCCGTGCTGTTGTTTCAGAGATACTTCCGGAGACGCTCACTTCCTTTATGAAGCGTGATCCTTCAGGGCAGATTACCCAACCTCATTTGTTTCTGATTTGACTGTTATTTTTATTTTAAAAAGCCCAACGCCTACAGGAAAGTGTGTCCCTTTCAACACCCCACCAGGCAGCACAGTGCTGTTTCCCATGCAGAATACAAAGCGTCTTATTAGGGGAACAATTTTTTCCCCTCTCTTCTCAGGTAAGATTATTTAAGGTCTTTGAATGAGAGGGATTAGCAGCCATATTCATTTACTGTAGCGCTGGAATACAATATCCAGTTAATAAAACAATCAGTGGTAAAAACAGACCTCGCACTGTACAATCTTTAGAACTTACAAAAGAAACACGTGGATGGAACTGCTCCTTCATATGCCGCAGAAAAGCTTTATTACGTGGCCTTTGCTAACTCTTTTATGAGACTTCATTATTGTGATGTATGTGTTTCCAATAAACCCTGTCAATAGTAATTGCTCAGTGTCCCCAGTGTTCATAGGGTATCGTATTCAACGTAGAAATATGGAGATAAATTGCTTTTCAAGCAAAAGGCATTTCATTCTATTTAAACGAAGCAAGCATGATCGTTTTTAAAGCTACAATCCCAATTCCCTTCCACACCAAAAAAATCCCCTTTACAACATAGCTTTATTTTGCACTGCCCTCCGAAATGTCCTTTCTATCTAAATCTTTCTGAAAGTCCCTGCTGCCCGGGGATAGAACAAGATGGGGGATAAGCTCGGACAAAGCTTTCGTGCCAGTCCGATGATGTCACCGCTCTCACTTGGGAGGGAGAAGCCAATAAGCAGCGAGAGAAGCAGAGGATTCTGGGAGAGGAGACAGCAGCCACAGAGTCTCCCTGACACAGCGGCCAATCCTTACACTGCGATGGTTTCTAGGTCAGGAGAGGGGAGAAGTTTTAGGTTAAGTTTTGAGTCGTGCGAGTATTTGGCCACTATTTATAGGGCGTGTTTAAGAGCTGATTTGGGGTGTTGTTGCATTTTTACAGTATATACCTTTTACTTCCTAATTATATTAAAGGTTATCCTACTGAGCAGGCAAAATAATATTTAATATGTAAGCATATTATTTGGGTGCTGCCCCGCTGGGCTGTACAGTATTGTATACTGTCTGTATATATGTATTTCAGGGAAGATCCCATCATTCAAAGTGAAACATCAATTAGCAATGTAAATAGAAATTGTTGTATTAACCAGTTCAAATGTAACTTCCTTAGTTGCTTGATGTAGTTCTGATGAAATTATTGACATCTGTAAACTTCATGGGTTATAGTTCCACCTATTAATGAAACACTGCGATGGTTTCTAAGTCGGAAGACTGGGGTGGGGGGAGGTTTTAGGGTTAGGGTGGTGTGTGTGATTGGCCGCTACTTAGATGACCCGTTTAGCTCTCAAGCTAATTCAGGACAGCGTCACACCAGCAATTATATATATCAGGGGTGGGAAACTCCAGTTCTCAAGGGCCACCACCAGGTCAGGTATCCCTGCTTCAGCACTTGTGGCTCAATCAGTCCCAACTTACCCACACATGTGGCTCAATCAGTCCCTGCTTCAGCACAGTTAGCTCAATCAGTCAGGCTCAATCAGTCCCTGCTTCAGCACAGGTGGCTCAATCAGTCCCTGCTTCAGCACAGTTAGCTCAATCAGTCAGGCTCAATCAGTCCCTGCTTCAGCACAGGTGGCTCAATCAGTGATTGAACCACCTGTGCTGCAGCAGGGATATCCCGAAAACCTGACTTGTGGGGGCCCTTGAGGACGAGTCTCCCGCCCCTGTGCTATATACTAATGACCCATAATTAGTCATCGTTGTACCTTGCTGTTCCCGTAGCTTCGGTCAGACCCGGGGGACTTTTCTTCTTCTTCTTTCCTTCTCGATGTTAAAACTTCCTGCTCACCTCAAGCCAAGAATGGAAATGTCTGGGAGTTTCCAGTGCCGGGGACTTGAAATCGAGCTGCTTTATTGTTTAGACGTTTCCCTCTGTGACAAACACTCCTGTGAGTTATATTTGGGGGGGGGGGGGGTGATTTTTGAGAGAAACCGGTAAAGGGGCAGAATAAATGGGTTCTGTTCACACTGACATGTTTCTGCCAATTAAAGGGTCTTTCTTTAAACCTAAACCTACAGCCCATCATGCCAATCTTCCTCGGTTATAGAGAATTCAATGGCCGTGTTGTCAAATTACTTCTAACACCATATAGAAAAGATGAGTGTTGCTATGTTAGCACACCTGTTGTGTTACTCTGTTAAGTTTCTAAGCGGAGCCATTTCATACGTTTTGGGATGAGTAACCCTTTGGGCCAGATCCTCTAAACGCTGTTAAATCTGGGCTCATTACGGGGCATCACCTATAACAGGAGCGGGCGCGATGTTTCCTGGGGTCACCGTGTCTCCTCACTGCTAATTATATGCAGACGCAGCGTCCGTTCTACATGTCATTAGCATGGGGTCACCATCACGTTATTGTAGCATCATGTGGTGATATCTCCGAGTAACGTGACGGTGAGTATGTCTTAGTGTTACTCCCGTCCCGAGCCGGAAATAGGGGTTTATCTCACGGTGAGAGAGAGGGAAATAACGCTATGTTAGTTATATCACCTCACTGTGGGGTTACCCCCACCCAGACCCAGAAATAGGGGGTTATCTCACGGTGAGAGAGGGAAATAACGCTATGTTAGTTATATCACCTCACTGTGGGGTTACCCCCACCCAGACCCAGAAATAGGGGGTTATCTCACGGTAAGAGAGGGAAATAACGCTATGTTAGTGTAGCCCTTTTTTTGGACACCTACCTAAGGGACTACTGATCGCTGTCTAACACCTGTGGCTCCAGGAGATGTGAGCCTCCGCTAGCTGGGAGCCTGGGGTAATACTCACTCATTTACATAGCGCAGCGCCTCCACTTACCCAGGATCCCCATTATGAAAGATTTACCCTGGGCAAGAAACATACCATACATTACGGGGCAACCAATCTTTACTACGTTTGTCTGTGGCACCTCACTGATCACATAAGATGCATGTATATATATATATATATAGGTATATCATAACATTGACATCACTCATAACACATAATAACTGGCTCTTATACTAAAGTGGCTCGGCCACACCCCAAGGGGAATATCGTCCTGTACAGCCGTGGCTCCGCCACGCTCTCATAGAGTATGTCCTTGTGAAACTTAGGTAGAATATTGTCTATCCGCTAGCCACTTGCTAGTGTCTGTCAAAGTTAATACTAAGGCGGGATCAGTGCCTGATGACCGGTGTCGGTGCACTTGCTGTATACAAAGTACCTCCCGGTCACGGCGGTGACCGCACCTCTTCTCAAAGGGTCCGGCGTATCCGGCCCAGACCTTCCGATGTCTCGCGGCTCCACCGTCTGAGCCCAGACAGCAGCATACGTCCACAACTCCGTGCGCTTGAGGTCTTTCTAAGGTGACAATATCTGTCCACTACGGTCGTCCCTACAGTACCGCAACCTACGGTGACGCGGGGAATACTCCTATGGACCTGGGGATAGTGTCTGGCCTAGGCAGGCGGGTCACGGACCCCCTGCTCTCGCACTACAAGTTTTGGCACTCTCCAACTCGCTTCTGCTAGCGTGAGTCTCTCCCCCACGCTTCCTGTTCTCCTCCCCTACCAACCCAGCCTGTTCATTGGCTCCTAGCATCAGCTGACTCCTCCAGGGTTCGCGGGGGTTATAGTTCAGTGCAGAGCCCTTTCTCATTGGCTCGCTGTTCGCGCGCGTCCAGAGCGCGTGCGCAACCTTTCCTCTAGACCAGTGACCTCGCAACATTGCGCAACAATATGGCGGCGCCCTGTACCAACTTGCCGGCGCGGAACCCGCCGTACAATGCACACATACACGGTGTATTAACACATCCTTACATTAGTTATATCCCCTCACTGTGGGGTTACCCCCACCCAGACCCAGAAATAGGGGTTTATCTCACGGTGAGAGAGAGGGAAATAACGCTATGTTAGTTATATCACCTCACTGTGGGGTTACCCCCATCCAGACCCGAAAATAGGGGTTTATCTCACGGTGAGAGAGAGGGAAATAACGCTATGTTAGTTATATCACCTCACTGTGGGGTTACCCCCACCCAGACCCAGAAATAGGGGGTTATCTCACGGAGAGAGAGAGGGAAATAACGCTATGTTAGTTATATCACATCACTGTGGGGTTACCCCCATCCAGAGCCGGAAATAGGGGTTTATCTCACGGTGAGAGAGAGGGAAATAACGCTATGTTAGTTATATCACCTCACTGTGGGGTTACCCCCATCCAGACCCAGAAATAGGGGTTTATCTCACGGTAAGAGAGGGAAATAACGCTATGTTAGTTATATCACCTCACTGTGGGGTTACCCCCCATCCAGACCCGGAAATAGGGGTTTATCTCACGGTGAGAGAGAGGGAAATAAAGCTATGTTAGTTATATCACCTCACTGTGGGGTTACCCCCATCCAGACCCGGAAATAGGGGTTTATCTCACGGTGAGAGAGAGGGAAATAATGCTATGTTAGTTATATAACCTCACTGTGGGGTTACTCCCGTCCAGACCCGGAAATAGGGGTTTATCTCACGGAGAGAGAGAGGGAAATAACGCTATGTTAGTTATATCACCTCACTGTGGGGTTACCCCCACCCAGACCCGGAAATAGGGGTTTATCTCACGGAGAGAGAGAGGGAAATAACGCTATGTTAGTTATATCACCTCACTATGGGGTTACCCCCACCCAGACCCAGAAATAGGGGTTTATCTCACGGTGAGAGAGAGGGAAATAACACTATGTTAGTTATATCACCTCACTGTGGGGTTACCCCCATCCAGACCCGGAAATAGGGGGTTATCTCACGGAGAGAGAGGGAAATAACGCTATGTTAGTTATATCACCTCACTGTGGGGTTACCCCCATCCAGAGCCGGAAATAAGGGTTTATCTCACGGAGAGAGAGAGGGAAATAACGCTATGTTAGTTATATCACCTCACTGTGGGGTTACCCCCACCCAGACCCGGAAATAGGGGTTTATCTCACGGAGAGAGAGAGGGAAATAACGCTATGTTAGTTATATCACCTCACTGTGGGGTTACCCCCATCCAGACCCGGAAATAGGGGTTTATCTCACGGTGAGAGAGGGAAATAACGCTATGTTAGTTATATCACCTCACTGTGGGGTTACCCCCACCCAGACCCAGAAATAGGGGTTTATCTCACGGTAAGAGAGGGAAATAACGCTATGTTAGTTATATCACCTCACTGTGGGGTTACCCCCATCCAGGCCCGGAAATAGGGGTTTATCTCATGGTGAGAGAGAGGGAAATAACGCTATGTTAGTTATATCCCCTCACTATGGGGTTACCCCCATCCAGACCCGGAAATAGGAGTTTATCTCACGGTGAGAGAGAGGGAAATAACGCTATGTTAGTTATATCACCTCACTGTGGGGTTACACCCATCCAGACCCGGAAATAGGGGTGTATCTCACAGTGAGAGAGGGAAATAACGCTATGTTAGTTAAATCACCTCACTGTGGGGTTACCCACATCCAGACCTGGAAATAGGGGTTTATCTCACGGTGAGAGAGAGGGAAATAACGCTATGTTATATCACCTCACAGTGGGGTTACCCCCATCCAGACCATGAAATAGGGGTTTAACTCACGGTGAGAGAGGGAAATAACGCTATGTTAGTTACATCATCTCACTGTGGGGTTACCCCCATCCAGACCCGGAAATAGGGGTTTATCTCACGGTGAGAGAGAGGGAAATAACGCTATGTTAGTTATATCACCTCACTGTGGGGTTACCCCCATCCAGACCTGGAAATGGGGGTTTATCTCACGGTGAGAGAGAGAGGGAAATAACGCTATGTTAGTTATATCACCTCACTGTGGGGTTACCCCCATCCAGACCCGGAAATAGGGGTTTATCTCACGGTGAGAGAGAGGGAAATAACGCTATGTTAGTTATATCACCTCACTGTGGGGTTACCCCCATCCAGACACAGAAATAGGGGTTTCTCTCATGGAGAGAGAGGGAAATAATGCTATGTTAGTTATATCACCTCACTGTGGGGTTACCCCCATCCAGACCCGGAAATAGGGGTTTATCTCACGGTGAGAGAGGGAAATAACGCTATGTTAGTTATATCACCTCACTGTGGGGTTACCCCCATCCAGACCCGGAAATAGGGGTTTAACTCACGGTGAGAGAGGGAAATAACACTATGATAGTTATATCACCTCACTGTGGGTTTACCCCCATCCAGACCGAGAAATAGGGGTTTATCTGACGGTGAGAGAGAGGGAAATAACGCTATGTTAGTTATATCGCCTCACTGTGGGGTTACCCCCATCCGCCATCCAGACCCGGAAATATGGGTTTATCTCACGGTGAGAGAGAGGGAAATAACGCTATGTTCGTTATATCACCTCACTGTGGGGTTACTCCCATCCAGAGCCGGAAATAGGGGTTTATCTCACGGTGAGGGAGAGGGAAATAACGCTATGTTAGTTATATCACCTCACTGTGTGGTTACCCCCATCCAGACCCGGAAATAGGGGTTTAACTAACGGTGAGGGAGAGGGAAATAACGCTATGTTAGTTATATCACCTCACTGTGGGGTTACCCCCATCCAGACCCGGAAATAGGGGTTTATCTCACGGTGAGAGAGAGAGGGAAATAACGCTATGTTAGTTATATCACCTCACTGTGGGGTTACCCACAGCCAGACCCGGAAATAGGGGTTTATCTCACGGTGAGAGAGGGAAATAACGCTATGTTAGTTATATCACCTCACTGTGGGGTTACCCCCATCCAGACCCGGAAATAGGGGTTTATCTCACGGTGAGAGAGGGAAATAACGCTATGTTAGTTATATCACCTCACTGTGGGGTTACCCCCATCAGGACCCGGAAATAGGGGGTTATCTCACGGTGAGAGAGGGAAATAACCCTATGTTAGTTATATCACCTCACTGTGGGGTTACCCCCATCCAGACCCGGAAATAGGGGTTTAACTCACGGTGAGGCAGAGAGGGAAATAACGCTGTGTTAGTTATATCACCTCACTGTGGGGTTACCCCCATCCAGACCCGGAAATAGGGGTTTATCTCACGGTGAGAGAGGGAAATAACGCTATGTTAGTTATATCACCTCACTGTGTGGTTACCCCATCCAGACCCGGAAATAGGGGTTTAACTCACGGTGAGGGAGAGGGAAATAACGCTATGTTAGTTATATCACCTCACTGTGGGGTTACCCCCAGCCAGACCCGGAAATAGGGGGTTATCTCACGGTGAGAGAGGGAAATAACGCTATGTTAGTTATATCACCTCACTGTGGGGTTACCCCCATCCAGACCCGGAAATAGGGGTTTCTCACGGTGAGAGAGAGAGGGAAATAACGCTATGTTAGTTATATCACCTCACTGTGGGGTTACACCCATCCAGACCCGGAAATAGGGGTTTATCTCACGATGAGAGAGGGAAATAACGCTATGTTAGTTATATCACCTCACTGTGGGGTTACCCCCATCCAGACGCAGAAATAGGGGTTTATCTCACCGTGAGAGAGAGGGAAATAAAGCTATGTTAGTTATATCACCTCACTGTGGGGTTACCCCCATCCAGACCCGGAAATAGGGGTTTAACTCACGGTGAGGGAGAGGGAAATAACGCTATGTTAGTTATATCACCTCACTGTGGGGTTACCCCCATCCAGACCCGGAAATAGGGGGTTATCTCATGGTGAGAGAGAGAGGGAAATAACGCTATGTTAGTTATATCACCTCACTGTGTGGTTACCCCCATCCAGACCCGGAAATAGGGGTTTAACTCACGGTGAGGGAGAGGGAAATAACGCTATGTTAGTTATATCACCTCACTGTGGGGTTACCCCCAGCCAGACCCGGAAATAGGGGTTTATCTCACGGTGAGAGAGGGAAATAACGCTATGTTAGTTATATCACCTCACTGTGGGGTTACCCCCATCCAGACCCGGAAATAGGGGTTTATCTCACGGTGAGAGAGGGAAATAACGCTATGTTAGTTATATCACCTCACTGTGGGGCTACCCCCATCCAGACCCAGAAATAGGGGTTTATCTCATGGTGAGAGAGAGAGGGAAATAACGCTATGTTAGTTATATCACCTCACTGTGTGGTTACCCCAATCCAGACCCGGAAATAGGGGTTTATCTCACGGTGAGAGAGAGGGAAATAACGCTATGTTAGTTATGTCACCTCACTGTGGGGTTACCCCCAGCCCAACCCGGAAATAGGGGTTTATCTCACGGTGAGAGAGGGAAATAACGCTATGTTAGTTATATCACCTCACTGTGGGGTTACCCCCATCCAGAGCCGGAAATAGGGGTTTATCTCACGGTGAGAGAGGGAAATAACGCTATGTTAGTTATATCACCTCACTGTGGGGTTACCCCCATCAGGACCCGGAAATAGCGGGTTATCTCACGGTGAGAGAGGGAAATAACGCTATTTTAGTTATATCACGTCACTGTGGGGTTACACCTATCCAGACCCAGAAATAGGGGTTTATCTCATGATGAGAGAGGGAAATAACGCTATGTTAGTTATATCACCTCACTGTGGGGTTACCCCCATCCAGACCCAGAAGTATGGGTTTATCTCACCGTGAGAGAGAGGGAAATAAAGCTATGTTAGTTATATCACCTCACTGTGGGGTTACCCCCATCCAGACCCGGAAATAGGGGTTTAACTCACGGTGAGGGAGAGGGAAATAACGCTATGTTAGTTATATAACCTCACTGTGGGGTTACCCCCATCCAGACCCGGAAATAGGGGTTTATCTCACGGTGAGAGAGGGAAATAACGCTATGTTAGTTATATCACCTCACTGTGGGGTTACCCCCATCCAGAACCGGAAATAGGGGTTTATCTCACGGTGAGAGAGGGAAATAACGCTATGTTAGTTATATCACCTCACTGTGGGGTTACCCCCATCAGGACCCGGAAATAGGGGGTTATCTCACGGTGAGAGAGGGAAATAACGCTATGTTAGTTATATCACCTCACTGTGGGGTTACACCTATCCAGACCCAGAAATAGGGGTTTATCTCACGATGAGAGAGGGAAATAACGCTATGTTAGTTATATCACCTCACTGTGGGGTTACCCCCATCCAGACCCAGAAATAGGGGTTTAACTCACCGTGAGAGAGAGGGAAATAAAGCTATGTTAGTTATATCACCTCACTGTGGGGTTACCCCCATCCAGACCCGGAAATAGGGGTTTAACTCACGGTGAGGGAGAGGGAAATAACGCTATGTTAGTTATATCACCTCACTGTGGGGTTACCCCCATCCAGACCTGGAAATAGGGGTTTATCTCACGGTGAGAGAGAGGGAAATAACGCTATGTTAGTTATATCACCTCACTGTGGGGTTACCCCCATCCACACCCAGAAATAGGGGTTTATCTCACGGTGAAAGAGGGGGGAATAACGCTATGTTAGTTATATCACCTCACTGTGGGGTTACCCCCATCCAGACCCTTAAATAGGGGTTTATCTCACGGTGAGAGAGAGAGGGAAATAACGCTATGTTAGTTATATCACCTCACTGTGGGGTTACCCCCATCCAGAGCCGGAAATAGGGGTTTATCTCACGGTGAGTGAGGGAGGGAAATAACGCTATGTTAGTTATATCACCTCACTGTGGGGTTACCCCCATCCAGAGCCGGAAATAGGGGTTTATCTCACGGTGAGAGAGAGGGAAATAACGCTATTTTAGTTATATCACCTCACTGTGGGGTTACCCCCATCCAGACCCAGAAATAGGGGTTTATCTCACGGTGAGAGGGGGAAATAACGCTATGTTAGTTATATCACCTCACTGTGGGGTTACCCCCATCCAGACCCGGAAATAGGGGTTTATCTCACGGTGAGAGAGAAGGAAATAACACTATGTTAGTTATATCACCTCACTGTGGGGTTACCCCCATCCAGACCCAGAAATAGGGGTTTATCTCACGGTGAGAGGGGGAAATAACGCTATGTTAGTTATATCACCTCACTGTGGGGTTACCCCATCCAGACCCGGAAATAGGGGTTTATCTCACGGTGAGAGAGAGGGAAATAACGCTATGTTAGTTATATCACCTCACTGTGGGGTTACCCCATCCAGACCCTATCAAAACCCTATGTCAGCGCCTGGATGTGAGTAATGCCACATTTATGAATGACCTAACTAACGCCACGCTAAGTCCCCACGTTAACTTTAACGGGCTTTAGTGGCTACGCCACGTTATGATCACGCCTCATTTGTATATCATTTTCATGTCATTATCACTAACGACCGATATAATTACTGCTATACTCTTTACGGGGGGAAACACGGCTTCACGTAATGTTACTGTCTTTTGAAGATACATCGTTAGTGGTAACGTGTCATTAGGGTAGGTTTTCAACGATGTCACATTAATTGAGTTAATGGGCGTATGTGGATTTGGGTAAGGTGGGGTACCAAAAATATTAAAACAGATCACCCTCTGATTTCATTGTCAAATAATGAATTACAGGATAACATTCTCATGCATCTAAGGGCTGTAATATACAGCGTGCCGCATGCTTTTCGTGTATATAGTGCCGGGAACTGCAGGTAAGGTATATGTGTATATGTGTATGTATGTGTGAGTATATGTGTGTGTATGTGTATGTATGTGTGAATATATGTGTGTGTATGTGTATGTATGTGTGAGTATATGTGTGTGTATGTGTATGTATGTCTGAGTATATGTGTGTGTATGTGTATGTATGTGTGAGTATATGTGTGTGTATTTGTATGTATGTGTGAGTATATGTGTATGTATGTGTATGTATGTGTGAGTATATGTGTGTGTATGTGTATGTATGTGTGAGTATATGTGTGTGTATGTGTATGTATGTGTGAGTATATGTATGTGTATGTATGTGTGAGTATATGTGTATGTATGTGTATGTATGTGTGAGTATATGTGTGTGTATGTGTATGTATGTGTGAGTATATGTGTATGTATGTGTGAGTATATGTGTGTGTATGTGTATGTATGTGTGAGTATATGTGTGTGTATGTGTATGTATGTGTGTGTATATGTGTGTGTATGTGTATGTATGTGTGAGTATATGTGTGTGTATGTGTATGTATGTGTGAGTATATGTGTATGTATGTGTATGTATGTGTGAGTATATGTGTGTGTATGTGTATGTATGTGTGAGTATATGTGTATGTATGTGTATGTATGTGTGAGTATATGTGTATGTATGTGTATGTGTGTGTGAGTATATGTGTATGTATGTGTATGTATGTGTGAGTATATGTGTGTGTATGTGTATGTATTTGTGAGTATATGTGTGTGTATGTGTATGTATGTGTGAGTATATGTGTGTGTATGTGTGTGTATGTGTATGTATGTGTGAGTATATGTGTGTGTATGTGTGAGTATATGTGTGTGTATGTGTATGTATGTGTGAGTATATGTGTGTGTATGTATGTGTATGTATGTGTGAGTATATGTGTGTGTATGTGTATGTATGTGTGAGTATATGTGTGTGTATGTGTATGTATGTGTGAGTATATGTATGTGTATGTATGTGTGAGTATATGTGTATGTATGTGTATGTATGTGTGAGTATATGTGTGTGTATGTATATGTATGTGTGAGTATGTGTGTGTATGTGTATGTATGTGTGAGTATGTGTGTGTATGTGTATGTATGTGTGAGTATATGTGTGTGTATGTGTATGTATGTGTGAGTATATGTGTATGTATGTGTGAGTATATGTGTGTGTTTATGTGTATGTATGTGTGAGTATATGTGTGTGTATGTGTGTATGTGTGAGTATATGTGTGTGCATGGGTTGTGTGAGTGAAAGTAAGTCCTATATCAGATTTTTTTAAAGAAAAAAAACTTTAATAAATATTTTTTTTTTTACTTCTGCAATTATTTACGCACGCACACGCACGCACACGCACACGCACACGCACACACACACACACACACACATCCATACAAACACACATCCACGCATACATACACACACATATATACATTTGAGCGCAGGCAGCGGCAAAAAAGATGATTTTCCTCATCTTCGCCGCTGTCTGTCTGGCTCCCCTCTCCCTGCCGTGACGTCAGCCAACTAAAAATCCGCACGCCCAGCGCAGCACGCGCCCGGCACTATATAACGTGCCTAACGTGTGAAGTACAGATAAAGAGCTGGAAGTTAAGAATAATAATACAAGAAAAATGCTACTTTATTATTTCATATTTAGTTTTGCAAACATATCCAAAAGACGACATATTTGTCAGACAGATGAAACCATGATTAATTAGGAAGTCCCCCCAATAAAACATAGATTACTCTGCAATACACAATAAAGACGAACTGTAATGAAAGATCGGGGTGTATTGTTAAGGGGGAATGTGTAATGAACGTATTCAATTCGTGTTTCTTCTGGGACGCAAATAAGCGAACATTTGTGGCTGGAATTATTCTACTTCATCATTCCTGTATTTTGTGTTGGTGGCTAACCCCAATGCTCAAGGGCCACCAACAGGTCAGGGTTTAAAGATATCTTCCACTGAGCCACTGATTGAGCCACCTGTGCTGAAGCTGGGACTGATTGAGCCACTTGTGCTGAAGCAGGGATATCCCTAATGCCTGGCCTGTTGGTGGCCCTTGAGGACTGAGGTTGCTCCTCCCCCCCCTGCATTATGGATTCTTTAGGATGAAGAACCTGGGTAACAGCTGCCGTGAGCGAGTATTAGGGAAGGATTCACGTATCCTACTTGCGGAAGAGTTGGATGAAAATACTATCAAACAATGTATCGGTCTGGGAGATGGCAAATGTCTATCTATCTATCTATAGACAGAAGATACATAGTTGATGAACAATAGATAAATAGATGATAGCTAGACAGATACACACACACACACACACACACACACACAAACACAAACACACACACATACAAATATCAAATAGATAGATATATGAAATATATACAACTTTTCAGTGCTCCTCCCTGAGCTCAGTCTCGCACTGTCCATCTCCTCATACATCAAGCTTTTTAAGAGCTAACGACATTCATTAAGTTTTAAAGAGAGTGCTTATCACTTAAGGAGACATGGCTTTAATTGTTCCTTGTGTAGTACTTACAATGAAAGGCCCTCCCGGAGTCTGCACCCCTTACACAGGAGGCTGTGCTCCCCTTACACAGGAGGCTGTGCTCCCCTTACACAGGAGGCTGTGCTCCAATTACACAGGAGGCTGTGCTCCCCTCACACAGGAGGCTGTGCTCCCCTTACACAGGAGGCTGTACTCCCCTTACACAGGAGGCTGTGCTCCCCTTACACAGGAGGCTGTGCTCCCCTTACACAGGAGGCTGTGCTCCCCTTACACAGGAGCCTGTGCTCCCCTCACACAGGAGGCTGTGCTCCACTTACACAGGAGACTGTGCTCCCCTTACACAGGAGGCTGTGCTCCTCTTACACAGGAGGCTGCGCTCCCCTTACACAGGAGCCTGTGCTACCCTTACACAGGAGGCTGTGCTCCCCTTACACAGGAGGCTGTGCTCCCCTTACACAGGAGGCTGTGCTCCCCTTACACAGGAGGCTGTGCTCCCCTTACACAGGAGGCTGTGCTCCCCTTACACAGGAGGCTGTGCTCCCCTTACACAGGAGGCTGTGCTCCCCTTACACAGGAGGCTGTGCTCCCCTTACACAGGAGGCTGTACTCCCCTTACACAGGAGGCTGTATTCCCCTTACACAGGAGGCTGTGCTCCCCTTACACAGGAGGCTGTGCTCCCCTTACACAGGAGGCTGTGCTCCCCTTACACAGGAGGCTGTGCTCCTCTTACACAGGAGGCTGCGCTCCCCTTACACAGGAGCCTGTGCTACCCTTACACAGGAGGCTGTGCTCCCCTTACACAGGAGGCTGTGCTCCCCTTACACAGGAGGCTGTGCTCCCCTTACACAGGAGGCTGTGCTCCCCTTACACAGGAGGCTGTGCTCCCCTTACACAGGAGGCTGTGCTCCCCTTACACAGGAGGCTGTGCTCCCCTTACACAGGAGCCTGTGCTCCCCTTACACAGGAGGCTGTGCTACCCATACACAGGAGGCTGTGCTCCCCTTACACAGGAGGCTGTGCTCCCCTTACACAGGAGGCTGTGCTCCCCTTACACAGGAGTCTGTGCTCCCCTTACACAGGAGGCTGTGCTCCCCTTACACAGGAGGCTGTACTCCCGTTACACAGGAGGCTGTGCTCCCCTTACACAGGAGGCTGTATTCCCCTTACACAGGAGGCTGTATTCCCCTTACACAGGAGGCTGTGCTCCCCTTACACAGGAGGCTGTGCTCCCGTTACACAGGAGGCTGTGCTCCCCTTACACAGGAGGCTGTATTCCCCTTACACAGGAGGCTGTATTCCCCTTACACAGGAGGCTGTGCTCCCCTTACACAGGAGGCTGTGCTCCCCTTACACAGGAGGCTGTATTCCCCTTACACAGGAGGCTCTGCTCCCCTTACACAGGAGGCTGTATTCCCCTTACACAGGAGGCTGTGCTCCCCTTACACAGGAGGCTGTGCTCCCCTTACACAGGAGGCTGTGCTCCCCTTACACAGGAGGCTGTGCTCCCCTTACACAGGAGGCTGTGCTCCCCTTACACAGGAGGCTGTGCTCCCCTTACACAGGAGGCTGTGCTCCCCTTACACAGGAGGCTGTACTCCCCTTACACAGGAGGCTGTATTCCCCTTACACAGGAGGCTGTGCTCCCCTTACACAGGAGGCTGTGCTCCCCTTACACAGGAGGCTGTGCTCCCCTTACACAGGAGGCTGTGCTCCCCTTAAACAGGAGGCTGTGCTCCCCTTACACAGGAGCCTGTGCTCCCCTTACACAGGAGCCTGTGCTCCCCTTACACAGGAGGATGTACTCCCCTTACACAGGAGGCTGTGCTCCCCTTACACAGGAGGCTGTGCTCCCCTTACACAGGAGACTGTGCTCCCCTTACACAGGAGGCTGTGCTCCCCTTACACAGGAGGCTGTGCTCCCCTTACACAGGAGGCTGTGCTCCCCTTACACAGGAGGCTGTACTCCCCTTACACAGGAGGCTGTGCTCCCCTTACACAGGAGGCTGTGCTCCCCTTACACAGGAGGCTGTGCTCCCCTTACACAGGAGGCTGTGCTCCCCTTAAACAGGAGGCTGTGCTCCCCTTACACAGGAGGCTGTGCTCCCCTTACACAGGAGCCTGTGCTCCCCTTACACAGGAGGCTGTGCTCCCCTTGCACAGGAGGCTGTACTCTCCTTACACAGGAGGCTGTACTCCCCTTACACAGGAGGCTGTGCTCCCCTTACACAGGAGGCTGTGCTCCCCTTACACAGGAGGCTGTGCTCCCCTTACACAGGAGGCTGTGCTCCCCTTACACAGGAGGCTGTGCTCCCCTTACACAGGAGGCTGTGCTCCCCTCACACAGGAGGCTGTGCTCCCCTCACACAGGAGGCTGTGCTCCCCTCACACAGGAGGCTGTGCTCCCCTTACACATGAGGCTGTGCTCCCCTTACACAGGAGGCTGGGCTTCCCTTACTGTACATAAGAGGCTTTACTCTCCTTGCACAGGAGGCTGTGCTCCCCTTACACAGGAGGCTGTGCTCCCCTTACACAGGAGGCTGTGCTCCCCTTACACAGGAGGCTGTGCTCCCCTTACACAGGAGGCTGTGCTCCCCTTACACAGGAGGCTGTGCTCCCCTTACACATGAGGCTGTATTCCCCTTACACATGAGGCTGTGCTCCCCTTACACAGGAGGCTGTGCTCCCCTCACACAGGAGGCTGTGCTCCCCTTACACATGAGACTGTTCTCCCCTAACATAGGAGGCTGTGCTCCCCTCACACAGGAGGCTGTACTCTACTTACACAGGAGGCTGTGCTCCCCTCACACAGGAGGCTGTGCTCCCCTTACACAGGAGGCTGTGCTCCCCTTACACAGGAGGCTGTACTCTACTTACACAGGAGGCTGTGCTCCCCTCACACAGGAGGCTGTGCTCCCCTTACACAGGAGGCTCTGCTCCCTTTACACAGGAGGCTGTACTCCCCTTACACAGGAGGCTGTACTCCCCTTACACAGGAGGCTGTGCTCCCCTTATTAAACAGGAGGCTGTACTCTACTTACACAGGAGGCTATACTCCCCTTACACAGGAGGCTGTGCTCCCCTTACACAGGAGGCTGTGCTCCCCTTACACAGAAGGCTGTGCTCCCCTTACACAGGAGGCTGTGCTCCCCTTACACAGGAGGCTGTGCTCCCCTTACACAGGAGGCTGTGCTCCCCTTACACAGGAGGCTGTGCTCTCCTTACACAGGAGGCTGTGCTTCCCTTACACAGGAGGCTGTGCTCCCCTTACACAGGAGGCTGTGCTCCCCTTACACAGGAGGCTGTGCTCCCCTTACACAGGAGGCTGTGCTCCCCTTACACAGGAGGCTGTACTCCCCTTACACATGAGGCTGTATTCCCCTTACACATGAGGCTGTGCTCCCCTTACACAGGAGGCTGTGCTCCCCTTACACAGGAGGCTGTGCTTCCCTTACACAGGAGGCTGTGCTCCCCTTACACAGGAGGCTGTGCTCCCCTTACACAGGAGGCTGTGCTCCCCTTACAGAGGAGGCTGTGCTCCCCTTACACAGGAGGCTGGGCTCCCCTTACACAGGAGGCTGTGCTCCCCTTACACAGGAGGCTGTGCTCCCCTCACACAGAAGGCTGTGCCCCCCTCACACGGGAGGCTGTGCCCCCCTTACAGAGGAGGCTGTGCTCCCCTTACACAGGAGGCTGTGCTCCCCTTACACAGGAGGCTGTGCTCCCCTTACACAGGAGGCTGGGCTCCCCTTACACAGGAGGCTGTGCTCCCCTTACACAGGAGGCTGTATTCCCCTTACACAGGAGGCTGTGCTCCCCTTACACAGGAGGCTGTGCTCCCCTTACACAGAAGGCTGTGCCCCCCTTACACGGGAGGCTGTGCCCCCCTTACAGAGGAGGCTGTGCTCCCCTTACACAGGAGGCTGTGCTCCCCTTACACAGGAGGCTGTGCTCCCCTTACACAGGAGGCTGGGCTCCCCTTACACAGGAGGCTGTGCTCCCCTTACACAGGAGGCTGTATTCCCCTTACACAGGAGGCTGTGCTCCCCTTACACAGGAGGCTGTGCTCCCCTTACACAGGAGGCTGTGCTTCCCTTACACAGGAGGCTGTGCTCCCCTTACACAGGAGGCTGTGCTCCCCTTACACAGGAGGCTGTGCTCCCCTTACACAGGAGGCTGTGCTCCCCTTACACAGGAGGCTGTGCTCCCCTTACACATGAGGCTGTATTCCCCTTACACATGAGGCTGTGCTCCCCTTACACAGGAGGCTGTGCTCCCCTTACACAGGAGGCTGTGCTTCCCTTACACAGGAGGCTGTGCTCCCCTTACACAGGAGGCTGTGCTCCCCTTACACAGGAGGCTGTGCTCCCCTTACAGAGGAGGCTGTGCTCCCCTTACACAGGAGGCTGGGCTCCCCTTACACAGGAGGCTGTGCTCCCCTCACACAGAAGGCTGTGCCCCCCTTACACGGGAGGCTGTGCCCCCCTTACAGAGGAGGCTGTGCTCCCCTTACACAGGAGGCTGTGCTCCCCTTACACAGGAGGCTGTGCTCCCCTTACACAGGAGGCTGGGCTCCCCTTACACAGGAGGCTGTGCTCCCCTTACACAGGAGGCTGTATTCCCCTTACACAGGAGGCTGTGCTCCCCTTACACAGGAGGCTGTGCTCCCCTTACACAGAAGGCTGTGCCCCCCTTACACGGGAGGCTGTGCCCCCCTTACACGGGAGGCTGTGCTCCCCTTACACAGGAGGCTGTACTCCCCTTACACAGGAGGCTGTGCTCCCCTTACACAGGAGGCTGTACTCCCCTTACACAGGAGGCTGTGCTCCCCTTACACAGGAGGCTGTACTCCCCTTACACAGGAGGCTGTGCTCCCCTTACACAGGAGGCTGTACTCCCCTTACACAGGAGGCTGTGCTCCCCTTACACAGGAGGCTGTGCTCCCCTTACACAGAAGGCTGTGCCCCCCTTACACGGGAGGCTGTGCCCCCCTTACAGAGGAGGCTGTGCCCCCCTTACACAGGAGGCTGTACTCCCCTTACACAGGAGGCTGTGCTCCCCTTACACAGGAGGCTGTACTCCCCTTACACAGGAGGCTGTACTCCCCTGCAGGACAAAAAAGGAACTCCTGACACGGGAGGGTCACAATGGAACATTCTAATATCCCAGAGATTTCATTCCACTGGTTCTGACTCAAAACACTCTCATTTGGATATGTGGCTTGTTATAATGATGTCCTTTACTGCCAGGTCAGGGGGAGTCTCTCTCCCCTCCCCCGCATCTCAGTCTCTCTCTCTCTCTTCACCCCACCCTATCTCACTCTATCTCCCCCCATCTCAGTCTCTTTCTCCCCCTCTCTCAGTCTCGTGCGCTCTCTCTCTCTCTCTTCGGAACGCTTTCTTCAAGTCTATCTATCTCTCTATCTATCTCTCTATCTATCTATCTATCTATCTATCTATCTATCTATCTATCTATCTATCTATCTATCTATCTATCTATCTATCTATCTATCTATCTATCTATCTCTCTATCTGAAGGTAATTTGGCACATTACATATTCATTGTGTTATCACATATGAAAAAAAGAAGTTGAAGCTAATTTATTTCAGGAAACCACATGATCCCCCCACAGGCCTTAAATACCATGTTGTGTCTGATCGCGGAGCTCTTCCCATGGGAAGCAGTAAGAGGGCAGACATTCTTCCTCTCATCTATCGATTATGTTAATGTCATTCCTGTTATTAAAAATGCAAGAGCTTTCTAAGCCAACATAATTCCCCTCAATGCAGGACAACATGTTTCAATCCTCAAATCTGCTATCTGCGTGCAGGGGCCACAGGAGACAGCGTGTGGCACAGTGTGTGTGTTAAACGCCTTGGTAAAAGATAACACATTCTTGTGCATGTTTGGGGACATTTCCTGCTCTCAGAATCTCGCTTCGTGATTATTTTGTTACAAACTGTCACATTGTTCTGGAATTTGTTAAAGGCGACTGTAGGATTCGCCAACCGTTTAAACCCCACGTTCCCCGCCCATGTACACAAATATACTGCACAATTACAAACACAAATATGCTGCACAATTACAAACACAAATATGCTGCACAATTACACTTAGGAAGGCACACAATAATACACATACACAGATTGACATAATCTGTAGTACGGGCAAATTAAAAACCTGATGCACACAGAATCACACTGATACACATACACACTGATACACATACACACTGATACACATACACACTGATACACATACACACTGATATACCCACACCCACACTGATACACATACACACTGATACACATACACACTGATATACCGACACCCACACTGATACACATACACACTGATACACATACACACTGATACACATACACACTGATACACATACACACTGATACACATACACACTGATATACGCACACCCACACTGATACACATACACACTGATACACATACACACTGATATACCCACACCCACACTGATACACATACACACTGATACACATACACACTGATATACATACACACTGATACACATACACACTGATATACTCACACCCACACTGATACACATACAGTACACACTGATACACATACACACTGATACACATACACACTGATACACATACACACTGATATACGCACACCCACACTGATACACATACACACTGATACACATACACACTGATACACATACACACTGATACACATACACACTGATACACATACACACTGATAAACATACACACTGATACACATACACACTGATATACGCACACCCACACTGATACACATACACACTGATACACCCACACCCACACTGATACACATACACACTGATACACATACACACTGATATACATACACACTGATACACATACACACTGATATACTCACACCCACACTGATACACATACACACTGATACACATACACACTGATACACATATACACTGATACACATACACACTGATATACCCACACTGATACACATACACACTGATACACATACACACTGATATACCGACACCCACACTGATACACATACACACTGATACACATACACACTGATACACACCCACACTGATATACTCACACCCACACTGATACACATACTCACTGATACACATACTCACTGATACACATACACACTGATACACATACTCACTGATACACATACACACTGATACACATACACACTGATACACATACACACTGATATACCCACACCCACACTGATACACATACTCACTGATACACATACACACTGATACACATACACACTGATACACATACACACTGATATACCCACACCCACACTGATACACATACACACTGATACACATACACACTGATATACCGACACCCACACTGATACACATACACACTGATACACATACACACTGATATACATACACACTGATACACATACACACTGATATACTCACACCCACACTGATACACATACTCACTGATACACATACTCACTGATACACATACACACTGATATACCCACACCCACACTGATACACATACTCACTGATACACATACTCACTGAAATACCCACACCCACACTGATACACATACTCACTGATACACATACACACTGATACACATACACACTGATACACATACACACTGATATACCCACACCCACACTGATACACATACTCACTGATACACATACACACTGATACACATACACACTGATACACATACACACTGATACACATACACACTGATATGATACACATACACACTGATACACATACACACTGATACACATACACACTGATAAACCCACACCCACACTGATACACATACACACTGATACACATACACACTGAAATACCCACTCCCACACTGATACACATACTCACTGATACACATACTCACTGATACACATACACACTGATATACCCACACCCACACTGATACACATACTCACTGATACACATACACACTGATATACCCACACCCACACTGATACACATACTCACTGATACACATACTCACTGATACACATACACACTGATATACCCACACCCACACTGATACACATACTCACTGATACACATACACACTGATACACATACACACTGATACACATACACACTGATATGATACACATACACACTGATACACATACACACTGATACACATACACACTGATAAACCCACACCCACACTGATACACATACACACTGATACACATACACACTGAAATACCCACTCCCACACTGATACACATACTCACTGATACACATACTCACTGATACACATACACACTGATATACCCACACCCACACTGATACACATACTCACTGATACACATACACACTGATATACCCACACCCACACTGATACACATACTCACTGATACACATACTCACTGATACACATACACACTGATATACCCACACCCACACTGATACACATACTCACTGATACACATACACACTGATACACACACACCCTGATACACCCACACACACACTGATACACCCATACTGATACACATACACACTGATACACATACACACTGATATACCCACACCCACACTGATACACATACTCACTGATACACATACACACTGATACACATACACACTGATATACCCACACCGATACACATACACACTGATACACATACACACTGATACACATACACACTGATACACATACACACTGATACACATACACACTGATATACCCACACCCACACTGATACACATACACACTGATACACATACACACTGATATACCCACACCCACACTGATACATATACACACTGATACACATACACACTGATACACCCACACCCACACTGATACATATACTCACTGATACACATACTCACTGATACACATACTCACTGATACACATACACACTGATACACATACTCACTGATATACCCACACCCACACTGATACACATACTCACTGATACACATACTCACTGATACACATACTCACTGATATACCCACACCCACACTGATACACATACACACTGATACACATACACACTGATATACCCACACCCACACTGATACACATACTCACTGATACACATACACACTGATACACATACACACTGATACACATACTCACTGATTAACATACTCACTGATACACCCACACTGATACACATACACCCTGATATACCCACACCCACACTGACACACATACACACTGATACACATACACCCTGATATACCCACACCCACACTGACACACATACTCACTGAAATACCCACACTGATATACCCACACTTATATACCCACACTGATACTGATACACACACACAGCCATACTGATACACACACTCACACACACAAACACCAACACTGATACACATACACACCGATACACATACTCACTGATATACCCACATTGATACTCATACACACACACCCATACTGATACACATACAAACTGATACACATACTCACTGATATACCCACACTGATACACATACTGATACACATACACACTGATATACCCACACCAGCACTGATACACATACTCACTGATACACATACACACTGATACACATACTCACTGATACACATACACACTGATACACCCACACTGATACACATACACACTGATGCACATACTCACTGATACACATACACACTGATATACCCACACCCACACTGATACACATACTCCCTGATACACATACACACTGATATTCCCACACTGACACATACTCACTGATACACATACTCACTGATATACCCACACTGATACACATACTCACTGATATACCCACACCCACACTGATACACATACTCACTGATACACATACTCACTGAAATACCCACACTAATATACCCACACTTATATACCCACACTGATACTGATACACACACACACCCATTCTGATACACACACACACACCCACACTGATACACATACACACCGATACACATACTCACTGATATACCCACATTGATACTCATACACACACACCCATACTGATACACACACACCCATACTGATACACATACTCAATGATATACCCACACTGATACACATACTCACTGATATACCCACACCCACACTGATACACATACACACTGATACACATACACACTGAAATACCCACTCCCACACTGATACACATACTCACTGATACACATACTCACTGATACACATACACACTGATATACCCACACCCACACTGATACACATACTCACTGATACACATACACACTGATATACCCACACCCACACTGATACACATACTCACTGATACACATACTCACTGATACACATACACACTGATATACCCACACCCACACTGATACACATACTCACTGATACACATACACACTGATACACACACACCCTGATACACCCACACACACACTGATACACCCATACTGATACACATACACACTGATACACATACACACTGATATACCCACACCCACACTGATACACATACTCACTGATACACATACACACTGATACACATACACACTGATATACCCACACCGATACACATACACACTGATACACATACACACTGATACACATACACACTGATACACATACACACTGATACACATACACACTGATATACCCACACCCACACTGATACACATACACACTGATACACATACACACTGATATACCCACACCCACACTGATACATATACACACTGATACACATACACACTGATACACCCACACCCACACTGATACATATACTCACTGATACACATACTCACTGATACACATACTCACTGATACACATACACACTGATACACATACTCACTGATATACCCACACCCACACTGATACACATACTCACTGATACACATACTCACTGATACACATACTCACTGATATACCCACACCCACACTGATACACATACACACTGATACACATACACACTGATATACCCACACCCACACTGATACACATACTCACTGATACACATACACACTGATACACATACACACTGATACACATACTCACTGATTAACATACTCACTGATACACCCACACTGATACACATACACCCTGATATACCCACACCCACACTGACACACATACACACTGATACACATACACCCTGATATACCCACACCCACACTGACACACATACTCACTGAAATACCCACACTGATATACCCACACTTATATACCCACACTGATACTGATACACACACACAGCCATACTGATACACACACTCACACACACAAAAACCAACACTGATACACATACACACCGATACACATACTCACTGATATACCCACATTGATACTCATACACACACACCCATACTGATACACACACACCCATACTGATACACATACAAACTGATACACATACTCACTGATATACCCACACTGATACACATACTGATACACATACACACTGATATACCCACACCAGCACTGATACACATACTCACTGATACACATACACACTGATACACATACTCACTGATACACATACACACTGATACACCCACACTGATACACATACACACTGATGCACATACTCACTGATACACATACACACTGATATACCCACACCCACACTGATACACATACTCCCTGATACACATACACACTGATATTCCCACACTGACACATACTCACTGATACACATACTCACTGATATACCCACACTGATACACATACTCACTGATATACCCACACCCACACTGATACACATACTCACTGATACACATACTCACTGAAATACCCACACTAATATACCCACACTTATATACCCACACTGATACTGATACACACACACACCCATTCTGATACACACACACACACCCACACTGATACACATACACACCGATACACATACTCACTGATATACCCACATTGATACTCATACACACACACCCATACTGATACACACACACCCACACTGACACACATACTCACTGAAATACCCACACTGATATACCCACACTTATATACCCACACTGATACTGATACACACACACAGCCATACTGATACACACACTCACACACACAAAAACCAACACTGATACACATACACACCGATACACATACTCACTGATATACCCACATTGATACTCATACACACACACCCATACTGATACACACACACCCATACTGATACACATACAAACTGATACACATACTCACTGATATACCCACACTGATACACATACTGATACACATACACACTGATATACCCACACCAGCACTGATACACATACTCACTGATACACATACACACTGATACACATACTCACTGATACACATACACACTGATACACCCACACTGATACACATACACACTGATGCACATACTCACTGATACACATACACACTGATATACCCACACCCACACTGATACACATACTCCCTGATACACATACACACTGATATTCCCACACTGACACATACTCACTGATACACATACTCACTGATATACCCACACTGATACACATACTCACTGATATACCCACACCCACACTGATACACATACTCACTGATACACATACTCACTGAAATACCCACACTAATATACCCACACTTATATACCCACACTGATACTGATACACACACACACCCATTCTGATACACACACACACACCCACACTGATACACATACACACCGATACACATACTCACTGATATACCCACATTGATACTCATACACACACACCCATACTGATACACACACACCCATACTGATACACATACTCAATGATATACCCACACTGATACACATACTCACTGATATACCCACACCCACACTGATACACATACTCACTGATACACATACACACCGATATACCCACACTGATACACATACACCCTGATACACCCACACCCATACTGATACACACACACACTGATACACATACTCACTGATATACCCACACTGATACACATACACACTGATACACATACTCACTGATATACCCACACTGATACACATACTCCCTGATATACCCACACTGATACACATACTCACTGATATACCCACACTGATACACATACACACTGATACACATACTCACTGATATACCCACACTGTTATACCCACCCCCGATACACCCATACCCATACTGATACACATACTCACTGATATACCCACACTGATACACATACACACTGATACACATACACACTGATATACCCACACCCACACTGATACACATACACACTGATATACCCACACCCACACTGATACACATACTCACTGATACACATACTCACTGATACACATACACACTGATACACATACACACTGATATACCCACACCCACACTGATACACATACTCACTGATACACATACTCACTGATACACCCACACTGATACACCCACACTGATACACATACTCACTGAAATACTCACACTGATACACATACTCACTGATACACATACTCACTGATATACCCACATTGATACACATACACACTGATACACATAATCACTGATATACCCACATTGATACAAAGACTCACTGATATACCCACACTGATACACACACCCCGACACACCCATACCCATACTGATACACACACACACCCACCCACACTAATACACCCCCCCCCCAAATACACCCATACCCATACTGATACACACACCCACCCACACGGATACACTCACACACACACTGATACACCCACACTAATACACACACGCATCCTGATACAACCACAGCAACACTGATACACATACTCACTGATACACATACACACTGATATACCCACACCCACACTGATACACATACTCACTGATACACCCACACCCACACACACACACACACCTTGATACACATACTCACTGATATACCCACAATGATATACACTGATACACATACTCACTGATATACCAACACTGATACACATACTCACTGATATACCCACACTGATACACACACACACACACACATCACACATACACACTGATATACCCCCACTGATACAAACACACACCCTGATACACATACTCACTGATATACCCACACACACACTGATACACATACACACTGATATACCCACACTGATACACACACACACCCTGATACACACACACACCCTGATACACATACTCACTGATATACCCACACTGATACACACACATACACACTAATACATATACTCACTGATATACCCACACTGTTATACCCCCCCCCGATACACCCATACCCATACTGATACACATACTCACTGATATACCCACACTGATACACATATTCACTGATACACATACTCACTGATATACCCACACTGATACACATACTCACTGATATACCCACACTGATACACACACTCACTGATATAACCACACTGATACACATACTCACTGATACACACACACACACACACACACTGATATACCCACACTGATGCGCACACACACACACACACACACACACACACACACACACACACACACACACACACACACACACACACACACACACACTGATATACCCACACTGATACACATACACACTGATACACATACTCAGTGATATACCCACACTGATACACACACACACATACTCACTGATATACCCACACTGATACACATACACACAGATACACATACTCACTGATATACCCACATTGATACACATACTCACTGATATACCCACACTTATACACACACTCACTGATATAACCACACTGATACACATACTCACTGATACACACACACACACTGATATACCCACACTGATGCGCACACACACACACACACACACACACACACACACACACACACACACACACACAATCACTGATATACCCACACTGATACACATACACACTGATACACATACTCAGTGATATACCCACACTGATACACACACACACATACTCACTGATATACCCACATTGATACACATACACACTGATACACATAATCACTGATATACCCACATTGATACAAAGACTCACTGATATACCCACACTGATACACACACCCCGACACACCCATACCCATACTGATACACACACACACCCACCCACACTAATACACCCCCCCCCCCGATACACCCATACCCATACTGATACACACACCCACCCACACGGATACACTCACACACACACTGATACACCCACACTAATACACACACGCATCCTGATACAACCACAGCAACACTGATACACATACTCACTGATACACATACACACTGATATACCCACACCCACCTTGATACACATACTCACTGATATACCCACAATGATATACACTGATACACATACTCACTGATATACCAACACTGATACACATACTCACTGATATACCCACACTGATACACACACACACACACACATCACACATACACACTGATATACCCCCACTGATACAAACACACACCCTGATACACATACTCACTGATATACCCACACTGATACACACATACACACTGATACACATACACACTGATATACCCACACTGATACACACACACACACACCCTGATACGCATACTCACTGATATACCCACACTGATACACACACATACACACTAATACACATACTCACTGATATACCCACACTGTTATACCCCCCCCCCGATACACCCATACCCATACTGATACACATACTCACTGATATACCCACACTGATACACATATTCACTGATACACATACTCACTGATATACCCACACTGATACACATACTCACTGATATACCCACACTGATACACACACTCACTGATATAACCACACTGATACACATACTCACTGATACACACACACACACACACACTGATATACCCACACTGATGCGCACACACACACACACACACACACACACACACACACACACACACACACACACACTGATATACCCACACTGATACACATACACACTGATACACATACTCAGTGATATACCCACACACATACTCACTGATATACCCACACTGATACACATACACACAGATACACATACTCACTGATATACCCACATTGATACACATACTCACTGATATACCCACACTTATACACACACTCACTGATATAACCACACTGATACACATACTCACTGATACACACACACACACACACACTGATATACCCACACTGATGCGCACACACACACACACACACACACACACACACACACACACACACAATCACTGATATACCCACACTGATACACATACACACTGATACACATACTCAGTGATATACCCACACTGATACACACACACACATACTCACTGATATACCCACACTGATACACATACACACAGATACACATACTCACTGATATACAGTACCCACATTGATACACATACTCACTGAGATACCCACACTGATACACACACACACCCACACTGATACAAACACCCCCGATACACCCCTACCCATACTGATACACACACACCCACACTGATACACTCACACACACACTGATACACCCACACTAATACACACACACATCCTGATACATCCACAGCAACACTGATACACATACACACTGATACACATAAACACTGATATACCCACACCCACACTGATAGACATACTCACTGATACACATACTCACTGATACACATACACACTGATACACATACACACTGATATACCCACACCCACACTGATACACATACTCACTGATACACATACTCACTGATACACATACTCACTGATACACATACACACTGATACAC
>NC_134492.1:61096760-61224260 GCF_040206685.1 Ascaphus truei | reverse complement strand
GATACAACCACACCCATACTGATACACCCACACACACACTGATACACCCACACACATACTGATACACATACTCACTGATATACCCACACTGATACACATACACACTGATACACCCACACACCCTGATACACCCCCACACACACCCTGATATACATACTCACTGATATACCCACAATGATACACCCACATACTGTACACACTGATACACATACTCACTGATATACCTACACTGATACACATACACACTGATACACATACTCACTGATATACCCACACTGATACACACACACACTGATACACACTGATATACCCACACTGATACACACACACACAGATACACATACTCACTGATATACCCACACTGATACACATACTCACTGATATACCCACACTGATACACATACACACTGATATACCCACACACACACTGATACACATACTCACTGATATACCCACACTGATACACATACACACTGATACACACACACACACACACACACACACACACACACTGATATACATACTCACTGATATACCCACACTGATACACATATTCACTGATACACACTCACTAATATACCCACACTTATACACATACTCACTGATATATCCACATTAATACATATACTCACTGAGATACCCACACTGATACACACACACACACACTGATACACCCCCCCCCCGATACACCCATACCCATACTGATACACACACCCACCCACACTGATACACTCACACACACACACCGATACACCCACACTAATACACACACACATCCTGATACATTCACAGCCACACTGATACACATACTCACTGATACACATACACACTGATACACACACCCTGATACACCCACACACCTTGATACAACCACACCCATACTGATACACCCACACCCATACTGATACACCCACACACACACTGATACACCCACACACATACTGATACACATACTCACTGATATACCCACACTGATACACATACACACACACACCCTGATATACATACTCACTGATATACCCACAATGATACACCCACATACACACTGATACACATACTCACTGATATACCTACACTGATACACATACACACTGATACACATACTCACTGATATACCCACACTGATACACACTGATACACACTGATACACACTGATATACCCACACTGATACACACACACACACACACACACTGATACACATACTCACTGATATACCCACACTGATACACATACTCACTGATATACCCACACTGATACACATACACACTGATATACCCACACTGATGCACACACACACACACATACACACACTGATACACATACTCACTGATATACCCACACTGATACACATACACACTGATACACACACACACACACACACACACACACACTGATATACATACTCACTGATATACCCACACTGATACACATACACACACACACCCTGATATACATACTCACTGATATACCCACAATGATACACCCACATACACACTGATACACATACTCACTGATATACCTACACTGATACACATACACACTGATACACATACTCACTGATATACCCACACTGATACACACACACTGATACACACTGATACACACTGATACACACTGATATACCCACACTGATACACACACACACACACACACACTGATACACATACTCACTGATATACCCACACTGATACACATACTCACTGATATACCCACACTGATACACATACACACTGATATACCCACACTGATGCACACACACACACACATACACACACTGATACACATACTCACTGATATACCCACACTGATACACATACACACTGATACACACACACACACACACACACACTGATATACATACTCACTGATATACCCACACTGGTACACATACACACTGATATACCCACACTGATACACACACCCACCCACACTGATACACATACTCACTGATATACCCACACTCGTACACATACACACTGATATACCCACACTGATGCGCACACACACATACACACACACACAGACAATGATACACATACTCACTGATATACCCACACTGATACACATACACAGATACACATACTCACTGATATACCCACATTGATACACATACTCACTGATATACCCACACTGATACACACCCACCCGATACAGTTACACCCATACTGATACACACACACCCACACCCACACTGATACACCCCCCCCGACACACCCATACCCATACTGATTCACACCCTTACCCACACTGATACACTCACACTAATACACACACACACATTCTGATACACCCACAGCCACACTGATACACATACTCACTGATACACACACCCTGATACACCCACACTGATACACACCCACACCCTGATACACCCACACCCATACTGATACACGTACTCACTGATACACCCACACACCGTGATACACATACTCACTGATATACCCACAATGATACACACACATACACACTGATACACATACTCACTGATACACATATTCACTGATATACCCACACTGGTACACATACACACTGATACACACACACCGACACTCTGATACACATACTCACTGATACACACACACACACACACACACACACACACTGATACACATACTCACTGATATACCCACACTGATACACATACACACTGATACACATACACACTGATATACCCGCACTGATGCACACATACACACACACACACACACACACACACACACTGATACACATACTTACTGATATACCCACACTGATACACATACACACTGATACACATACACACTGATACACATACACACTGATATACCCACACTGATACACACACACAGATACACATACTCACTGATACACATACATAATGATACACATTATCACTGATATACCCACATTGATACACATACTCACTGATATACCCACATTGATACACACACACACACCCGATACAGTTACACCCATACTGATAGACACACACACCCACACTGATACACCCCCCCCGATACACCCATACCCATACTGATACACACACACACACACACTGATACACTCACATACACACTGATACACCCACACTAATACACACACACATCCTGATACATCCACAGCCACACTGATACACATACTCACTGATACACACACACCCTGATACACCCACACTGATACACCCACACACACACTGATACACCCACACCCATACTGATACACATACTCACTGATACACATACACCCTGATACACATACTCACTGATGTACCCACAATGATACACACACATACACACTAATACACATACTCACTGATACACCCATACTGATACACATACTCACTCATACACATACTTACTGATGCACATACACACAGATATACCCACACCCATACTGATACACATACTCACTGATACACACACAAACCCTGATACACCCACACCCATACTGATACACACACATACACACACACTGACACACATAATCACTGATACACCCACACTGATACACATACTCACTGATATATCCACACTGATGCACACTCACTGATATACCCACACTGATGCACACTCACTGATATACCCACACTGATGCACACTCACTGATATACCCACACTGATACACATACTCACTGATATACCCACACTGATACACACACACCCTGATACACTACACCCATACCAATACTGATACACGCACGCGCACACACACACACACACACACACACACACACACACACACACACACACACACACACACACACACACCGATACACACCCACACCGATACACACCCACACCGATACACATACTCACTGATATACCCACACTGATACACATACACACTGATACAAACACACCGTGATACACCCATACCCATGCTGATACACCCACACACTAATACACATACTCACTGATACACATACTCACTGATATACACCCACAGCCATACAGAAACACACACACACACACACACACTGATACACACAGATCACACTGATACACATGCTCACTGACACAGTGATACACACACACAGATGCACTGATACACACAGACACATTGATACACACGGATGCTGATACACATACACATACCAACACACTGACACACACAGACACACTGGCACACACACAGACAATACTGATACACATGCACAGATAGACGCTGATACACCAACAGCCACACTGATAGAAACGCACACACACATTAATACACACACAGTACACACACTTTAACACAATGAAGTACTTACAAGTAAACTGATATACAAAGTGTACACACATGAACACATTGACATGTATATACTGTATACTGATATACAGTCTAAACGCAAACACACTGTTACAGTATATACAATGATACACAAAGACCTGCACACACAGACACACAGACACACACACACCTATATATATGCTTATATGCACCCCTGGTATCCAGCGCTAGCTCCCATACAAGACGATATGTAAATATGCATGTATTCTTATATCAGACCTGGAAGGGTTTGCAGCATTATATATGCATCTGAGACATGTGTTCCTAATTATTTTTCAATGCAAAACCCGAGCTATTCCCCACTCACACGGAAGTGCTCGCTCTCAAATATTATTATCATCCTTCTTAAATCAATAGCGCGGACGCTTGCCGAGCACAGTAATTAGTCTCACGGTGGGGCCGCGTTACAAGGTCAGAAATACTGATACTGTACCTTCATTACCGGCTGTACACGAGGTCCAGATTTAAAGCTTTTAAAGGGGTAAATCTTCTAGGATCACAAGAAAGACCTAGCAATCTGACTGTCTTCCTTAAATAAATGTAATGGTGTTTGCTTGTGTTAGAAACCCCATATAAACGGTATTTACACGTCATCTTCGGCATTATGTCAATCTCTGGATATTGTTATCATTTCTATTTTCTACATTTTCCAGACAGGAATGTTTGATCAATGAGTGAGACTGCCGTCCAATGAGTGAGACTGTCTTCCAATGAGTGAGACTGTCTTCCAATGAGTGAGACTGCCGTCCAATGAGTGAGACTGCCTTCCAATGACTGAGACTGCCTTCCAATGAGTGAGACTGCTTTCCAATGAGTGAGACTGCCTTCCAATGACTGAGACTGCCTTCCAATGAGTGAGACTGTCTTCCAATGACTGAGACTGCCTTCCAATGAGTGAGACTGTCTTCCAATGAGTGAGACTGCCGTCCAATGAGTGAGACTGCCTTCCAATGAGTGAGACTGTCTTCCAATGACTGAGACTGCCTGCCAATGACTGAGACTGCCTTCCAATGACTGAGACTGCCTTCCAATGAGTGAGACTGCCTTCCAATGAGTGAGACTGCTTTCCGATGAGCAAGACTCCGTTCTAATGAGTGAGACTGCCTTTCGATGAGTGAGACTACCTTCCAATGAGTGAGACTGCCTTCCAATGAGTGAGACTGCTTTCCAATGAGTGAGACTCCGTTCTAATGAGTGAGACTACCTTCTAATGAGTGAGACTGCTTTCCGATGAGCGAGACTCCCTTCTTATGAGTGAGACTGCCTTCCGATGAGCGAGACTCCCTTCTAATGAGTGAGACTGCCTTCCGATGAGTGAGACTGCCTTCCAATGAGTGAGACTGCCTTCCAATGAGTGAGACTGCCTTCCAATGAGTGAAACTGCTTTCCGATGAGCGAGACTACCTTCTAATGAGTGAGACTGCTTTCCGATGAGCGAGACTCCCTTCTAATGAGTGAGACTGCCTTCCGATGAGCGAGACTCCCTTCTAATGAGTGAGACTGCCTTCCGATGAGTGAGACTGCCTTCCGATGAGCGAGACTGCCTTCCAATGCCACAGTAGCATTTATACCTCCAGTATTTTACTTTACTAGCTCAAATTAGATTTCTTCCTTAATTATGATAACAAAAATATACATATACAAAGTGGGAGAGAGACTTCAAATGAATGGGTAGAAGTAATTTCTCCGGGGAGATGAATTCCGTCCCCAAACGTAGAACGCCACTTTAAGTTTTTATGATGTGGGCAGATGTCAATTAAGATCAGTTTCAACAAGGTTCATCAACAGCTTTCAGATGACAACATTCTTCTGCGGTCACCAGGGATCTGAACGGGAAACCTAGAAGCCAACATCCTTTGCAGTCCCAGAGCAAACCTGCTGCCCCACCGGGGAATACACCAGTGAGCAGTTCCATCATATTGCTGTTTAGATGTCTCTATTCACCCTTTTGCTGCTAGAAAGGCCAGTAATGAGATCTATTTAACTTCTGACTAACAGCTTTAATTGCTCCATATAGCAGCTCCCTAAAAATCTTCCCTATAACCCCCTAATACTCCATATAACTGCTGCCTTAAATTTTACCTCTAGCCCCCCATTACTCCATATAATTGCTTCTTAAAACTCCTCCTATAGCTCATATAACCTCTCCCACACCTCCTCCTATTACCCCATATAACCTCTCCCTACACCTCCTTCTATTACCCCATATAACCTCTCCCTATAACTCCTCCTATTATCCCATATAACCTCTCCCTACACCTCCTCCTATTACCCCATATAACCGCTCCCTATAACTCCTCCTATTACCCCATATAACCGCTCCCTATAACTCCTCCTATGACCCCATATAACCACTCCCTATAACTCCTCCTATAGCTCATATAACCGCTCCCTATAACTCCTCCTATTACCCCATATAACCTCTCCCTACACCTCCTCCTATTACCCCATATAACCGCTCCCTATAACTCCTCCTATGACCCCATATAACCTCTCCCTATAACTCCTCCTATTATCCCATATAACCTCTCCCTACACCTCCTCCTATTACCCCATATATCCGCTCCCTATAACTCCTCCTATTACCCCATATAACCGCTCCCTATAACTCCTCCTATTACCCCATATAACCTCTCCCTACACCTCCTTCTATTACCCCATATAACCTCTCCCTATAACTCCTCCTATTATCCCATATAACCTCTCCCTACACCTCCTATTACCCCATATAACCGCTCCCTATAGCTCCTCCTATTACCCCATATAACCGCTCCCTATAACTCCTCCTATGACCCCATATAACCTCTCCCTATAACTCCTCCTATTATCCCATATAACCTCTCATTACACCTCCTCCTATTACCCCATATAACCGCTCCCTATAACTTCTCCTATGACCCCATATAACCTCTCCCTATCCCCCGTGTTAGTGAGTGTAAGCTCTGTTGGTGATATCGTGCTGTGTTTGCTGGCTCCAGTCAGAATGAAACTGTTTTATTGAGCTGCTTTGCCCTGTCTGGTGCCTTGATCCCGGGAAAGCGTTCCCGTCTCCCGTGACGAACACAACGGAAAAGCTTCCTTCGTACATAAAGGACCATTCAGCCAAGTCTTCTGGTGACAAAACTGGGAGGGCCGGGTAGCTACCCCGAGCCCAGCGGCAGCTGAACCAGGAAGTTCGGCTCATCCAGAAGTGGGATGGATCTCTGCCGGCGCCTCGCCAAGTGCAAGAGATGGAACCCAGTGACAGGAAGTCCGGCTGCCCTAGGGCCCACCAACAGCTGGCACTTATTTTACAAGACTCCCGCCATTTTTAAAGGTTCCCTCTCTGCGCATCCCCCTCCAATCCACAGGGAGCACCTGTGGTTGTGGTGATTCGGTGGAGGGAACCCACCTAGATGTTCAGACCACGAAAGTTAGGCCATTCCGGACCTCAGTCTTCCCCCCATCACTGCCTCCACACCCGCCCAACAGATAGGGCCCGGAGAAGGGGGGAGAGGCGGGGCCTACCAGTGCCTAGTTCCACCCCCAAACCCAAGAGGGTCTAAGAAACCCCCTCCCCATGTGTAGATATTGTTCCTGGACTGCTTATTTCCCCCTAGCTTTGCCCCCCCCCCCCCCACCCCCTGGAATAAAAGTCTCAGAATTAGAGTGAAATGATCCTTTAGTCAATAGGCCATTAATCATACAGCGAGACATTGTCTTCTCACCCATCGATGCCCCGGATATTAATTAGAATGTTGAAAGATGCTGTTTCTCTGTTAACTAATTGCACGGTCAATGAGAAACATTCCTATCCTAGAGAATGATCTACAACGTAGGACGGTGCTGAGTATCTAACCTGACACAGCTGCATGGGGGTGAAAAAATAAACCATGTACATTTGATGCATTGAATTATTTTCTGTGTGCGGTTCCTTGGCGTTCCTGTCGTTAGATGAGGGGTTTAACACAGACTTCAGAAGTTTTTTTGTAAGGTGTAATAGACACAGAAAAACCATTACCTACAACTCTTCCTGTTACCCCATATAACCGCTCCCTATAACTCCTCTTATTACCCTATATAACTCCTCCTATTACCCCACATAAGTCCTCCCTATAACGCCTCCTATTACCCCATATAACCGCTCCCTATAACTCCTCCTATTACCCCATATAACCTCTCCCTATAACTCCTCCAATTACCCCATATAACCCCTCCCTATAACTCCTCCTATTACCCCATATAACCGCTCCCTATAACTTCTCCTATTACCCCATATAACCGCTCCCTATAACTCCTATTATTACCCCATATAACCCCTCCCTATAACTCCCCCTATTACCCCATATATCCCCTCCCTATAACTCCTCCAGGATGGGCTGCAGGTGAGCCAGGATGGCCTTAGACCCAGGGGTTGGTGGCTATGAGTTGGAGATGGAAGTAGGAGAGGCCGCAGGCTGCAGCAGTGGTGTAGGCCTTGGTGAGGCTGAATGCAAGGTACAGGAGAGTTTGGAGAGAAAGGAAGGGGCAGAACAGTATCTGCTTAAAAAAGAAGAGAAATGAGCTTTATTGAAGAAGTATAACAGGAAGGTAGAAGAACTGGAAATAGAAAATATTAAATTAAAGAGATGTCGTGGTCGTGAGGTAGACACGCGCAAGAAGCAAATAAATCATCTGCATGTTGAATTAACCCGGTTGGAGGTTGAGATTGCTAAAATAACAGGAGTTCCAGTCAAACAGAAACGTTCCCTTTTAAAAACTATTGAAATGCTAACCCACAGTGCTGAACAGGGTGCAGAGCAAAGTGCCAAGCAGGGTGCAGAGCGGGGCACAGAGCAAAATGCTGAGCAGGCTGCAGAGCAAAGTGCAGAACAAGGCGCCGATTCAGATTGTGGAAACGGAAGCCAAAACCCCATTAAATGCTCACAAGAAAAGATAAGTTTGGTGACGCCTACAAGAAGTGGGAGAGAATCTAGATCCCAGAACAAGTCTGCAATGTCTAAAGATAAAACAGAGAACTTATCCCAGGAAAATTCTGATTCAGATCCTGACAGTTTAATTCCACCAACTGCCAAGAAAACCCCAAAGGGTAAAGTTGCAAAAAAAAAGAAAGCAAAGGACCGGAAGCTAAAGGTTTCCACAGGAGAAGGTAACAGCCCTGTAATAGGGTCCAAAGACTTCAGGGAAGGGGACTCACCTGAGAGTGTATCAGACTGTGAGCAAGGATCTGTTCCAGAGCTTCCAGCATCCCAGGGGTTAATGGCAGAAGATCTGATTAAAAGACCATTGCATGCAAAGAAAGCAGCAGACACCTGTGATGTTGGGTTATCTCAGACTCCCACGCTGGGAGAAGTTAAAGAAATTACAAAGAAATCTGGAGAGCAGCAAAGCAAGAACCTAGAAACTCTGAGAGGAGATCAGCTGGAAATGGAGTTTGTGCCTGAGAGCAGTGAGCCAGAGAACCCATGCTCACCTGGACTTACAGAACCACACCCCTGCTTATTAGCTGGTCCTGGGATTCAGAACTCAGAGAGGAGAACAGCAGGTGGTAATTAGCAGCAATGGAGACTGCATTAACCCTGTAGTGCCTGGGAGTGAAGTTAAGGTTGTAGAGACTGAAAGTGCTGCTTCTATCCAAACAGTTCCTGATAGAGTGGCCCAATCAGAAGATGGGGTAAAGCAAAGTAATGGCATTAAGGCAACCCCAGTTCACACAGCACCCCCTTCAGCCTGGAGTGGGAGATCCTTTGTGAGCGCTGTGACCAGAAATGCACAACCTTTAAAAAGTAGGAACGTGGTAAAATTGAGATATAAGGGTGCAGAGGAGATGAAGCCTGATAGGATTTTTGTAGGAAAACATCTATTGAAAGAATCTTTGGGCTTCAGTGCAGATGACATTTACGCACTTATCCATGTTCCAGGTTCATGCGAATACGATGTCAGCTTTAAGAGACCTCAGGCTCAGGACTACTTTTGGACAAAATATGAGAGTCTTAAAAATTCAGAATTATGGAAGTCCTTTGCAGCTATTGCTGTGTCCAAACCGGAAACAAAGTCGGTGACAATTCTCTTCAGACACGAATCAGTCCCAATATCAGATATTCTGATATGGCTTGGCAGACAATGCGAAGTACTGGCTCCACCTACAAGAATTATGGACTCGGAAGAAATTTGGGTTGGAGGTTGGAAGGTGCAGGTCAGACTTTGGCGACATGGCAATGTTACAAAGCATTTGCCAAACTCCTTCTTCATAGGAAGGGAAAAAGGAAATTGTTTTTACTATGGGCAGCCAACCTTGTGCCATAGATGTGGTTCAGCCAGACATTTAAGCATGTCTTGTGATGTTCTAAAATGCAACTTGTGCCAGTCCTTGGGCCACGACAGGGCAAGTTGTACAAACATCAGATGTAATTTATGCGATAAATTTGGACATTCATATACGAATTGCGCAGAAGCCTGGTATAATATTTCAAAAGTATGGGAGCAGGAAGTGGACTTCGAAGACAATGAAGCACTTTATGACCGGGCCCTGAAAGTTGCAGACAGAATATGTCTGGATCCGCCTGCAGATGGGGTCGGTCTGGTTCAGCCTAGGGATGGTGCTTGCTTAGATCCTCCTGGGGACGGAGCTTGTCCTGGACCGCCTGTGGATGCAGTTTGCCCAGATACACTTATAGAAGAAACAATTATTGAGAGTGTAAACAGGGCCCAGGAAATGTCAGAAGACCCCTTAGAAGGAACCTCCCCAAATCTACTCCCAGCAGGGGAACAATCTGGGGAATCAGATGATCCTACTTTGATGGAAACCCAAGTGAGGGAAAATAATAATAAAGAAAAAGAAAGTGAGCAGATTTGGGCACAGGGAAAAAAGAAAAGGAAGAAGAGCATGGTAAGAAAACTTGGAGGTACTCTTCGACGTCCTGCAGGTCCCGCTGGTAAAGTTCCTCAGGTAGCTATGAAAAACCGTTTTTCTGCTCTCAGAAACGGTTGGGGGTCAAGAGCTGAGGACTCCGACGATGTAGAGGAACTTTCCTTATCCGAAGAGGAACATACTATGGATGTTTCCAGAGAGACAGACTCGGACATGATCCCACCTTCAGTGACCGTCAAGAGGTTTGGGTCATTGGGGGATAATGTGGGGAAAAAGAAAAAGTAATACCGTGTGTTTTGTTTGTTTTTTTTGGGGGGGGGTGGGGCTTAAAATGTTTGTTCATTAATCCTTTAAAGGTAGCAGCTATTAATGTTATAGTTAAGGCTTTTATTTAGTTTCAATTAAAATGTGTATAAAAGGAATGTGAAGTTGCTGTTGAGGAGTAAGGTGGAACAAATGCTGAGTTAATATTGATATAATATAAGTTTGTACATAATGAGCAGTTTTTTTGTTTGAAATGTTTTTCTATGGAATGTAATGTTGGAAAAAAATTTCAATAAAAAGAGTTCTTCCTATTACCCCATATAACCGCTCTCTATAACTCCTCCTATTACCCCATATACCCTCTCCCTATAACTCCTCCTATTACCCCATATAACCGATCCCTATAACTCATCCTATTCACCCATATAACTTCTCCCTATAACTCCTCCTATTACCCCTCCCTATAACTCCTCCTATTACCCCATATAACCGCTCCCTATAACTCTTCCTATTACCCCATATAACCGCTCCCTATAACTCTTCCTATTACCCCATATAACCCCTCCCTATAATTCCTCCTATTACTCCATATAACCTCTCCCTATAACTCCTCCTATTACCCCATATAACTCCTCCTATTACCCCACATAACCGCTCCCATATAACTCCTCCTATAACCCCATATAACCTCTCCCTATAACTCCTCCTATTACCCCATATACCCACTCCCTATAACTCCTCCTATTACCCCATATAACCTCTCCCTATAACTCCTCCTATTACCCCAAATAACCTCTCCCTATAACTCCTCCTATTACCCCATATAACCGCTCCCTATAACTCCTCCTATTACCCCATATAACCGCTTCCTATAACTCCTCCTATTACCCCATATAACCTCTCCCTATAACTCCTCCTATTTCCCCATATAACTGCTCCCTATAACTCCTCCTATTACCCCATATAACCGCTCCCTATAACTCCTCCTATTACCCCATATAACCGCTGCCTATAACTCCTCCTATTATCCCATATAACCGCTTCCTATAACTCCTCCTATTACCCCATATAACCTCTCCCTATAACTCCTCCTATTTCCCCATATAACCTCTCCCTATAACTCCTCCTATTTCCCCATATAACCTCTCCCTATAACTCCTCCTATTACCCAATATAACCGCTCCCTATAACTCTTCCTATTACCCCATATAACCGCCCCCTATAACTCCTCCTATTACCCCAAATAACCTCTCCCTATAACTCCTCCTATTATCCCATATAACCGCTCCCTATAACTCCTCCTATTAAGCCATATAACCACTCCCTATAACTCCTCCTATTACCCCATATAACCTCTCCCTATAACTCCTCCTATTTCCCCATATAACCGCTCCCTATAACTCCTCCTATTACCCCATATAACCGCTCCCTATAACTCCTCCTATTACCCATATAACCGCTCCCTATAACTCCTCCTATTACCCCATATAACCGCTCCCTATAACTCCTCTTATTACCCCATATAACCGCTCCCTATAACTCCTCCTATTACCCCATATAACCTCCCCCTATTACTCCTCCTATTACCCCAAATAACCTCTCCCTATAACTCCTCCTATTACCCCATATAACCGCTACCTATAACACCTCCTATTACCCCATATAACCGCTCCCTATAACTCCTCCTATTACCCCATATAACCGCCCCCTATAACTCCTCCTATTACCCCAAATAACCTCTCCCTAAAACTCCTCCTATTACCCCAAATAACCTCTCCCTATAACTCCTCCTATTACCCATATAACCGCTCCCTATAACTCCTCCTATTACCCCATATAACCGCTCCCTATAACTCCTCCTATTACCCCATATAACCGCTCCCTATAATTCCTCCTATTACCCCATATAACCTCCCCCTATTACTCCTCCTATTACCCCAAATAACCTCTCCCTATAACTCCTCCTATTACCCCATATAACCGCTCCCTATAACTCCTCCTATTACCCCATATAACCGCTCCCTATAACTCCTCCTATTACCCCATATAACCGCCCCCTATAACTCCTCCTATTACCCCAAATAACCTCTCCCTATAACTCCTCCTATTACCCAAATAACCTCTCCCTATAACTCCTCCTATTACCCCATATAACCTCTCCCTATAACTCCTCCTATTACCCCATATAACCTCTCCCTATAACTCCTCCTATTACCCCATATAACCGCTGCCTATAACTCCTCCTATTACCCCATATAACCTCTCTATAACTCCTCCTATTACCCCATATAACCTCTCCCTATAACTCCTCCTATTACCCCATATAACCTCTCCCTATAACTCCTCCTATTACCCCATATAACCGCTGCCTATAACTCCTCCTATTACCCCATATAACCTCTCCCTATAACTCCTCCTATTACCCTATATAACCTCTCCCTATAACTCCTCCTATTACCCCATATAACCGCTGCCTATAACTCCTCCTATTACCCCATATAACCTCTCCCTATAACTCCTCCTATTACCCCATATAACCTCTCCCTATAACTCCTCCTATTACCCCATATAACCGCTCCCTATAACTCCTCCTATTACCCCATATAACCCCTCCCTATAACTCCTCCTATTACCCCATATAACCTGTCCCTATAACTCCTCCTATTACCCCATATAACCTCTCCCTATAACTCCTCCTATTACCCCATATAACCTCTCCCTATAACTCCTCCTATTACCCCATATAACCACTCCCTATAACTCCTCCTATTACCCCATATAACCTCTCCCTATAACTCCTCCTATTACCCCATATAACCTCTCCCTATAACTCCTCCTATTACCCCATATAACCTCTCCCTATAACTCCTCCTATTACCCCATATAACCGCTCCCTATAACTCCTCCTATTACCCCATATAACCCCTCCCTATAACTCCTCCTATTACCCCATATAACCTGTCCCTATAACTCCTCCTATTACCCCATATAACCTCTCCCTATAACTCCTCCTATTACCCCATATAACCTCTCCCTATAACTCCTCCTATTACCCCATATAACCACTCCCTATAACTCCTCCTATTACCCCATATAACCTCTCCCTATAACTCCTCCTATTACCCCATATAACCTCTCCCTATAACTCCTCCTATTACCCCATATAACCGCTGCCTATAACTCCTCCTATTACCCCATATAACCTCTCCCTATAACTCCTCCTATTACCCCATATAACCTCTCCCTATAACTCCTCCTATTACCCCATATAACCGCTCCCTATAACTCCTCCTATTACCCCATATAACCCCTCCCTATAACTCCTCCTATTACCCCATATAACCTCTCCCTATAACTCCTCCTATTACCCCATATAACCTCTCCCTATAACTCCTCCTATTACCCCATATAACCTCTCCCTATAACTCCTCCTATTACCCCATATAACCTCTCCCTATAACTCCTCCTATTACCCCATATAACCACTCCCTATAACTCCTCCTATTACCCCATATAACCTCTCCCTATAACTCCTCCTATTACCCCATATAACCTCTCCCTATAACTCCTCCTATTACCCCATATAACCACTCCCTATAACTCCTCCTATTACCCCATATAACCTCTCCCTATAACTCCTCCTATTACCCCATATAACCTCTCCCTATAACTCCTCCTATTACCCCATATAACCACTCCCTATAACTCCTCCTATTACCCCATATAACCTCTCCCTATAACTCCTCCTATTACCCCATATAACCTCTCCCTATAACTCCTCCTATTACCCCATATAACCTCTCCCTATAACTCCTCCTATTACCCCATATAACCGCTCCCTATAACTCCTCCTATTACCCCATATAACCGCTCCCTATAACTCCTCCTATTACCCCATATAACCGCTCCTTATTATATCTGTAATTATTGGAGTGTCCCTTTCATGCAATCTCGTCTCCATGTAATATTTTGCAATCACGATAATTTATAAGCGGAGGCCCCTCAGAGAGTGTACCACACTTGAAAGGCAGCGTAGGCTTCTGCATTTATAGTTATCTGCTGATTTATAAGCACCGGCGACCTCAGAGACTGCTGGAAGGCTGGTAATTTATGCATTTAACGCAGCCGTTTTCGCTCATGCGGGTGAGCGACGTATGGGCTGAAGTTTGCATTTCTCAGTCAAAGCCGAGAAAACCAAAGGCCTGATATTGTATTCCCATCTAGCTGCAAGCCCAGGCAAATAAGTATTTTATTTTGAAATCTTTTGTTTTCAAAATTTGGGCAAACACAGCACTATATATATATATATACACATACATATCGCAAGAAGAAATGGTTGGACAAAGATGAAACTTAACTGGATTCCAAGAGAGATTGAAAGACCGAGACGCCCAAAGTAAGATGGGAGGATGGGATGAGGCAATGTGTGGGAGCGACGTGGAGAAGAGGCTGTAACCGCAGCACCTGGGAGATTATTGGGGAGGCTTCATCCAGTAGTGGGGAGACACGGGCTGGAGAGGATGGGATGAGACAATGTGTGGGAGCGACGTGGAGAAGAAGCTGTAACCGCAGCACCTGGGAGATTATTGGAGAGGCTTCATCCAGTAGTGGGGAGACACGGGCTGATATGAGAGAAAGAGAGAGAGCTCCAGATTGGTATGTCTGTCTCAATTAGTCTCAACCCCGCCCTCCCTCATTGTCATGTGAATTTGATAGACTATTTAAGTAAACCTACAGTATAATACACACACACACACACAAAAAAGTCTGTGATATCATCACATGGGGGAGGTAATTAAAATGGCGGTGGGCCGGACATATCACAAGAAGAAATGACCATCGTTGGACAAAGATGGAACTCAACTGGATTCCAAGAGAGATTAAAATACTGAGATGCAGGGAAGAGCACGTTGTATTTAACCTGTAGTATGAAGATATGTTTGACTCTAGGTGTTAAGGTTTTGTCTACAAATTTTTATGCCGCAAACTATGCCCAGAATGTGATACAACGGTCTTACAAAGTATATGCGTCCACACTTAACCGTGAACTTCTCTCAGCTATTATATCAACCAAACGATAGATAACAGTGATCCCTTCCCCCCTTTCCCCTTATTCCTCCATTAACCCGCACACCGATCAAGGGAAATTTTGCTATTCCACTACCCTGTATTTAAAGTTCTGCAAGGTTGAGAACAAGTTATATTTCACCTGAACAATGAAGATATAGGCGGCTGTTACTTTAATCAATCTCTACTCGCCAAACAAGAATCAGACAGATCTCCTGAAATCAGTATTGGAAACGATTGAACCCACATTTCTGGATTCTCTCATAGTAGGAGATCTAAATATGGTCTATAACCCTGAGGTGGATAGATCCTCACCCCGGGTCAGTCTCACCCCGGGTCAGTCTCACACGAGTCATATTCAGAAAACAGCAAAACAATTTAGAGATATAATAAAAGATTTTTCCCTAACGGACGTTTGGAGAGCGGAATATCAGGGCCAGAGGGACTATACTTTTTACTCCCCCCCCCCATTACATTACACGCACCAATTGATCTCACTCTCACCGTCCCCTTTATCAAAAAATCTACTTTATGCTGGAGGCTGAATGACTCACTTCTGAACCACCCGGAAATAGAGAACTGTAATGATGCGCTCACCACAAACAAGGCGTGACCGCGAGGCCGAGGTGGGGATTTGATAAACGCCAACCCAAAGCCGCGAGGGCGCGTCTGGAGTGTAGATTGGTTGAGGTAGCCGGGTCGGGGTAGGAGAGTTAAGGATGGTCAGTGATACTTGCCGAGGTCTGGATTGGAGAGGTACGGATCGTCGTGGGTAAGCCGGGTCAGCAGCGGAGAAGTGCGGAATCCAAAGAACAAGCAGGGTCAGGAGCGGAGAGGTGCGGATCGTTGTGTGTAAGCCGGGGTCAGGAGCGGAGAGGTGCGGATCGTTGTGTGTAAGCCGGGGTCAGGAGCGGAGAGGTGCGGATCGTTGTGTGTAAGCCGGGGTCAGGAGCGGAGAGGTGCGGATCGTTGTGTGTAAGCCGGGGTCAGGAGCGGAGAGGTGCAGATCATCGTGGGTGAGGAGCGGAGAGGTGCGGATCGTTGTGTGTAAGCCGGGGTCAGGAGCGGAGAGGTGCGGATAGTCGTTGGTAAGCCGGGGTCAGGAGCGGAGAGGTGCGGATCGTTGTGTGTAAGCCGGGGTCAGGAGCGGAGAGGTGCGGATCGTTGTGTGTAAGCCGGGGTCAGGAGCGGAGAGGTGCGGATCGTTGTGTGTAAGCCGGGGTCAGGAGCGGAGAGGTGCGGATCGTTGTGTGTAAGCCGGGGTTAGGAGCGGAGAGGTGCGGATCGTTGTGTGTAAGCCGGGGTCAGGAGCGGAGAGGTGCGGATCGTTGTGTGTAAGCCGGGGTCAGGAGCGGAGAGGTGCGGATCGTTGTGTGTAAGCCGGGGTCAGGAGCGGAGAGGTGCGGATCGTTTTGTGTAAGCCGGGGTCAGGAGCGGAGAGGTGCGGATCGTTGTGTGTAAGCCGGGGTCAGGAGCGGAGAGGTGCGGATCGTTGTGTGTAAGCCGGGGTTAGGAGCGGAGAGGTGCGGATCGTTGTGTGTAAGCCGGGGTCAGGAGCGGAGAGGTGCGGATCGTTGTGTGTAAGCCGGGGTCAGGAGCGGAGAGGTGCGGATCGTTGTGTGTAAGCCGGGGTCAGGAGCGGAGAGGTGCGGATCGTTTTGTGTAAGCCGGGGTCAGGAGCGGAGAGGTGCGGATCGTTGTGTGTAAGCCGGGGTCAGGAGCGGAGAGGTGCGGATCGTTGTGTGTAAGCCGGGGTCAGGAGCGGAGAGGTGCGGATCGTTGTGTGTAAGCCGGGGTCAGGAGCGGAGAGGTGCGGATCGTTGTGTGTAAGCCGGGGTCAGGAGCGGAGAGGTACGGAATCCAAAGAACAAGCAAGGTCAGGCAACACAGGACAAGACAGGCAAGGCTCAGACAGGGGCAGGACTGCAGTGAACACAGCGCACATACACAAGGTTATATTCAGCCAATGTGCCAGAGGGAAGGCTCAGCATATATAGGAAGAACAGACCAATGAGCTGGGAGCATACTCAGGAGTATGCCTGGCTGTGGTTGGCTGAGGGAGACAGCACCGGTGTATCCCTTTTAGACAGAAGAGCGAGGAAGCTTCTGCATGCGTGCGCCGCGCATAGCGGTGCGTGCTGCGTGGCGATGATGTCACAGCGCGAGCAAAGCCTGCAAGCGGGACCAGCGGGAATGGCATTTAGTGCTGAATGCGATCCGTGGCGCCCCAAGAAGGAATGCTGGCACTCGCCGGTCCGCGAGGTGCGCTGCAGGAGGCAGGAGATCCGCTCGCAGGTCTAGGCAGGTAGGAAGCGCGCCGGGGAGGGCGCGAATGACGGATCCTTACAAGAACAGAATCAAGCAAGCCCTAAAAGAATTTTTCAATATTAACAAGGACTCAGTTTCCTCCCCGGCGATGCTTTGGGAAGCCCATAAGGCCATAATCAGGGGTGATTTTATTTCCATCGCATCCCATAAGACAAAAACCAAGATAAAAATATACAGTACAAAGAACCGAAAAAAAATTAAATCTTGAACAATTACATAAAACTAATCCAAGGAAGAAACTGCACAAATCCCCGATTGCGGCCAGATCAGAATGAAGGGAAATCCAATAAAAGGACGTTGAGAAAGCCCTGAAATGGACCAATCACCGATACTATGACAAGGGAAACAAGGCTGACAAACTATTAGCTAATAAACTGAGGGGGTGCGTATGAGATCACAGATAACAGCAATTCAAGATAAAAAGGGCAATATTGCATACGACGAGAAGAGAATCACGCAAGAATTTACCAAATTCTACACAAAATTATATAACTTGAATTCCTCAAGGGGAACTTCACAGCCACAAAACTCAGAGGCCGTAACTAAGTACTAAGAAGACTGTAATCTTCCCCAACTGACCGAAGACGAATCGAAGGCCCTAAACGGGAAGATTACTCAAACCGAATTTTCTGAAGCGGTTAAATCACTACAAAATGTAATACAGAAGTTAAACAGAAAATCGAAACGGTTGTGGGGTGGAGGACGTCTCCCCTCCCCCCCTTCTCTCCCGCGACCCCCCACCCCAAAACCTTCTTGGGTGTCCTCTCTCCTCTTTCTCTCTGTGTTCTTCCTCTTTGTTCTTACTGCCCCACAAAATAGTATATAAAACACCCTGTAAGAACCGAGCAATAACCAACAATAACCGTAATAAAGTGGATTTAATCTCTAATCATCAGCAATTTAAGTATAAGAGAATATTAGTACATAGCCAAGAGTGTTTGTATGATTATTCTATAGTATCCCATTGATATTATTCCTACTCAATGTATAAGAATCTTTGTCATATTGTTGGATCTCCGATGTCTATTAATTGTACTATGCGGAAAACTAATCAAACTATTTGAAATAAAAAATAAATAAAAGACCGAGACGCCCAAAGTAAGATGGGAGGATGGGAAGATAGGATGAGGGAATGTGTGGGAGCGATGTGGAGAAGAGGGGCTGTAACCGCATTACCTGGGAGATCATTGGGGAGGCTTCATCCAGCAGTGGGGAGACACGGGCTGGAGAGGATGGGATGAGACATTGTGCTGGAGCGATGTGGAGAAGACAGGCTGTAACTGCAACACTTGGGAGATCATTGGGGAGGCTTCATCCAGCAGTGGGGAGACACGGGCTGGAGAGGATGGGATGAGACAATGTGTGGGAGCGACGTGGAGAAGAGAGGCTGTAACCGCATTACCTGTGAGATCATTGGGGAGGCTTCATCCAGCAGTGGGGAGACACGGGCTGGAGAGGATGGGATGAGACATTGTGCTGGAGCGATGTGGAGAAGACAGGCTGTAACTGCAACACTTGGGAGATCATTGGGGAGGCTTCATCCAGCAGTGGGGAGACACGGGCTGGAGAGGATGGGATGAGACATTGTGCTGGAGCGATGTGGAGAAGAGCGGCTGTAACTGCAACACTTGGGAGATCATTGGAGAGGCTTCATCCAGCAGTGCGGAGACGAGGGCTGAAGGTGACAATGATGTATATATATGTCAAGGAATACAAAGAACTGGGCACCGGGATTAAGGCAGCAGACATGACACGGGAGTCAAATCAAGGACATTTATCCCGGCCGGAGCCAGCACAAAATCACAGCTTACACTCACCAAACGGATTACAGGGGGGAATCCTAACTGACTAGGTGCCAGGATTCAGTTCCAACGCTTATCTGGTGGTGGATTCCACACGCCGTAGGGGTAGGGACCGTTCAGACTTCAGTGCGGTTAAACGCGAGCGAGCTCTTTTTAAAAAATCCCGCTCTCTGCTTCTCCAGCAAAGATACAAGTCTTGGGGCTCAAAGCAGGTTTGAATTTCCCTCTCGCATCGGCGCCCGAGCCTTGTTCTCCACGTCTCCGGCAAGTAGCCAAGTCCCAAACAGGGGTGAATCTCACGCTTGGATCAGCCTTGAGTTTCGTACTGGGAGTCTCCGGCAAATCCCTCAGAGCACACCGCTTAGTCCGCTTCCACGCCAGCGGCAGTGACCTCCGGAGTTCTAGTCGGGCCCCCTTTATATAGTTCCTACGCTTGCATTGAAAAGCATGGGTAACGTGGCTGTGACCAATCACAGCATGGATGCTGTACCTGAACCGATCATAGCTTGGGGCTGAGGGTGGGCCAACCATAGAGCGAGGGTTCGCCTGTCATGGCCAATCAGAGTTGGAGGTGGGACAGGAGCGGGGTTTAGGATAGAGTGGGAATTTCAAACCAGCCAATCAGAACCGTGCCTATGGGACTGGGACCTGGCAACTGTTCCCCCGTGTCGCCAGATATCTCCCACTGAGATAGGTACTTGGGCGCCAGGGTAGGGTGTGAGCACCGGATCCACTTTTTGAACCAGTGCCCCTCTGGTCCGTTCTTTGCCCATCCCCCACTCTGCCTCCAGTCCAACATTGGCAACAACTGATCACAAACAGGAAAGTGTTGCAAAGATCTTGCACTGCTGGCGAGGTGGGCTAAACCTGCTATAGAAATAAAAGGATGCTTTAAAACTAATTAAAAATGTCATTAAAAGTTGAATAATAAAATGTAAAAAATACAGTATTATCTAATACTACAGAACTGATTATAAAAAAAACATGAGATTTCCCATGTTTTGCGGCTTGTAAGAAGTCTGTAGGGTTTTCTCCGTGTGCAAAGTATCACATACTGCTTTAATCTCTCTTCTGTACCGATCAAGCTCGTTTGATCTACACTAAAATTAAACCTCCCCTCAGAGGGTCTTCAAAGTGATTTAAGAATCTTAAACATTTTAGCGCTTATTGATAGAAAAAGGGATGTTGATTCAAAGCTGAAGTTTATACAACATGCACTTTGTGTCTGTGATAGCCACTTATCAGCTTCACGTTGCAAAGTCGGTAAAAAGCTGTCTGTGAGCAGGGTTACCAGCTCTGCACTTCTAACCCAGGCGGTGCTGGAAAAGCTGTGTAATACACCACCACACAAGCGCTAGCTGCAGAGCTCGGAGGAAGCCCGCGGTAAGAGACTTTCGTTACATCTTGGTTGTCGTTCCCTGCATTCTCTCTCCGGATTCACCCTGAGTGCACCAAGAGCGCTCTTTGCCATGGGAATATCGCAGATGACTGCAGCTTAGTGTCATTTACCGCGTGATGACTGGATGTATTGATCACCGTGAGATTTTATCTCTACAAACACGATTCCTTACTGTCCTTGTGAGTGCGTCTATCTAGAAGTTTTAGAATTTTTTGTATCAATACATTTCAAACACAGATTTGTGCGCTTTTCCTGTTCTGTTTCTTTTAGATACTTTATAGATGGGGTTTTGTTCAATGAGGCATATGCTGGCGGTGGCAGATCCACAGTTTTATAATCCCTTTATAAAGCTGTGGGATTGCCTCTGCTAACATATGTTCCATTGAACTCTTACACCTCATTGGACACTGCTCTCTGAGGATTATTCAAGGATGTCCAATATCACTGGTTTGATTTATTTTACATTTTTACAGAACAAAAAAACGAATATCCGCTCTAAAAGCAAAAAAGGTAAGTGAAATCAAATAACAGTCTTTTAAATTGATAATAGCAATGCCCGGTACATATAATTATAGATGCATGGAGAGGGGAGAAAAACCAAGGGGTTAAGCAAGGTATAAGAAGCGGGGTACTTACAGAGAGGTTGGATTCCCACCAGGCTGTGTGACCCCCTGAGAAGCTTCCCCTTACCCCCGTCTTACCCCCTTGACAAAGCGCCATAGTGGGCGTGAAACATGTGGGAGGAGTTTTGTCATTTTATGTAGTTTTCAGTAAAGACTTTTTTAACCTTCATATCTGTCGAGTTCCCCAACTTCTTTTCATCGCGAGCGGTCGTCCACTCGATCATTTTTTGTTTCTATTTGAATTTTTTCACCATTTTATATGTGTCAGTTTTATTGTTTACTTAATATTGGGTCTATCTCGTTAGCTAGTAATGGGTCTCATCTGTTTCTTTGGTTTGCTTAAGCTTATAGGGTTCCAATCATTGGGCGTAGCTATAGCCCAGGGGCCCGCGCTCTTGGGGGGCCCGCTCTCCCCCCCCCCTGTCGGCGGTTCATCTCTCTCTTCAGATAGAGACAGGCGGGGGGAGATGGTATGCGGCGGCGGTGAGCCCCCGGCGTTAAACAGAGGGTAAGCCGGCAGAGGAATCAGCAGTTGCTATAGTGGCAGAGCAGGACGGCCAGGGAGGAGCGCCCTCTAGCAGCAGACACCGGAAGTGAGAAAGTGGATATTGCTCCATATAATCTCTCCCTATAATTCCTATTACCCCCTATAACCGCTCCCTATAACTCCTCCTACTACCCCATATAACTATCCCTATAACTCCTCCTATTACCCCATATAACTCCTCCTATTACCCCATATAACCGCTCCCTATAACTCCTCCTACTACCCCATATAACTATCCCTATAACTCCTCCTATTACCCCATATAACTATCCCTATAACTCCTCCTATTACCTCATATAACCACTCCCCATATAATCTCTCCTTATAACTCCGCCTTTTACCCCATATAACCGCTCCCTATAACTCCTCTTATTACCCCATATAACCCCTCCCTATAACGAGAAATACTGCCTCCCTAAGAGTGGAACTGCCTCTTAATGAGTGAGACTGTCTTCCAATGAGTGAGACTGTCTTCCAATGAGTGAGACTGCCTTCCAATGAGTGAGACTGCCTTCCAATGAGTGAGTGCCTTCCAATGAGTGAGACTGCCTTTCCACGAGTGAGACTGTCTTCTATTAAGTGAGACTACCTTCCAATGAGTGAGACTGCCTTCTAATGAGTGAGACTGCCTTCCAATGAGTGAGACTGCCTTTCGATGAGTGAGACTGCCTTTCGATGAGTGAGACTGCCTTTCGATGAGTGACATTGTCTTCCGATGAGTGATACTGCCTTCCAATGAGTGAGACTGCCTTCCAATGAGTGAGACTGCCTTCTAATGAGTGAGACTGCCTTCCAATGAGTGACATTGTCTACCGATGAGTGATACTGCCTTCCAATGAGTGAGACTGCCTTCCAATGAGTGAGACTGCCTTCTAATGAGTGAGACTGCCTTCCAATGAGTGAGACTGCCTTCTAATGAGTGAGACTGCCTTCCAATGAGTGAGACTGCCTTCCAATGAGTGAGACTGCCTTCCAATGTGTGAGACTGCCTTCCAATGAGTGAGACTGCCTTCTAATGAGTGAGATACAGTTCGATATAGAAATGTGATGGGTGCTCCAACAGTCCTGGAATCTTTATGTACGTTCATCAATCATATAAAAACAGTGAAGGTTCAGATGATGGAGTGGGTAAACTACTGGGTGAGTGACTACAGCCACTGAAAATATAAATCTCCTGATGGCAACAGAAAAAATATGTGTAACACACTTCGCTGTACCTCATTGAAAATAAGTATGATAGAGTTCAGCACTCACCCCAGGTTGTAGTGATGAGGATCCATGTAACAATATATCTTTGAAGATCTTACCAACTCCTAGAACCCACTGAAATCCTGGGGGTGCGTGTCCAGCCGCTGGTTGAGTTCAAAACGATCCAAAAAATGCAAAGAAATGCACAAAGCAGCGCACTGCCCAGGGACACAGGTGTATCAAAAATAAAATGATAAAGCACCTTGTTGTGTGAAACGCGTTGGAGGGTTTGTACCCCCTTGTTTGCTATGTCTGACTGACAATAAATGTATATTTTATTTTTGATACACCTGTGTCCCAGGGCAGTGCGCTGCTTTGTGCATTTCTTTGCATTTTTTGGATCTTCTAATGAGTGAGATTACCTTTTATTAAGTGAGACTACCTTCCAATGAATGAGACTGCCTTCCAATGAGTGAGACTGTCTTTCCAATAAGTGAGACTGCTCTTCCAATGGATGAGACTGCACTTCCAATTGATGAGACTGCCTTCCAATGAGTGAGACTACCTTCCAATGAGTGATTCTGTCTATCCAAAAAGTGAGACTGTGCTTTCAATGGATTAGACTGTGCTTCGAATTGATGAGACTGCCTTCCAATGAGTGAGTCTGACTTCCAATGAGTGTCTGCCTTCCAATGAGTGAGACTGCCTTCCAATAAGTGAGACTGCCTTCCAATGAGCAAGACTGCCTTCCAATGAGCGAGACTGCCTTCCAATGAGTGAGACTGCCTTCCAATGAGTGAGACTGCCTTCCAATGAGTGAGACTGCCTTCCAATGAGTGAGACTGCCTTCCAATGTGTGAGACTGCCTTCCAATGAGTGACACTGCATTCTAATGAGTGAGACTGCCTTCCAATGAGTGAGTCTGTCTTACTATACGTTTTTCTGCCTTTCAATGAGTGAGTCTGTCTTTCAATGAGTGAGACTGCCCTCCAATGAGTGAGACTGCCCTCCAATGAGTGACACTGCCTTACAATGAGTGAGTCTGTCTTACAATGAGTGACACTGCCTTACAACGAGTGAGTCTGTCTTACAATGAGTGAGTCTGCCTTACAATGAGTGAGACTGCCTTACAATGAGTGAGACTGCCTTACAATGAGTGAGACTGCCTTACAATGAGTGAGACTGCCTTCCATTGAGTGTGACTTCCTTTGAGTAAGACTACTTTCCCAATGAGGGACACTGGCCCATTGGAAGGGTGTGTGTGTTTGTGTTCCTCTTCTCACGGAGCGGTGTGGGAAAATCCTCAGTTGTTAAACAAGAGCAGCTCGTGCTGGAGGAGCAGACACAGGCCTCCGCTCCCGCGCATGGTCTCCCTGTGAGGCCTCCACGTCTTGTCTTTGAAGTGACCCCCGTGGGACTGGCCACCTGGGCTCCATTCACACAACATGTGCGGTGTTGATTTGAGGAGCGGGTAAACAAGTCACCCGATATACGTGTAACACTGAAACATACAGCAACACGGTACTGACCCTTTCACTGCCAGAGGGGACTGCATGCATTGTCATTATTCCCACTATAACTTCTCCTATTACCCCATATAACCTCTCTATAACCCCTCCTATTACCCCATATAACCGCTCCCTATAACTCCTCCTATTACCCCTGCCTATAACTCTTCCTATTACCCCATATAACCCATCCCTATAACTCTTCCTATTACCCCATATAACCCATCCCTATAACTCCTCCTATTACCCCATATAACCCCTCCCTATAACTCCTCCTATTACCCCATATAACCGCTCCCTATAACTCCTCCTATTACCCCATATAACCGCTCCCTATAACTCCTCCTATTACCCCATATAACCTCTCTATAACTCCTCCTATTACCCCATATAACCCCTCCCTATAACTCCTCCTATTACCCCATATAACCCATCCCTATAACTCCTCCTATTACCCCATATAACCCCTCCCTATAACTCCTCATATTACCCCATCTAACCGCTCCCTATAACTCCTCCTATTACCCCATATAACCGCTCCCTATAACTCCTCCTATTACCCCATATAACCTCTCTATAACTCCTCCTATTACCCCATATAACCTCTCTATAACTCCTCCTATTACCCCATATAACCCCTCCCTATAACTCCTCCTATTACCCCATATAACCCCTCCCTATTAACTCCTCCTAATACCCCATATAACCCCTCCCTATAACTCCTCCTATTACCCCATATAACCGCTCCCTATAACTCCTCCTATTACCCCATATAACCGCTCCCTATAACTCCTCCTATTACCCCATATAACCTCTCTATAACTCCTCCTATTACCCCATATAACCCCTCCCTATAACTCCTCCTATTACCCCATATAACCCCTCCCTATAACTCCTCCTATTACCCCATATAACCCCTCCCTATAACTCCTCCTATTACCCCATATACCCGCTCCCTATGACTCCTCCATTTACCCCATATAACCCCTCCCTATAACTCCTCCTATTACCCCATATAACCCCTCCCTATAACTCCTCCTATTACCCCATATACCCGCTCCCTATGACTCCTCCATTTACCCCATATAACCCCTCCCTAGAAATAACTTTTACCGCCGCTGTGCGTCAGAACACGCGAGCCTGCGCAGAAACCCACGGACGCACACACCACGTTCCCGGGACTGTAAAAAAGAGAGAATTCATTCATTATTCCGGAAACCGCTTGAACATGGGATCCGAGGCTTCCCTTTGTGTATTGCTGTCTTAATTAGCAGCTGCCCCGCGGCTGTGTACTCTCCTGCCCCGTCTTCCCAGTCTTTTTTTTATTTGGCCATCGGTCAGAATAAATATTAAACATGCCTTATTATTAACATCTGTCACGTCATATGATAACGAGGCATGAAAAATTGATACATCTCCGATACATAAATCATCCCACGTCCATTTACTTTGCAGCAATTATCCGTCCGTGTCTCGGGGTTATATACAGACGAGGAATTCTCCGCAGCCCAATGTGTCACTTCTCATTCCGTGAGTACCCGGAGATAACGGGTGTGGGATATGATCTGTGTACGGGAAGCGGGAAGCTCGGACCGAGATAACTGCGTCCCAGCAAGGTCTTGGGTTTTTGTTTCCTTTTAATTAGTTCTTTTTTTACTCGATTTGCTATGTATTCACTCTTAATTTTTGTAAACTCGTAAAGAAAATACATATATCACATATCTTTCTTATTGTTTCAAATGCTACATTGTACAGGGATAAATACTGTAATATAAAAATGGTTACAAAGTTACAAAGTTAATGCATACTGGTATATTACTCCATATAACCAATTTCTATAATGACTCCTCTTACCCCATATAACCGCTCCCTATAACTCCACCTATTACCCCATATAACCTCTCCCTATAACTTCTCCTATTACCCCATATAACCGCTCCCTATAACTCCACCTATTACCCCATATAACCTCTCCCTATAACTCCTCCTATTACCCCATATAACCGCTCCCTATAACTCCTCCTATTACCCCATATAACTGCTCCCTATAACTCCACCTATTACCCCATATAACCGCTCCCTATAACTCCTCCTATTACCCCATATAACCTCTCCCTATAACTCCTCCTATTACCCCATATAACCGCTCCCTATAACTCCTCCTATTACCCCATATAACCGCTCCCTATAACTCCCCCTATTACCCCATATAACCGCTCCCTATAACTCCTCCTATTACCCCATATAACCTCTCCCTATAACTCCTCCTATTACCCCATATAACCACTCCCTATAACTCCTCCTATTACCCCATATAACCGCTCCCTATAACTCCTCCTATTACCTCATATAACCTCTCCCTATAACTCCTCCTATTACCCCATATAACCGCTCCCTATAACTCCTCCTATTACCCCATATAACCTCTCCCTATAACTCCTCCTATTACCCCATATAACCGCTCCCTATAACTCCTCCTATTACCCCATATAACCGCTCCCTATAACTCCTCCTATTACCCCATATAACCTCTCCCTATAACTCCTCCTATTACCCCATATAACCGCTCCCTATAACTCCTCCTATTACCCCATATAACCTCTCCCTATAACTCCTCCTATTACCCCATATACCCCCTCCCTATAACTCCTGCTATTACACATATAACCACTCCCTATAACTCCTCCTATTACCCCATATAACCTCTCCCCATATACATATATTTATAGCACATTCACATATCTTAGACCAGCGGTGGGCAAAGTGGGGGGCGCTGGATTTGTCTGGGGGGGGGGGGGGGCGCGGGCGGTTGCAGAGGCTCTTCCTCGAGGCCGAGGGATCGCCTCTGCAACTCTAAAACTTACCTGGACTCTGCCGGCGGCACTCGTGTCCATGGCAACGCTCATGCGAAATGATGTCCCACGCGTCAAATGACGCTGCGGGTCACGTAACGTGAGGTAAGGAGGGGGGGGGGGCGCAGAAACAAAAGGAGCAGGCAAGGGGGGCGCAGAAACAAAAGGAGCAGGCAAGGGGGGCGCAGAAACAAAAGGAGCAGGCAAGGGGGGCGCAGAAACAAAAGGAGCAGGCAAGGGGGGCGCAGCAAAAAAAGTTTTCGCGCCCCTCTCTTAGGGCTCGCTCCCCGTTTGGGAGAAATCCCGAATATTTTCTCCTGGGCCTCTTAAAGATGTCTGCCATCGAAATGTCCTAAATGCCGCGGAATAATTCCGCCCCGGTCGCTGCCTCTTTGGGTCTCCGCTGCGTTCTCGCGGGTTTCGTGGCGAGGGCTTCTGGATTTGACTTAAAAACCTTATGATCTATTAACGGACACGTCCACAACCCATTCCTTTATAGGGGGTCCCCACAGCCAAACTGTATTCATTTCAGCTCTGGGGACCCCAAGATTTCCAATAGATTGATCAATGGATGCCGCATACTGCAGTAGATTTATAGCGCCATTTTGTTTCCCCTCGTGCCACACCTATAGATATGTATCTTAGGAACAAGGGGGTCTCCAGTGCTGAAATGAACCAGACACATAGCCAGGGGTCAAAGATCTCGCCCGGGAAAGTGACAGCGAACGCGGTTCATGATATATAGCGTAGAAACAAAAATGGCTGAAACCGTCGAGAATTCCCCAATATTTCGAGTATTTGAATATTCTCCCAAAAAAATTCCGGATATTTAAAATATTATCCACATTTTTTGGAGATTTTTTCCGTATTTCCGAGTAGTGGGATTATTTTTGCGTATCCTCCAAGATTTGTTTTTTTATATCTTTGGCCAATTTTTAGAATATTCTCCAATTACCCAAATTTCCCCGCGAGCGGATATTGGGGCATGTTAGAAAAAAATTCAATTAAAGGGCGCGTCTGCAGCGAAAGCAATGTCGGCACGAATGTATCGCCGGCCTCTTATAATGGCGAGGCGTCTCGGGCGGGGGAGAGGGGCGCGCGTCAAACGCAGCTTTGAAGTGAAATTGACACAAATTGCGTCATTTCTATCTCGTGTTTTGTTGCGTCCGTGCATCACGGTGTTTACGCCGTGCGCGTGCCAGCCTGTGATTGGGGATTTGTTACATGACGCACAGATTATCGCGAGCGTGGTCTCCGCGCGTTCGGCACGATCTATTCTGGTAACAATTTGCAGACGGGGTAAGACATGACTGATGCAAACAGGACACAGCGCGACGCTTAACTTCTCCGTCTACGTAAATATGGCGCGTTACTTGCGACATTTGCTGGGGGAGGGGGGGGGAGGGGGTGTTATTCACTTGGGAACCTTTGTGCCACTTTATTTCTCCTTTGGGAAGGGATTGGGCGCGTGACGCACAAGCCCGGCAGGACAGGCCCGGCTCCATCTTTATCACGACCTTGTTTTATTTGGATTTCAGGCGGCAGGCGCTGGGACTATCGAGATAACGGCCCCCGGAGAAAAATAATGGGAATGTAACAGACGGCTGAAGACACAACAGACTCTGCTCTCGTGCCGACGGTCACTGGGAAGTAATTAGGCTAAAGGCCGCGCTAGTAATAAGGGGTGTGGGGACTGCTGCTTTTATTTCCACATGTAGAGTGCCCATCATTTGTATGTCTTCCCCCAGTGTACCCCTACTTCGTATTTACACCCCCGAGTACCTCTAAATTGTATGTCCACCCCCAGAGTACCCCTACTTTGAATACCCACCCCCAGAGTACCCCGAATTTGCATACCCACCCCCAGAGTACCCCGAATTTGCATACCCACCCCCAGAGTACCCTTACCTTGCATGCCCACCCCAAGAGTACCCCGAATTTGCATACCCACCCCCAGAGTACCCTTACCTTGCATGCCCACCCCAAGAGTACCCTTACCTTGCATGCCACCCGCAGAGTACACCAACTTTGCATACCCACCCCCTGAGTACAACGACCTTGCAGGCCCACCTGCAGAGTACCCCGACTTTGCATATCCACACCCAGAGTACCCCGACTTTGCATGCCCATCCCCAGAGTACCCCTACCTTGCATGCCCACCCGAGTACCCATACTTTGCATACCCACCCCCAGAGTACCCCTACTTTGCATACCCACCCCCAGAGTACCCCTACCTTGCCCACACGCAGAGTACCCCTACTTTACATACCCACCCCCTGAGTACCCCTAATTTGCATGCCCACCCCCAGAGTACCCCTACATTGCATACCCACCCCCAGAGTACCCCTACATTGCATACCCACTCCCAGAGTACACCGACATTTGATTTTTCGAGACAAACTAACAATTCCACTTTTCCTTACAAAGACGGTCGTGGCTTTGCCCCCGATGTGTAAAACGTGGAAATCCTAGTACCACGGCTCTCTCTTAAACCGCATCTGCCCCCCGCCACAGGCCTGATTTTAGCACTGTGGGTAGAGCCACGTAACCACTCGATTGATTTAATATTAATATTTAATACTGAACTAAGACGATTTTTTTTTTTAAAGGGGCAGTTCCCCTCCTTGATTTTTGCTCACTCCCGTCTCCTTTTTTCACATGGATGGGTAGCAGGGGGTCTCCCAAGCTGAACCCCAAATTAATTTCAGCTCCAGGGACCCCCTACGAGATAGATGGCACCGGAACGTCCATTAAAGGAAAAGCAAAATGGCGGACGATTTAAATGCAAGGAGACGCCGGCACAACCTCTACAGCTCTGTATCTGGGGAAGTAGGGGGTCCCCAGCGCTGAAATTAATGGGGTTCAGCTCCATGGACCCCCTGCTCCTCAGCCAAGTAATAGGGAAGGGGGTTTCTCCTTTTAGGGGCAGTTACTGTGTTAGTGTAACCTTTGTGCCCGTGACACAATGTAATCTCTCATCAATAAAAGGAAGAATTAGTTGCTAACCTCTAGTGCAGGGGAGGCCAACCCCGGGCATCAACAGGACAGGTATTACGGATATCCCTGCTGCAGTGCAGGGGAGGCCAACCCCCGGCATCAACAGGACAGGTATTACGGATATCCCTGCTGCAGTGCAGGGGAGGCCAACCCCGGGCATCAACAGGACAGGTATTACGGATATCCCTGCTGCAGTGCAGGGGAGGCCAACCCCGGGCATCAACAGGTCTGGTATTACGGATATCCCTGCTGCAGTGCAGGGGAGGCCAACCCCGGGCATCAACAGGTCTGGTATTACGGATATCCCTGCTGCAGTGCAGGGGAGGCCAACCCGGGCCTCAACAGGTCTGGTATTAGGGATATCCCTGCTGCAGTGCAGGGGAGGCCAACCCCGGGCATCAACAGGTCTGGTATTACGGATATCCCTGCTGCAGTGCAGGGGAGGCCAACCCCGGGCATCAACAGGTCTGGTATTACGGATATCCCTGCTGCAGTGCAGGGGAGGCCAACCCCGGGCATCAACAGGTCTGGTATTACGGATATCCCTGCTGCAGTGCAGGGGAGGCCAACCCCGGGCATCAACAGGTCTGATATTACGGATATCCCTGCTGCAGTGCAGGGGAGGCCAACCCCGGGCCTCAACAGGTCTGGTATTACGGATATCCCTGCTGCAGTGCAGGGGAGGCCAACCCCGGGCATCAACAGGTCTGGTATTAGGGATATCCCTGCTGCAGTGCAGGGGAGGCCAACCCCGGGCATCAACAGGTCTGGTATTAGGGATATCCCTGCTGCAGTGCAGGGGAGGCCAACCCGGGCATCAACAGGTCTGGGATTAGGGATATCCCTGCTGCAGTGCAGGGGAGGCCAACCCGGGCATCAACAGGTCTGGTATTACGGATACCCCTGCTGCAGTGCAGGGGAGGCCAACCCCGGGCATCAACAGGTCTGGTATTACGGATATCCCTGCTGCAGTGCAGGGGAGGCCAACCCCGGGCATCAACAGGTCTGGTATTACGGATATCCCTGCTGCAGTGCAGGGGAGGCCAACCCCCGGGCCTCAACAGGTCTGGTATTACGGATATCCCTGCTGCAGTGCAGGGGAGGCCAACCCCGGGCATCAACAGGTCTGGTATTACGGATATCCCTGCTGCAGTGCAGGGGAGGCCAACCCCGGGCATCAACAGGTCTGGTATTACGGATATCCCTGCTGCAGTGCAGGGGAGGCCAACCCCGGGCATCAACAGGTCTGGTATTACGGATATCCCTGCTGCAGTGCAGGTCCCTCAATATGTGGCTCAGTCGAAGTGGCCTAGTCCTCAAGGGCCACCGACAGGCCAGGTTTAAAGGATATCCCTGCTTCAGCACAGGTGTCTCAATCAGTCCCAGCTTTAGCACAGGTGGCTCAATCAGTCCCTGCTTCAGCACAGGTGGCTCAATCAGTCCCAGCGTCCGCACAGGTGGCTCAGTCACTGCTTTAGCAAAGGTGGCTCAATCAGTGACTCTGTCAAAGACTGAGACACTGATTGAGCCACCTGTGCTGAAGCAGAGATATCCTGAAAGCCTGTTGGTGGCCCTTGAGGACTGGAGTTGCTCCCCCCCCCCTGCTCCAGTGCATACAGGCAGTACATGGGTGAGAGGATTAGGGGCAGACTGCGGGACAATAGGAATCCTAAACACACACTTTGGGGAAATAACGTTATCGCCGTTACTCCCCCTCTTCTGTGTGTCGGAGGTAGTCAGAATATCAGACGCCAGTCCCACTTCCGGAAATAATTTCATTTTCAAAAGCGTCTTTTTACCACTTTTCACCCTAATCGCCAACTCCGTCCTCAAACCCTCCAGAACCGTACAACTGCTGAGACATATCCAAATACCGTTTTTTTTGGTCGGGTCTCTTAAATATGGCCGCCGTGCAGTTCCACCCCTCCCCCCCTCTTTGTAAAAAACAAAGGGGAAGATGCATGAACATAAAGAAAGTGCGCCTAGAAGTTCGTTTCCGACGCTCCCTTTCCTGCTGACCGGAGACGTTAACGCCACCCCAAACCCGGCGCATTTCCCCCCCCCCCCCCAAATACAAGATAAATACGTGATGCGCAGAGACGCAGAATGTGGTACCTGTTACATCATCTGTGGGTCATGTGCCTCCTCGGACTGTCACTCCTCAAAACGCGAGATTAAAATGCGCCATTTGTGTCTGTGTCGCTACAAACTTGCGCTGAAACATTCCCGCAAACGCATTACCCAAAGAAGTGACAGTCACATTAGGGGCGATCGATCGTTCTGATTACACTAATAGCTTGTTATAAAACATCCTTTTCGGGCCCTCCCATGTGGGACTAACGTTTACTTATTCGCCCGTATTTTCTCCCCGGTTAGGATTACCGCTCCTACAGTAACCGTTCCATTACCCCGGCGGGCGTGAGGGGCACACACAGGGGGGCTGTCTGCTTATTATCCCTGAGGGCAGCGGGGCTCAGCTCCACTCCTCAGGACCCCCAACTTGTCAAGTTTTAAGGATATCCCTGCTTAACCACAGGTGGCTTTGATTGAGCCATCCATGCTGAAGCAGGAACTGATTGAGCAACCAGTGCTGAAGCTGGGACTAATTGAGCCACCTGTGCTGAAGCAGGAACTGATTGAGCCACCTGTGCTGAAGCAGGAACTGATTGAGCCACCTGTGCTGAAGCAGGGACTGATTGAGCCACCTGTGCTGAAGCAGGGACTGATTGAGCCACCTGTGCTGAAGCAGGTATATCCCAACAACCTGACTTGTTGGGGGGTTGGGGGGTGTTGAGGACTGGAGTTGAGCCTGCCGGGGGGTGTGATGCGGGTGTGTCGCGGTGCTGTAGTGATGGAAGATATGGGTTCGTTTTGATGTGGGAAACCTTGTATTCAGATCCCATGTATGTGCCGGCACCGGACTCATTCTGTATATATCGGGTTTAGAGAATGTTCTGGTACTTCTGCTCTTATCTGCTGTCACTTTCTGTTTCTCACTAGAATAACATGTACATAAGCGTGAGGTCCGGATATAACATCGTCTGTACTATTGTATTCAAAGAGAAGAGAAGGTACCGATGCAGTTTAAAACATCTCAACCTCCACTAACTGCTCCTATAACTCCTCCCCTAACTGCTCCGATTAACTACTTCTCTAACTGCTCCTATAACTCCTCCGCTAACTGCTCCTATAACTCCTCCCCTAACTGCTCCGATTATCTCCTCCACTAACTGCTCCTATAACTCCTCCCCTAACTGCTCCTATAACCCCTCCCCTAACTGCTCCTATAACTCCTCCCCTAACTGCTCCTATAACTCCTCCCCTAACTGCTCCGATTAACTACTTCTCTAACTGCTCCTATAATTCCTCCGCTAACTGCTCCTATAACTCCTCCCCTAACTGCTCCGATTATCTCCTCCATTAACTGCTCCTATAACTCCTCCCCTAACTGCTCCTATAACTCCTCCCCTAACTGCTCCGATTAACTCCTCCACTAACTGCTCCTATAACTCCTCCCCTAACTGCTCCTATAACTCCTCCCCTAACTGCTCCTATAACCACTTCCTATAACTCCTCCTCAACTGTTCCTATAGCTCCTCCCCTAACTCCTCCACTAACTGCTCCTATAACTGCTCCTATAACTCCTCCACTAACTGCTCCTATAACTCCTCCCCTAACTGCTCCTATAACTCCTCCACTAACTGCTCCTATAACTCCTCCCCTAACTGCTCCTATAACTCCTCCCCTAACTGCTCCTATAACCACTTCCTATAACTCCTCCTCAACTGCTCCTATAGCTCCTCCCCTAACTGCTCCTATAACTGCTCCCCTGACTGCTCCTATAACTCCTCCCCTAACTGCTCCTAACCACTCCCTATAACTCCTCCCCTAACTCCTCCCCTAACTGCTCCTATAACCACTTCCTATAACTCCTCCCCAACTGCTCCTATAGCTCCTCCCCTAACTGCTCCTATAACCGGTTCCTATAACTCCTCCCCTAACTGCTCCTCTAACCGCTCCCTATAACTCCTCCCCTAACTGCTCCCTATAACTCCTCCCCTGACTGCTCCTATAACTCCTCCCCTAACTGCTCCTATAACTCCTCCCCTAACTGCTCCTACAACTCCTCCACAGTTGCTCCTATAACCGCTTCCTATAACTCCTCCCCTAATTGCTCATATAACTCCTCCCTTAACTGCTCCTAACCACTCCCTATAACTCCTCCCCTAACTGCTCCTATAACCTCTTCACATAACTCCTCCCCAACTGCTCCTATAGCTCCTCCCCTAACTGCTCCTATAACAGGTTCCTATAACTCCTCCTCTAACTGCTCCTCTAACCGCTCCCTATAACTCCTCCCCTAACTGCTCCTATAACTGCTCCCTATAATTCCTCCCCTGACTGCTCCTATAACTCCTCCCCTAACTGCTCCTATAACTCCTCCCCTAACTGCTCCTATAACTCCTCCCCTAACTGCTCCTATAACCGCTCCCTATAACCCTTGGCCTAACTGCTCCTATAACTGCTCCCTATAACCCCTCCCCTAACTGCTCCTATAACCGCTCTCTATAACTCCTCCCCTATCTGCTCCTATAACCTCTCCCTATAACTCCTCCCCTAACTGCTCCTATAACCGCTACTTATAACCCCTCCCCTGACTGCTCCTATAACTGCTCCCTATAACTCCTCCCCAAACTGCTGGTATAACCACTCCCTATAACTCCTCCCCTTACTGCCCCTCTAACTCCTCCCTATAACTCCTCCCCTAAATGCTCCTATAACTCCTCCCCTAACTGCTCCGATTAACTACTTCTCTAACTGCTCCTATAACTCCTCCCCTAACTGCTCCGATTAACTACTTCTCTAACTGCTCCTATAACTCCTCCGCTAACTGCTCCTATAACTCCTCCCCTAACTGCTCCGATTATCTCCTCCACTAACTGCTCCTATAACTCCTCCCCTAACTGCTCCTATAACTCCTCCCCTAACTGCTCCTATAACTCCTCCCCTAACTGCTCCGATTAACTACTTCTCTAACTGCTCCTATAATTCCTCCGCTAACTGCTCCTATAACTCCTCCCCTAACTGCTCCGATTATCTCCTCCATTAACTGCTCCTATAACTCCTCCCCTAACTGCTCCTATAACTCCTCCCCTAACTGCTCCGATTAACTCCTCCACTAACTGCTCCTATAACTCCTCCCCTAACTGCTCCTATAACTCCTCCCCTAACTGCTCCTATAACCACTTCCTATAACTCCTCCTCAACTGTTCCTATAGCTCCTCCCCTAACTCCTCCACTAACTGCTCCTATAACTGCTCCTATAACTCCTCCACTAACTGCTCCTATAACTCCTCCCCTAACTGCTCCTATAACTCCTCCACTAACTGCTCCTATAACTCCTCCCCTAACTGCTCCTATAACTCCTCCCCTAACTGCTCCTATAACCACTTCCTATAACTCCTCCTCAACTGCTCCTATAGCTCCTCCCCTAACTGCTCCTATAACTGCTCCCCTGACTGCTCCTATAACTCCTCCCCTAACTGCTCCTAACCACTCCCTATAACTCCTCCCCTAACTCCTCCCCTAACTGCTCCTATAACCACTTCCTATAACTCCTCCCCAACTGCTCCTATAGCTCCTCCCCTAACTGCTCCTATAACCGGTTCCTATAACTCCTCCCCTAACTGCTCCTCTAACCGCTCCCTATAACTCCTCCCCTAACTGCTCCCTATAACTCCTCCCCTGACTGCTCCTATAACTCCTCCCCTAACTGCTCCTATAACTCCTCCCCTAACTGCTCCTACAACTCCTCCACAGTTGCTCCTATAACCGCTTCCTATAACTCCTCCCCTAATTGCTCATATAACTCCTCCCTTAACTGCTCCTAACCACTCCCTATAACTCCTCCCCTAACTGCTCCTATAACCTCTTCACATAACTCCTCCCCAACTGCTCCTATAGCTCCTCCCCTAACTGCTCCTATAACCGGTTCCTATAACTCCTCCTCTAACTGCTCCTCTAACCGCTCCCTATAACTCCTCCCCTAACTGCTCCTATAACTGCTCCCTATAATTCCTCCCCTGACTGCTCCTATAACTCCTCCCCTAACTGCTCCTATAACTCCTCCCCTAACTGCTCCTATAACTCCTCCCCTAACTGCTCCTATAACCGCTCCCTATAACCCTTGGCCTAACTGCTCCTATAACTGCTCCCTATAACCCCTCCCCTAACTGCTCCTATAACCGCTCTCTATAACGCCTCCCCTATCTGCTCCTATAACCTCTCCCTATAACTCCTCCCCTAACTGCTCCTAAAACCGCTCCCTATAACCCCTCCCCTAACTGCTCCTATAACCGCTCCCTATAACTCCTCCCCTAACTGCTCCTATAACCTCTCCCTATAACCTTCCTATAACTCCTCCCCTAACTGCTCCTATAACCACTTCCTATAACTCCTCCTTTAACTGCTCCTATAGCTCCTCCCCTAACTGCTCCTATAACCGCTCCCTATAACTCCTCCCCTAACTGCTCCAATAACCGCTCCCTATAACTCCTCCTATAACTCCTCCCCTAACTGCTCCTATAACTCCTCCCCTAACTGCCCCCCTATAAGAGAGACAGAGTGGCTCAGTGAGTACAGACACTGACTGGCACTGAGTTTGAAGCAGGGGATCCTGGTTCAATTCCCGGTGTCGGCTCCTTGTGACCTTGGGCAGTCACTTTATCTCCCTGTGCCTCAGGCACCAAAAACATAGATTGTAAGCTCTACGGGGCAGGGGCTGTGCCTGCAAGATGTCTCCGTAAAGCGCTATGTAAAACTAGCAGCGCTATACAAGAACATGCTATTATTATTATATACTGCTCCCTAGAACTGCTGCTCTAACCGCTAATACACATCCCAAAGTGAAAACAGCAGGACTCGTTTGCTGGGAAAGATACCTCTCAAATCCTTCCCAGGTTATCAGGAGTTATTCATCTTTGCGTTTATGGCCAGGTTTAAGTAAGTGTGTACACACAAGCACACACTGCAGGCTGAGAACAAACCCGTAACTGCATTTCTGCATTTAGTACCTAGCTCTAGAGTATTATTAACTTTTACACTGCCCATAAAAAATAATTGATCACATAAATAATTAGCTTTGTGTCAGGAATCTGATCTCTGCTGCTCAGCTTCACATTAAATGAGATATTTTTTAATTTAATGAGGCGTGCGGGTCCGTTCATTAACCGCTGGAATTGATTTGAAGCACTTCATTTTTTATCATCCCGTTTTAAGTATCTAAATAGTGTTTGTCTTTCATGTTTAGTGAGTTACATTAATGTTCTGTTATATGGCACGGGAAATGTAGTGTTTTATGGCACAGGCATAGCCCCTAGCCCCCGAAATACTGACACTGGGAGAGACATTTGTGATTTGTACAGTAGACACCGGATTTCGTTCCAGTGAGTGAGACAAGTTTTATAAGAGTGAGTCTGCCTTCTGATGAGTGAGACTCAAGCCTAAGGGATCAGACTGCTTCCCTATGAGGGAAACTAAACTGAAATAAAAAAGGCTGCCTTCCAATGGGTGAGACTCCCTCTAGATGAAGAAGGCTGCCTTCCAATGGGTGAGACTCCCTCCAGATGAAGAAGGCTGCCTTCCAATGAGTGTGACTCCCTCCAGATGAAGATGTCTGCTTTCCAATGGGTGAGTCTCCCTCCAGATGAAGAAGGCTGCCTTCCAATGGGTGAGACTCCCTCCAGATGAAGAAGGCTGCCTTCCAATGGGTGAGCCTCCCTCCAGATGAAGAAGGCTGCCTTCCAATGGGTGAGACTCCCTCCAGATGAAGGCTGCCTTCCAATGGGTGAGCCTCCCTCCAGGTGAAGAAGGCTGCCTTCCAATGGGTGAGTCTCCCTCCAGATGAAGGCTGCCTTCCAATGGGTGAGTCTCCCTCCAGATGAAGAAGGCTGCCTTCCAATGGGTGAGCCTCCCTCCAGATGAAAGCGGCTGTTTTCCAATGGTTGAACCTCCCTCCAGATGAAGAAGGCCTCCAGATGAAGAAGGCAGCCTTCCAATGGGTGAGTCTCCCTCCAGGTGAAGAAGGCTGCCTTCCAATGGGTGAGACTCCCTCCAGATGAAGGCTGCCATCCAATGGGTGAGACTCCCCCCAGATGAAGAAGGCAGCCTTCCAATGGGTGAGCCTCCCTCCAGGTGAAGAAGGCTACCTCCCAATGGGTGAGTCTCCCTCCAGATGAAGGCTGCCTTCCAATGGGTGAGACTCTCTCCAGATGAAGAAGGCTGCCTTCAAATGGGTGAATTTCCCTCCAGATGAAGAAGGCTGCCATCCAATGGGTGAGCCTCCCTCCAGATGAAGAAGGCTGCCTTCCAATGGGTGATTCTCCCTCCTGTGCTAGGGGGGAGAATGCTAAAAAGGTTGGAGGAGATTTTAAACTAGGATGGAGGGGGGAGGGGAATGAAACAGATAACGAACTAAATGGAATAGATGAGGATACAAGGTGGTATGGAGGTTAGGGTGACCAGATTTTGAAAATGAAAAACCGGGACACATTTTTTTTTATTGTAGTACACTTATACTTTACTACCATTAGTCCTCGTTACGTGTGTGTGTGTGTGTGTGTGTGTGTGTGTGTGTGTGTGTGTGTGTGTGTGTGTGTGTGTGTGTGTGTGTGTGTGTGTGTGTGTGTGTGTGTGTGTGTGTGTGTGTGTGTGTGTGTGTGTCGGATGACCTCACTAATCGAACAACAAAAAAAAGCCAGATGTGAATGATTCTAAACCCATTAACCAGTGTCAGGACGCAATTTCTAAAGCAGCAATCCCGCCTGGGATCTTACCTGATCCGCAGTCCCTCAAGGTACTATACTAGAGGGGAGATGTTCTCTACCTGTCTTCCGCGTGAAACTTGAGTCAGATCTGGAAGAAAACAGGATAGGTTACTTCGGTGTAGGTATACGGCAGTTAAGATAAGACATACACTACCGACACACTTTATTGAAGTGTGGTCGGTACCGCAAGCCGGGAAATCTCCCGGCTTGCTAGTGGCCGCCCCTCGGCGTGCCGCGCGTCATAGACGCGCGGTCACGCGTCATCGGGAGCGTGCGCCCCCTGCACGCGTGTCCAGGGGCTCCCCGAGGGAGCCCTGGTGTCCCGCGATCGCGGGACAGCGGCAGGGGGTTCCGGGGGACCCGGCGGACCCGGCAGCGGTAGGGAGAGCGCCCCGATCGGAGGGCGCTCTTCCGCTGCTTCGGCGCGCGCCCGTCACACTTGGGCGCGCGCCAGGCTACTGCTGCGGCACAGAACGGGCAAATGCTCGAATAAACTGTGCCGCAGCAGTAGAGGGTGAGGGAGACGGGGAGGGTGAGGGAGACGGGGAGGGTGAGGGAGACGGGGAGGGTGAGGGAGACGGGGAGGGTGAGGGAGACGGGGAGGGTGAGGGAGACGGGGAGGGTGAGGGAGACGGGGAGGGTGAGGGAGACGGGAGGGTGAGGGAGGCGGTGCGGGAGACAGGGAGAGGGAGATACACCCACAGACACACACACACACACTGACACACACACACCCACTGACACACACCCACTGACACACACACACCCACTGACACCCACACACCCACTGACACACACACACCCACTGACACACACACACCCACTGACACACACACACACACTGACACACACACCCACTGACACACACACCCACCGACACACACACCCACTGACACACACACCCACTGATACCCACACCCACACCCACTGATACCCACACCCACACCCACTGATACCCACACCCACTGATACACCCACCCACTGATACACACACCCACTGATACACACACCCACTGATACACACACACACACTGACACACACACACACACACAGATACACACACTGACACACACAAACACACACAGATACACACACACACACACACACACACTGATACACACACAGCCACACACACCCACTAAAACACACACACACACCAACTGATAAACACACACTGATACACACACACACGCTGATAAACACACACACACACACACACACACACACACACACACACACACACACACACACACCGATACACACACACACCTATACACACACCTACATGCTGATACACACTGACACACACACACACACACACAGATACACACACTGATACACACCTACACACACACACACACACACACACACACACACACACACACACACACACACACACACACACCTATACACGCTGATACAAACACACACACATGCTGATACAAACACACACACACACACACACACACACTGACACACAGATACACACACAGATACACACACTGATACACACACACTTATACACACATAGCCATACACACCCACTAATACACACACACCAACTGATACACACACACACACACCGATACACACCGATACACACCGATACACACACACACACACCGATACACACACACATACACAGATACACACACTGATACACACACACCTATACACACACCCACACACACACCTATACACACTGATACAAACACACACACACACACATTGATACACACACTGATACACACACACACACCCCGCCTCCCCCTGCACCGCCCCCCAGCGACGGAAATCACTGCTAGCCGAGCCCGTGGACGGGACGGGGGAAGAACCCGCCCGCCAGACCTGGCTCTGCTCTCTCCCACCTATCGGGGATAAGGCCGCGTGCCTGGACAGAAGCAGGGAGTTCCCCAACAGCAACCGCGCAATGTCCCCATGCGCACGCGAGGGAGGGAAAGTGCGCACGCCTCCAGCCATCTGCGCTCCCGCCAACCCTGCTCCCCCCGCGCCTACCTCTCTACCTCGGGCAGCAGCCACAGGGAACGGAGGCAGAGGGGAGAAAAGCGCCAAACAGCCAACGGCTGTCCCCGCTCCCACCTCCCTGTCCTCGCGGGCCGCGGGGATCGTGTGAGGAAGCGGAGAAAGCCCAGCCCCCGGCATCCTCCAGCCAATCACCTGCAGCCCGGCATATTAGAAGCCCAACCCTCTGAAATTCAAAAAAATACTCACCGGCCGGGCTGCTGCATCCTCGCCGTCGCCGCGCACCGCATCTACAGTACAACACAAACGGGACCAGGGAGAAAATCCAGGACATTTCCGGTACACACAGAAAACCGGTACAGCTCTCGAAAAACCGGGACTGTACCGGCAAAAGGGGGACGGGTGGTCACCCTAATGGAGGTAGAATGAGGGCAAGTGCGAGTTTGACAAGCAGTGAGACACCCATAGTAAATACAGATAATACTAGAAAACTTCTAAAGACTAAACCAAGTGGGCGCAGAAAGGAAGGAGCAGATAAGATAATAGTACAGGCTGAAAAAAACCTTAAATGCATGCTTGCTAATGCAAGAAGCCTGACAGATAAAATGGGGGAGCTTGAATTAATAGCTGCAAGGGAGCAGTATGATATCATAGGCATTACTGAAACATGGTGGGATGAAACTCATGACTGGACAGTTAATTCAGATGGTTATTCTCTTTTTCGGAAGGATCGAACAAATAGAAGGGGAGGTGGAGTATGTTTATATGTTAAACCGGATCTAAAACCTATTATAAGGGAAGATGTCTATGAAGGGAATGATGAAAATGTAGAGACTTTGTGGATAGAAATTAGCAGTGGAGGTAAAAGTAGAAAGAAAATGTTTGTGGGAATATGCTATAAACCACCAAATATCTGTGAGATTGAGGAAGCTAAAATACATTTGCAAATGGAGAAGGCATCAAAACTGGGTCATGTTTGCATAATGGGGGATTTTAATTATCCAGACATAGACTGGGGCAATGAGATTAGCGTTACAACAAAAGGGAACAGGTTTTTGGGGGTGCTTAAAGACAATTATATGACCCAAATTATTGAGGAACCAACCAGGAGAGGGGCAGTTCTGGATTTGGTCATATCAAACAATGTAGAAGTAATAACAAATATTCAAGTCCTGGAACATTTGGGTAACAGTGATCATAACATGAGGCCTCATGCAGTAAGCCCCGATAAAATCTCTTCGGCAAGTGTTGCCGATAGGCCTTTTTTTGGCGATTTGCCCTCGCAGTATTCAGTAAGGGCCGAATCCATGCTGATCCCTGCCGAATCACTGCGAAAGCAAAACTGCCGATGAGCCTGTGCTGATACAGCCTGGCTCCCGATAAGCCTGCCGATAGGCCTTTTCTGCCGATAGGTGTTTGCAGCAGAGAGAGACAAGCCGCTCTCTCTGCGCAAACATCGGCAAAATATAAAGTATTTATAAACAACTTTTACTTATAGTGTACATGTGCAGGGGGTCTCCGGAGCTGAACCGCATTGGTTTCAGGTCCGGGGACCCCTTGCTTCCCGAGATACAAGCCCCTTTATGAGGTGCCGGTATCCCTCTGCATTTAAAGGTCCCGATCACGTGACCGCGGAATGGAGGGATACCGGCACCCCCTAAAGGGGCCTGTATCTCGGGAAGCAGGGGGTCCCCGGACCTAAAACCAAAGCGGTTTAGCTCCGGAGACCCTCTGCACATCTACACTATCAGTAAAACACACATATAAATAAACACTCATTCCTTACCTTTGCGGCTATGTGCTATGGTAACGAAGCAGCATGAATGTATTTTTAATAATAGTGTACTGTGAGCAGGGGGTCCCCTGAGCTGAACCGCGTTGCTTTGTGGACCAGGGACCCCCTGCTTCCCGAGTTACAGGCCCCGGAATGTGTCATCAGGTGGCAGTGTCGCCGCCATCTTTATAGCACCCCATTCGCGCCGTGTCCGCTATAAATATGGCGGCGACACTGGCACCGGTGCCCCAAACCGGGGCCTGTAACTCGGGAAGCAGGGGGTCTCTGAGCCACAAATCAATGCGGTTCAGCTCAGGGGAACCCCTGCTTCCGCACAATATTATTAAAAATACATAAATGCTGCTTCATTACCATAGCGGATAGCCGCTAAGGCAATGAAGGGGTTAAGGCATAATAGTATGTTTATTGGGGACATTTGCCCCCAATAAACATTGCAATAAACAACATACACCCCCTGTGTATTTGAAATACATAAACAACAATAAATACATTAAATACATATAGTACTCACCACCCATTTCCGGCTGCCACGATGAAGGCCATCCTCCTCTTTATCCTGCCCATGCCCCCTCCGCTGCTGCAAAACAGACACAAAAATGAAAAAAAAACAATGTAATGTCCCCTAACCCCTTAATCACCATAGCGGTTATTAACCGCTACAGTCATTAAGGGGTTAACCCACCCTCACCCACCACTCGGGACGCCTACATACCCTCCCACACTAACCCCCCACCCCGTGAGGCCTAACCACCCTCACCCACTACCCACAAGGGAGGCCTACCAACATACCGTTGGGGAACCCCCACCCCCCACTTCCAGTACCCACAATAAAAACAATACAGTGACACACAATAAACATCATTATATTTATTAAATACATTACCCACCCCCTGTGCCCCCCCATAAATACAAGATTTATCCTTTTACAAACAGGGTTCATAACACAGCTCCACGTGAGTCCCCGGTGGGATACAGGGTACCAGCAGCTCATTTCAAACAGGTTCTGGAGGCCTGTTGGTGGGTCCCGCCAAGCGCCATGGCCCCCAGGTGGTCTCCTTGGGTCACTGTGGGCCACAATTGGGTCCCCACGGTAGGCCCAAGGATGTCTCAGAGCCCCGGGTCAAACCCACAGGTGTCTGCGGGGCCTCGGGTGGTTCCCACGGGGGTCTGGGGAACTCACGAGTGCTCACTACAAGTCCGTGGTGCCCCCACGGATGTGAGACCACCACTTCATCCCTGCACCTATGGGTCGGCGGTGCCCCCACGGATGTGGGACCACCGCTTCATCCCCACAGACTACGGGTCCGCGGTGCCCCCACAGATGTGACGCCACCGCTTCATCCCCGCAGGTGTCACCCGTGGAACCACCAGCCTGATACCCGTGAGATACCTGAGGAGACCACAGGTGGTCTCCAGAGGTCTCACGCAGAACCACGGAACAAACCCTGAATGTAAAAAAAATAAACCTGGCATATACATTCAATGCATACACCCCCCCCCCCCCCCAACACCTACAGTACAATAATGTGCAAAATAACTATTATCCAGATAGGGATAATAGATTATTTGCCCATTATTAAACACATTAACTAGCATATTCAAATAAATAAAGTACTACTGACCTCATCAATAAGAAGCCTCCATCGCCAGCAACATCCTGGTCTTTCGTTGCCCACAAAATACATAGCCAATACAAAGCCAATACATTGCAATTACATTCAGATATCAATTAACCCCTTAAACACCTTGGGGTTCATGCAGTAAGCAGCAGAAAGGTATTTCTCGCCACTTTCCCGCCTAAAAAGCCTATCCGTATTCAGAAAGGGGCCAGTTTGGCTGACGTTTTTTTTTTTTTCGCCGGTGGCGGGGCGAGAAGGCACTTTCCGCCTAAAAATCCAACTTTTTCCGCCACACTGTATTCTAGTAGATGCGAGTAGCTAAGCGGAGCTATTCGCCTCTCTAGAATGGCATTTTGCAGGCGGATCAGCCACGCAAGAAAAAGAAGGCAAGTTGCTGCTGAGAGGCTGCTGATGAGTGGCGGATCGGCACTTAGAAAAAATTCAGGCCTTTTTCCTGGCTGGGATTGATGCCGGGGGTCTCCGGAGCTGAAACCATTAATATCAGCACCTGACCCCCCCGGCATGCATCCGAGGCAGGAAAAATGCATTTAAAGCCCACTTCATTACCTTAGTGGTTAACCGCTAAGGTAATGAAGGGGTTAAACAGCCGTGCCAGCTTTATTGTGGGTAGCGGGGTGGGTGAAGGGGGTATTTGGCCCTTGTTGTTTGTTTAGGGCTTGCGGGTTTTTTTTTGGGGTGCACTTAACCCCTTCACGACCGTAGCGGTTAATACCGCTACGGTGATGAAGGGGTTAAGACCTCCCGCTACCCACCCGCAAGCCCCAAACAACCACCGTTGCGGCTATTACCCCCTTCACCCACACCCGCTACCCACAATAAAAAAAATACACACAAAAGCCACACACTAACTAAATAAATATATATATATATATATATATATATATATATATATATATAAATATATATGACCCCAACAACACCTATACCCCCCTAACATACAAAACAGTAATGGACACAATGACTATTATCCACAAATGGATAATAGTGCAGTTGTCCATTTAAAATACATACAGAACAATAAAGACATTACATACATATAGCACTCACCCATGTCCGGCTGCCACGATGAAGGCCATCCTCATCTTCATCCTGCCCATGCCCCATCCGCTTCTGCAAAACAGACACAAGAATAAAAACATCCAATGTAATGTCCCCTAACACCTTAATCACCGTAGCGGTTATTAACCGCTACAGTCATTAAGGGGTTAACCCACCATCACCCACATACCCTCCCCCACTAACCCCCCCACCCCCTGAGGCCTAACCACCCTCACCCACTACCCACAAGGGAGTCCTACAACATACCCTTGAGGCCAAAAAACCCTATCCCCCCAGCACATACAGTACAATAATGTGCCAAATAACTATTATCCACATAGGGATAATACATTATTTGGCCATTATTAAACACATTAAATACCTTAGTAAAATAAAGAAAATTCTACTAACCTCATCAATAAGAAGGCCCCCGTCGCCAGCATCATCCTTGGGGTCCGTTGCCAAAATAATAAATAGCCAATACATATCAATGACATTAACATACCAATGAACCCCTTAATCACCTTATCGGGTACTAACCTCAAAGGTAATTAAGGGGTGAAGCCATCCTGCAATGGCAACACCACTTATGCATAACATCCGCAATTAATTAAAAAGCAATTTCCTACACAAATCCCATGTAATCATTCAATCTAAAGCCTCAAATGCCACTTAAAACATTGCATTTACAGTGTATACATGTAGCATAAAATGTAAGCTACATGTACACGCTGCAAATCAATGTTAACAATACAATAATCCAACTAAAATAGCATGACATCACAAGAAGTATATTATGTCATCCAATAAAGTCACCATCAATGAATTAACAGACATGAATTACATCCCTAAACAATTAAAATACCATCCATACCAATTACACAATTAACTATAGCTATCGTTACAGAGAACAAGTTACACTGGCGACACACTTTATTCGAGCTTGGCTAGTCCCACGTATTCGGGTATACCCGGGTGTATTGAGGTTTGTGACTGTTTTCTGCCCGAGTGCATTGAGTTATTTTCCAGGCAGGGATTGAAGCATTTTATTCCCGCTGGCTGCAATACTGCACAGTATATATATATATACTGCATTACAATTCATGAATTTATGCCATCTGGTAGACACGCGAAGCATTGCAGCCTATTAAATCCTAATCATTATCATTTAACAGATCAGCCGCCCGTCAGCCAAGCATGAACCCAGGCTGGGAAGGCAAACGCAACGGGGCTTGTCAGAGGTGAGGAGCGGCGCATTCCAGGTATCTGCCAGGTACATACTGGGTATTTGCTCGAATAAAGTGTCGGTGCAGTAGCATCATACAAAAAAGGACACCAAAAATTACAATATACTAAAGCAAGCCTCTCCATTACCTACAGTACAGCATAGAAGCCCAAAAATTACATCTCTCTAATAATAAAATACATTTAGCACACATCTATGCATAGCAGCATAGCCACAATCATTTACAATACAGTAATTCAAGCTTTTACAACACTATCATTTCTTACCCTGTATGTATATATCTCTCTAGACATACATACATTCATACATACATACAGTGGCAAGAAATGATATGCATAAAAAAAAATAAACACATGAAAAAGCAAAAAAAAACACAGTTACATTAAATACATTTCTTTATTTAACTTACCATTACTTGCCCCCACCGACTCCCGTTGATCAGCTTACTCACGAACCAATCCACGAACAGGAACCCATAAAAAAATAAACCAGAAAATAATAAACATTAAAATAATAAAACACGACAATCCAGGGGTCTTCTAGTTGTAATCCATCTTCATCAGTATTCTTCTACCTTCTTCCGGGGTCTTCTTCCCGTCTGCTGCCACACCCTGGTCTTCTTTCTTCAGTAGGAGGTCCTTCCTCCTCGGCGTCTGGCTTCAAAATGAGACGACATAGGCTTTTAAAGGCCTATGACGTCACATTTTCGTCATATGGTTCCCACGGCCCTGATTGGGCCGTGAAAACCATGTGTTTTGGCCGATGTAAAAAAAAATGATGACGTCACTTAAAGGCAAAGAAAGCACAGCCAATCAGAATGGCTTTGCTTCAATTGCCTTTAAGATGACGTCATGAAAAGAAACATGGCCGGCCTCACATGGTATGGCAGCCAATCAGAGCGTGGGAAGTCTATCCCTACTCTGATTGGCTCTAGTAGACCATGTGACAGAGGCTTGGGGAAGAACGGATGTGACGTCATTGAAAGCCTGTCACATGGTACTTGAACAAATCAGAGTAGGGATAGACTTTCCATACTCTGATTGGCTACCGTACCATGTGAGGGTGGCCATGTTTCTTTTCATGACGTCATCTTAAAGGCAATTGAAGCAAAGCCATTCTGATTGGCTGTGCTTTCATTGCCTTTAAGTGACGTCATCTTTTTTTTTTTTTATCGGCCAAAACACATGGTTTTCACGGCCCAAACAGGACCGTGGGAACCATGACGAAAATGTGACGTCATAGGCCTTTAAAAGCCTATGTCGTCTCATTTTGAAGCCAGACGCCGAGGAGGAAGGACCTCCTACAGAAAAAAGAAGACCAGGGCGTGGCCGAAGACGGGAAGAAGACCCCAGAAGAAGACAGAAGAAAGAAGAATACAGATGAAGATGGATTACAAATAGAAGACCCGTGGATTGATTTGGATTTTTAGTTTAATGTTTATTTTTTTATGGTTTTTTATTTTATGGGTTCCTGTGCCTGGTGGTTTTGTTCGTGAGTAATCTGCGCAACGGGAGTCGGTGGGGTCAAGTAATGGTAAGTGAACTAAAGAAATGTATTTAATTGAACTTGTTAATTTTTTTTAATGCTTTTTTAACATGTGTATTTATTTATTTGTGGTATATCATTTCTTGCCACTGTATGTATGTATGTATGTCTAGATCGATATATACATACAGGGTAAGAAATTATGTTGTTTTAAAAGCTTGATTTGATGTGTTTTAAATTAATTTGTCTATGCTGCTATGCATAAATGTGTGTATAATGTATTTTAAAATGAGATAGATGTAATTGTTGATATTGTATGGTGTATTTGAGGTCAGGGTTAGCCTTGGTTTTCAATTTTGTATTCTTGTTGGTACTTATATTTTTTCACAGGCTAAATTGTTATGTTAAAGGCTTGAATTAGTTAATTGTTTAATTGTTAGTGATGTAATGTAAATTGTTTAGGGATGTCATTAATGAATGCTAATTGATTTATGTTTACAGGATTGGTTAAAATAGTATACTTGTTGGGAGGTATTTGTATTTTGCTTGCAATGTTATTGTTAACATTCATTTGCAGAATGTATATGGTACATAGATTGTATGCATCATATATACAATGTAAATGCTATGTGTTGATTGGCATTTGAGGTATTTGTTTGGCAGTTGATGATTGTGATTGTAAGTTCAGTTAGAATTATTAAAGGAAATTAATTTTATTGTAGTGTGTCTGTATGGAGAAGTGTTATTTGGAGTACAGCATGTTTTTGATAACCCTTCTACATTTATTTGTATATTGGTTCATCATGTGTGTGTGTATCTCTCTCTCTCTCTCTCTCTCTCTCTCTCTCTCTCTCTCTCTCTCTCTGTATATATATATATATATATATATACTGTATATATATTTGCATGATGAAGCCACTGTACAAATTCATGGGTGAAGGGTGGATATCGGGCCAGTGTGGCTTAACCCCTTAATTACCTTTGCGGTTATTATCCGATAAGGTGTTTAAGGGTTAATTGATATCTGAATATAATTGCAATGTATTGGCTTTGTATTGGCTATGTATTTGGTGTGCAACGAAAAACCAGGATGTTGCTGGCGACGGAGGCTTCTTATTGATGAGGTCAGTAGTACTTTATTTATTTGAATATGCTAGTTAATGTGTTTAATAATGGGCAAATAATCTATTATCCCTATCTGGATAATAGTTATTTTGCACATTATTGTACTGTAGGTGTTGGGGGGGGGGAGGGGGGTGTATGTATTGAATGTATAGGCCAAGTTTATTTTTTTTACATTCAGGGTTTGTTCCGTGGTTCTGCGTGAGACCTCTGGAGACCACCTGTGGTCTCCTCGGGTATCTCACGGGTATTATTTATTTATTAGTATGTATGTGTTTAGTCATTAATTTGGGGGGTGGGCACATAATTGGTACTGCAGGCCTGCGGGTAACACCCGAGGGCCCCCGCCGGCCTATAGTATCATTGATGTGCATATATGTGTATGTTAGGGGTTATAGGGTAAATATATATATATATTTATTTATTTAGAGATATTTATTTATTTAGATTTCTTTATTTATTTAGTGTGGGGCTGTAGTGTGCGATTATTTTTTATTGTGGGTAGTGGGGGTGGGTGAAGAGGGTATTAGCCCCAACGGTGGTTGTTTGCTTGCGGGTGGGTAGCGGGAGGGCTTAACCCCTTCATAACCGTAGCGGTATTAACTGCTACGGTCGTGAAGGGGTTAAGTGCACCCGCAAACCACCCGCAAGCCCTAAACAAACAAGGGCCAAATATTCCCTTCACCCACCCCCGCTACCCACAATAAACCTGGCACGGTGGGTTAACCCCTTCATTGCCTTAGCGGTTAGCCGCTAAGGTAATGAAGTGGCCTTTAAATGCATTTTTCCTGTCTCGGATGCATGCCGGGGGTCTCCGGTGCGGGTATCAGCTCCGGAGACCCCCGGCATCAATCCCAGGCAGGAAAAAGGGCTGATTTTTTCTAAGTGTCGCCTTTGCCGATGCTTCTCCTCCAGCAAGTTGCAAACTTTAGTTGGCGGGCTGGATTCCCGATAAACTCTCCATTCTGGAGTGCCGATCAGCAGCGAAAAGCTGATCGGGGCTACCTGAATTCAGCCGGGTTCAAAAAGTGCCGATAAGTAGCTTATCGGCAGCCGGCTGCCGATAATTTTTTATCGGGAAGAAAAGTTGCCGATAATTCCCACTTATCGGCGCTTACTGAATCGGGAGGGCAAAAAATGCCAGAAAAAAGTCTTATCGGCGCTTACTGCATAAGGCCCATGGTCTCATTTGAAATAAATTATCAAAAAACAGATTACTTGGGTTCAACAAAAACTTTAAACTTTAGAAAGGCAGATTTTAATAAACTGAGGTCTAATCTAGTAGTAATACAATGGGATGATGTTTTTGCAGGGAAAAATGTAGGAGATAAATGGGCAGTCTTTAAAACATTGTTAGAAAAGCACACTTATTAGTGTATACCCTTGGGTAATAAGTATAAAAGAAATAAGTCAAAATCAATGTGGCTAAATAAACAGGTAGGGGAAGATATGGACAAGAAGAGGAAGGCGTTTAGATTCTTTAAGTCAGAAGGGACGGAGTCATCGTATCAGAATTATAAGGAATGTAACAAAAATTGCAAAAGGGCAATCAAATTAGCAAAAATGGATAATGAAAAAAGGATTGCAATAGAAAGTAAGGTCAACCCAAAAAAGTACTTTAAGTACCTTAATAACAAATAAAATGAGAAAAGAAAATATAGGACCCTTTCAGTGTGAGATGGGTAGGCAGATTATTGGAGATCAGGAAAAAGCAGAGGTATTAAACAAATTCTTTGCCTCTGTGTTTACCAGGGAAGAATCAAGTTCAATAGTAGTGCCGCAGGAGGAAGCCACAACCTCCATATTAATGAACAATTGGTTAACTGAGGAAGAAGTTCATAAGCGACTTGAAAAATTTAAAGTAAATAAGGCACCTGGCCCCGATGCCATACATCCAAGAGTTCTCAAGGAGTTAAGCTCAGTAATAGCAAAACCATTATATTTAATATTCAAGGACTCCATTTCCACAGGCTCAGTACCACAAGATTGGCGTAAAGCAGATGTGGTGCCTATATTTAAAAAGGGAGCTAGATCACAACCGGGAAATTACAGACCTGTAAGCCTGACTTCAATAGTAGGTAAACTACTTAAACGTTTAATACGGGATAATATTCAGGAATACCTAATGGAAAACAAAATTATTATTAATAGTCAGCATGGATTTATGAAGGATAGATCTTGGCAAACTAACCTTATTTGTTTCTTTGAGGAGGTCAGTAGGAATTTAGACCAGGGTAATGCAGTTGATGTGGTCTACTTAGATTTTGCAAAGGCTTTTGATACGGTTTCACACAAGAGGTTGGTGTACAAAATAAAGAAAATTGGACTCAGTAATAATATATGCACCTGGATTGAAAACTGGTTAAAGGACAGAAAACAGAGGGTTGTCGTAAATGGAAGTTTTTCAGGTAGGGCTAAAGTCATGAGTGGAGTACCTCAGGGATCGGTACTGGGACCCCTGCTTTTTAACATGTTTATTAATGACCTTGAGGTTGGGATCGAGAGCAAAGTCTCCATCTTTGCTGATGATACTAAATTGTGTAAGGTAATAGAATCAGAGCAGGATGTAATTTCTCTCCAGATGGACTTGGAGAGACTGGAAACGTGGGCAGGTAAATGGCAGATGAGGTTTAATACAGATAAATGTAAGGTTATGCATTTGGGATGCAAGAATAAAAAGGCGACTTACAAATTAAATGGAGATATATTGGGGGAATCCTTGATGGAGAAGGATTTAGGAGTGCTTGTAGACTGCAGGCTTAGCAATAGTGCCCAATGTCATGCAGTAGCTGTAAAGGCAAACAAGATATTATCTTGCATCAAACGGGAAATGGATGGAAGGGAAGTAAACATAATTATGCCCCTTTACAAAGCATTAGTAAGACCACACCTTGAATATGGAGTACAATTTTGGGCACAAATCCTAAGAAAAGACATTATGGAACTAGAGATAGTGCAGAGAAGAGCCACCAAATTAATAAAGGGGATGGACATTCTAACTTATGAGGAGAGGCTAGCTAAATTAGTTTTATTTACATTAGAAAAGAGGCGTCTAAGAGGGGATATGATAACTATATACAAATATATTCGGGGACAATACAAGGAGCTTTCAAAAGAACTATTCATCCCACGGACAGTACAAAGGACTCGGGGGCATCACTTAAGGTTGGAGGAAAGGAAATTTCACCAGCAACACAGGAAAGGGTTCTTTACAGTAAGGGCAGTTAAAATGTGGAATTCATTACCCATGGAGACTGTGAGGGCAGATACAATAGATTTGTTCAAAAAAAGGTTGGACATATTTTTAGATGGGAAAGGTATACAGGGATATACCAAATAAGTATACATGGGAAGGATGCTGATCCAGGGATTAATCCGATTGCCAATTCTTGGAGTCAGGAAGGAATTCATTTTTCCCCTTTAATGGGGTTTTTTGTTTGCCTTCCTCTGGATCAATAAGTAAGTATAGATATAGGATAAAGTATCTGTCGTCTAAATTTAGCGTAGGTTGAACTTGATGGACCTACGTCTTTTTTCAACCTCATCTACTATATATAATATATATAAGATGAAGAAGGCTGCCTCCCAATGAGTGAGAGTCCCTCCAAATTAATTAGACTGCCTCCCAATGAGTGAGACTCCCTCCAAATTAATTAGACTGCCTCCCAATGAGTGAGACTCCCTCCAAATTAATTAGACTGCCTCCCAATGAGTGAACCTTTGCAGCCCTTAATTGTAATGGCCATGTCCCCATTATCTCTCAGTTGTTGGTTACTGGTGTCTCACTGACTTGTCATAACATTTATCTGCGTTTTCAAGGCTCGCTGGGCTACAGAAGGACATTTTAATCAGCCCACCAGTGTGCTTATTTCATGTGATTATCAGCTGCGTTAATATTTATATTTCCCCATTTCCTTAGAAATAAAAAGTGTTCGGATTCCCCGTAAACAAGAAACATTTTGGGCTCTGTGTGCTAAGATTAGATGGGTTTTTTTAAGTTGCGTGTTAAAATGTCAGAGCTTAAAAGTACCACAAAGCTTCATAAACTGAGTGCGGTGTGAAGGGCGTTGTGTGACGCTCACTTTGTGATTGTTGACGCATCGCGCTGAAAACCTGATTGATACAATTTACATGAAAACAGAATGTTGTGTACACTTAATTTATAACTCGTAAATCTCAATAATTAGTGTCGTGTTCATTCTAAACACCGTGCAGTGAAAATAATATTTTTCCCCCTATATAATGAAACCTCCGCGCTGCGTCAGATGCATTTTTGGGTTGATACAAAGAGACTTAATTCTGCGCTAACGTATAAACAGAGTTTTTAGGGTTGAACTTGGCAGGGGCGATTTTGACACATTTTCTACTTTTTTTTTGGCTGCACAGAAACACTATTTTTTTTCAAAATCCCATTTACATCTGTGCGCCCAGAACCGCCATTTCTGTGCACCCAGAACCGCCATTTCTGTGCACCCAGAACCACCATTTCTGTGCACCCAGAACCGCCATTTCTGTGCACCCAGAACCACCATTTCTGTGCACCCAGAACCGCCATTTCTGTGCGGCCAGCACCGCCATTTGTGTGCGCCCAGCACCGCCATTTGTGTGTGCTCAGCACCGCCACTTGTGTGCGACCAGCACCGCCATTTGTGTGTGCTCAGCACCGCCATTTGTGTGTGCTCAGCACCGCCATTTCTGTGCACCCAGAACCGCCATTTGTGTGTGCTCAGCACCGCCATTTCTGTGCACCCAGAACCGCCATTTCTGTGCACCCAGAACCGCCATTTCTGTGCACCCAGAACCGCCATTTCTGTGCGGCCAGCATCGCCATTTGTGTGTGCTCAGCACCGCCATTTGTTTGTACTCAGCACCGCCATTTGTGTGCTCAGCACCGCCATTTGTGTGTGCTCAGCACCGCCATTTGTGTGCGCCCAGCACCGCCATTTGTGTGCTCAGCACCGCCATTTGTGTGCGCCCAGCACCGCCATTTGTGTGCTCAGCACCGCCATTTGTTTGTACCCAGCACCGCCATTTGTGTGCGCCCAGCACCGCCATTTGTGTGCGCCCAGCACCGCCATTTGTGTGTGCTCAGCACCGTCATTTGTTTGTACCCAGCACCGCCATTTGTGTGAGCCCAGCACCGCCATTTGTGAGTGCTCAGCACCGCCATTTCTGTGCGCCAAGCACCGCCATTTCTGTGTGTTCATGTGCCACCATTTCTGTGCGCCCAGCACCGCCATTTCTGTGTGCCCAGAACCGCCATTTCTGTGCGCCCAGCACCGCCATTTCTATGCGCTCAGCGCCGCCATTTCTATGCGCTCAGTGCCACCATTTCTGTGCGCTCAGCGAAACCATTTCTGTGTGCTCAGCACCAGCCATTTCTGTGTGCTCAGCACCAGCCATTTCTGTGTGCTCAGCACCAGCCATTTCTGTACGCCAAGCACCGACATTTCTGTGTGTTCATGTGCCGCCATTTCTGTGCGCCCAGCACCGTCATTTCTGTGCGCCCAGCGCCGCCATTTCTGTGCGCCCAGCGCCGCCATTTCTGTGCGGTCAGCGCCGCCATTTCTGTGCGCTCAGTGCCGCCATTTCTGTGCGCTCAGTGCCGCCATTTCTGTGCGCTCAGTGCCGCCATTTCTGTGCGCTCAGCGCCACCATTTCTGTGTGCTCAGCGCAACCATTTCTATGCGCTCAGTGCCGCCATTTCTGTGTGCTCAGCGAAACCATTTCTGTGTGCACAGCGCCACCATTTTTGTGTGCCCAGCACCAGCCATTTCTGTGCGCTCAGCGCCGCCATTTCTGTGTGCTCAGCGCCGCCATTTCTGTGTGCTCAGCACCGCCATTTCTGTGTGCTCAGCGCCGCCATTTCTGTGTGCTCAGCGCCGCATTTCTGTGTGCTCAGCGCCGCCATTTCTGTGTGCTCAGCGCCGCCATTTCTGTTTGCTCAGCGCCACCATTTCAGTGTGCTCAGCGCCGCCATTTCTGTGTGCTCAGCGCTGCCATTTCTGTGTGCTCAGCGCCGCCATTTCTGTGTGCTCAGCGCCGCCATTTCTGTGTGCTCAGCGCCGCATTTCTGTGTGCTCAGCGCCGCCATTTCTGTGTGCTCAGCGCCGCCATTTCTGTTTGCTCAGCGCCACCATTTCAGTGTGCTCAGCGCCGCCATTTCAGTGTGCTCAGCGCCGCCATTTCTGTGTGCTCAGCGCTGCCATTTCTGTGTGCTCAGCGCCGCCATTTCAGTGTGCTCAGCGCCGCCATTTCTGTGTGCTCAGCGCTGCCATTTCTGTGTGCTCAGCGCCACCATTACCAGCTCTTAATGTACGCCCAGCGCCGGCAATTAATGTATGCCCAGCACCGCCCTGTCTGTGCGCCCAAATCCAGCCATTTCTGTGCGCCCAATTATTTGTTTGGTGTACAGAAATAGTAGAGCTGTGAAAGCAGGTAATGTGTGAGGGAGTTGGTGTTGGGGAAGCAGTAAGTGGGAGTGTGCGGAGGTAGAGCTGTGAGAGCAGGTAATGTGTGAGGGAGTTGGTGTTGGGGAAGCAGTAAGTGGGAGTGTGCGGAGGTAGAGCTGTGAGAGTAGGTAATGTGTGAGGGAGTTGGGGAAACAGTAAGTGGGAGTGTGCGGAGGTAGAGCTGTGAAAGCAGGTAATGTGTGAGGGAGTTGGTGTTGGGGAAGCAGTAAGTGGGAGTGTGTGGAAGTAGAGGTGTGAGAGCAAGTAATGTGTGAGGGAGTTGGGGAAGCAGTAAGTGGGAGTGTGCGGAGGTAGAGCTGTGAGAGCAGGTAATGTGTGAGGGAGTTGGGGAAGCAGTAAGTGGGAGTGTGCGGAGGTAGAGCTGTGAGAGCAGGTAATGTGTGAGGGAGTTGGGGAAGCAGTAAGTGGGAGTGTGCGGAGATAGAGCTGTGAGGGAGTTGGGGAAGCAGTAAGTGGGAGTGTGCGGAGGTAGAGCTGTGAGAGCAGGTAATGTGTGAGGGAGTTGGTGTTGGGGAAGCAGTAAGTGGGAGTGTGCGGAGGTAGAGCTGTGAGAGCAGGTAATGTGTGAGGGAGTTGGGGAAGCAGTAAGTGGGAGTGTGCGGAGGTAGACCTGTGAGAGCAGGTAATGTGTGAGGGAGTTGATGAAGCAGTAAGTGGGAGTGTGCGGAGGTAGAGCTGTGAGGGAGTTGGGGAAGCAGTAAGTGGGAGTGTGCGGAGGTAGAGCTGTGAGAGCAGGTAATGTGTGAGGGAGTTGGTGTTGGGGAAGCAGTAAGTGGGATTATGCAGAGGTAGAGCTGTGAGAGCAGGTAATGTGTGAGGGAGTTGGTGTTGGGGAAGCAGTAAGTGGGAGTGTGCGGAGGTAGAGCTGTGAGAGCAGGTAATGTGTGAGGGAGTTGGTGTTGGGGAAGCAGTAAGTGGGAGTGTGCGGAGGTAGAGCTGTGAGAGCAGGTAATGTGTGAGGGAGTTGGTGTTGGGGAAGCAGTAAGTGGGAGTGTGCGGAGGTAGAGCTGTGAGAGCAGGTAATGTGTGAGGGAGTTGGTGTTGGGGAAGCAGTAAGTGGGAGTGAGCGGAGGTAGAGCTGTGAGAGCAGGTAATGTATGAGGGAGTTGGGGAAGCAGTAAGTGGGAGTGTGCGGAGGTAGAGCTGTGAGAGCAGGTAATGTGTGAGGGAGTTGGTGTTGGGGAAGCAGTAAGTGGGAGCGTGTGGAGGTTGATCTGTGAGAGCAGGTAATGTGTGAGGGAGTTGGTGTTGGGGAAGCAGTAAGTGGGAGTGTGCGGGGGTAGAGCTGTGAGAGCAGGTAATGTGTGAGGGAGTTGGGGAAGCAGTAAGTGGGAGTGTGCGGAGGTAGAGCTGTGAGAGCAGGTAATGTGTGAGGGAGTTGGTGTTGGGGAAGCAGTAAGTGGGAGTGAGCGGAGGTAGAGATGTGAGAGCAGGTAATGTATGAGGGAGTTGGGGAAGCAGTAAGTGGGAGTGTGCGGAGGTAGAGCTGTGAGAGCAGGTAATGTGTGAGGGAGTTGGTGTTGGGGAAGCAGTAAGTGGGAGTGTGCGGAGGTAGAGCTGTGAGAGCAGGTAATGTGTGAGGGTGTTGGGGAAGCAGTAAGTGGGAGTGTGCGGAGGTAGAGCTGTGAGAGCAGGTAATGTGTGAGGGAGTTGGTGTTGGGGAAGCAGTAAGTGGGAGTGTGTGGAGGTTGATCTGTGAGAGCAGGTAATGTGTGAGGGACTTGGGGAAGACAGCTGAATAACTAACAGATACCCACAGCAGGGATGCTCACAGCAGGGATGCTCACAACAGGGATGCTCACAGCAGGGATGCAGGAGGAAAGGAAGTGTTGATCTCCAGGTCTTTGAAGTTGTGTCTGTCTTTTCCTCATGATGTTAACCCTGTCCATGCTGGCATATTGGACAGGACCAGTGAAGGTGAAGCATATTAAGGGGACTCTCTTAGGGGGCGCTCTAACTGCCACTCAGGTGTTGTTTCTAAGCGAGTCTGAGGTGAAGTGAAAGCAGTTGAGCAGCAAACAGACATCCACAGCAGAGATACCTATACATACAGTATATGTCCAGTATAGAAATCGCAGACCATGTGAATGGAGAACAGAACACGGCTGGTTCTGGGTGAAGAATACCTTTTTGAATGGAAACTTCTTTGCTGGGACCAAATCTCTTTTCCATGAGACGGAAGTGGGTTATGCAAGTGACCTCACTGCTGGCAGATGAGGCCGTCAGGCCGCCCATGCGCAGAAGCTGCACTCACAACACTGTGAGCTCGCGCATGCGCAGAAGCAGCCATCACAACACTGTGAGCTCGCGCATGCGCAGAAGCTGCACTCACAACACTGTGAGCTCGCGCATGCGCAGAAGCAGCCATCACAACACTGTGAGCTCACGCATGCGCAGAAGCTGCCATCACAGCACTGTGAGCTCGCGCATGCGCAGAAGCAGCCATCACAACACTGTGAGCTCGCGCATGCGCAGAAGCTGCACTCACAACACTGTGAGCTCGCGCAGAAGCAGAAGCTGCCATCACAACACTGTGAGCTCGCGCAGAAGCAGCCATCACAACACTGTGAGCTCGCGCAGAAGCAGAAGCAGCCATCACAACACTGTGAGCTCGCGCATGCGCAGAAGCAGCCATCACAACACTGTGAGCTCGCGCATGCGCAGAAACAGCCATCACAACACTGTGAGCTCGCGCATGCGCAGAAGCAGCCATCACAACACTGTGAGCTCGCACAGAAGCAGAAGCAGCCATCACAACACTGTGAGCTCGCGCATGCGCAGAAGCTGCCATCACAACACTGTGAGCTCGCGCATGCGCAGAAGCAGCCATCACAACACCGTGAGCTCGCGCAGAAGCAGAAGCAGCCATCACAACACTGTGAGCTCGCGCAGAAGCAGAAGCAGCCATCACAACACTGTCAGCTCGCGCATGCGCAGAAGCAGCCATCACAACACTGTGAGCTCGCGCAGAAGCAGAAGCAGCCATCACAACACTGTGAGCTCGCGCAGAAGCAGAAGCAGCCATCACAACACTGTGAGCTCGCGCAGAAGCAGAAGCAGCCATCACAACACTGTGAGCTGGCGCATGCACAGAAGCTGCACTCACAACACTGTGAGCTCGCGCAGAAGCAGAAGCAGCCATCACAACACTGTGAGCTCGCGCATGCGCAGAAGCTGCCATCACAACACTTTGAGCTGGCGCATGCGCAGAAGCTGCACTCACAACACTGTGAGCTCGCGCAGAAGCAGAAGCTGCACTCACAACACTGTGAGCTCGCGCAGAAGCAGAAGCAGCCATCACAACACTCTGAGCTCGCGCAGAAGCAGAAGCAGCCATCACAACACTGTGAGCTCGCGCATGCGCAGAAGCAGCCATCACAACACTGTGAGCTCGCGCATGCGCAGAAGCAGCCATCACAACACTGTGAGCTCGCGCATGCGCAGAAGCTGCCATCACAACACTGTGAGCTCGCGCATGCGCAGAAGCAGCCATCACAACACTGTGAGCTGGCGCATGCGCAGAAGCTGCACTCACAACACTGTGAGCTCGCGCAGAAGCAGAAGCTGCACTCACAACACTGTGAGCTCGCGCAGAAGCAGAAGCAGCCATCACAACACTCTGAGCTCGCGCAGAAGCAGAAGCAGCCATCACAACACTGTGAGTTCGCGCATGCGCAGAAGCAGCCATCACAACACTGTGAGCTCGCGCATGTGCAGAAGCAGCCATCACAACACTGTGAGCTCGCTCATGCGCAGAAGCAGCCATCACAACACTGTGAGCTCGCACAGAAGCAGAAGCAGCCATCACAACACTGTGAGCTCGCGCATGCGTAGAAGCTGCACTCACAACACGGTGAGCTCGCGCAGAAGCAGAAGCAGCCATCACAACACTGTGAGCTCGCGCAGAAGCAGAAGCAGCCATCACAACACTGTGAGCTCGCGCAGAAGCAGAAGCAGCCATCACAACACTGTCAGCTCACGCATGCGCAGAAGCAGCCATCACAACACTGTGAGCTAGCGCAGAAGCAGAAGCAGCCATCACAACACTGTGAGCTCGCGCATGCGCAGAAGCAGCCATCACAATACTGTCAGCTCGCGCATGCGCAGAAGCGGCCATCACAACATTGTCAGCTCGCGCATGCGCAGAAGCGGCCATCACCGCGATCAAGCGCATGCACCGAGCACATAAAGCTTTGGCGCATGCGCTAAAGAATATTCCGGCCGGCGCTTATAATAATAATAATAATAGCATGTTTTTGTATAGCGCTGCTAGGTTTACGTAGCGCTTTACAGAGACATTTTGCAGGCACAGGTCCCTGCCCCGCAGAGCTTACAATCTATGTTTTTGGTGCCTGAGGCACAGGGAGATAAAGTGACTTGCCCAAGGTCACAAGGAGCCGACACCGGGAATTGAACCAGGCTCCCCTGCTTCAAACTCTCAGTGCCAGTCAGTTGCTTTTGCTCACTGAGCCACTCCCTCCCCATGCGCAGAAGTCTCCGGCACGCATGCGGAGAAGAAGACACAGAGATGAGACCACCCTCACACACACACAGTCACACAGACACGCACACTGTGTCACACACACACAGTATCACACACACTATCACACAGTCACACACGCTGTCATATACTGTCACAGACACACAATGTTTCTCTCACACACACACACAGAGTGTCACACACACACAGTGTCACACACAGTGTCACACAGTCATACTGCCACACAGTCACACACACACATGGAATTCACTGTTAGTGCAAATAGCTGATACAGGGGAACGGCTTTGCGTTTGATCAATGACGTATTTTTTTTTATTTATTCAACTCTTTACTTACCCAGATTCAAACGCTCTGTGACAGGTCGCCATGACAACACGGCAACAAATGACCCAGCAGGGTCATGACACGTGACGTCGCACGCGTCAAATGATGCTGCGGGTCACGTGACATGACGTCACATGACCCCGCAGCGTCATCTGACGCAGCTCTAAGGCAGGGAGGGCGGTGCGTGCATCAAGGCAGGTGAGACAGGGGCGCAGCAGAAAAGGTTTGCGCTCCCCTGTATTAGTGTATACTAATAATATATAAAAATGGGATCTCTATTTTTTGTCATATCTTGCAGAAAAATCACTCAATTTTCATGAAAATGTGAGTAATTACAGGTCTGTCGCAGGAGATTATTTGCATGTAAGAATGATTTGATAATCTAATAAATATCCTTTGGCATTGGTGGCGGCGTGATTACCTCATCAATGACCTCAAATAGTAATGGCGCAGGAGATAAGCACGTTATAAAGTGCTGGAGACAAAGCAAGAATTAGGGTCCAAAACGCTGACAATAAGGAGCCTATGCTAGTAGCCTGGGTCAAGGTGGTATTTGGCCCATGGTGGGTGTTTAGGCCATGCCGGGGGGGGTTGCGGGAGGAGTTAACACCTTTATTACCTTAGCGGTTAAAACCACTAAGTTAATGAAGGGGTTAACCCCTCCTGCTACCCACCCGGTAGATATAAACACCTAGCAAGGCACAAATACCACCTTCACCCACCCCCGCTACCCACAATAAACATTGAAAAACACAACAACCCTACTATCCACCTCCTCTACCCCCAGCAACCCCCCCCACCCCCCACCCCCCCAACACATACAGTACAGTAATGGGCAAAATTACTATTATCCAGATATGGCTAATAGCTCACTTGCCCATTCAAAATCAAACATTAGCCAGCCAGCATAAATAAGGTAAATAAAACCTCTACTTACTCCTGCCATGATGAAGGGCGTCCTCATCACCATACTCCAAGTCCATGTCCTCCGTTGGCAGCAAGAGTACAAGAAACAATACAATCTAATGGCCCCTAACCCTTTAATCACCGTAGTGGTTAATAACCGCCATAGTAATTAAGGGGTTAACCCACACTCCCCTGCTACCCACCCGGGAGGCCTAACCACCCACCCCAAGTACCCCCACCCTCTACCCATTGATTCATAGCCATGTAATATGGGCATGATAAGCCACTATAGAAGTCAATGGCCAACCTATATAAAAAAAAAAAAGCCGAAAAATATACAACAATTAAAAAAATACACCAGCACCTAAACACCACAACAATAAAATAACTAAAAAGCCTCAAATACACAACAATAAAATTATTCTAACACCAAAACCACATAAGAATAAACATGTTATACCAAAATACTAGAATACACTTATCCTGGAACCAGGGTCACATGTGGTGTAGGAATGGCTCCAGTTAGCTTAACTCGTGTCTTCCCTCTTCCAAAGCACAACAAGTCCTTTTGTCTTTCTTAACTTTACTGAAGGAAAGTCATAGGATGAAAGGTACTTGCAGATGTAGTGTGGGTAGAGAGTGCTTCTCTATATGAAGTGCTGATATCAGGGTAAGATTGTGGTAAAAACAGAGAGGCCTTGCCAAGGGTGTTAGCAGGCAGGTACTGTACTCACTCAGTGTCCTGGGTGGAAAGGAAGTATATGGCTTTCTGGGAACAGGAATAGTCTGAGGATGAGACTATCTGTGAATACAGACAGGGGAGCAAGGGAAACTCCACTAAGACAGGGGGATTAAGGGTGTTGCCAAGACAACCTGGTTATGAGCTAACTGGAGAGCCCAAATGCAACAAATGTATCGGTTCCACAGGCACTGTGTGTTTATAGAGCAAGTATACATGCTGCTGAAATAAGAAGCTGACATGCAGAAGCTGCAAGGGTGGGGTAAACAGAAATACGAATCCTGTTCCAGGACAACACTTAAATAAACACCTACTGTAACCAAGAAAACAATTCAAGAAATAAAAACCACAAACGAATCCTAAAATGTAATAAAAACAAGCCATCCAAATACCAAACAATTCAGTGAAAACAATAAACAGAAATAAAAAAAATATCAATTGTAAACAAGCATTTGCCAAAAAATGCATTGCCTGTCACTGTATTGATCTGTACCCTAAAGGGGCACAGATAAATACATTAGCAGTCAATGGGCAATGAAAAACATAAAAAGAAAAAAATACAACAAAACCCCCCGAAAAAAGACAATTACATACATTCAATATTTATCTTACCTTTAGAAGTCTTCGCCCTCCGAATCCCGGCGTAACTGGAAGCTCTCAACCCGGGACATCATCCATTGCAATCCGACTCCATCCTCCTTGAAGATCAGGTAAAAAAATATCTTGTTTCTTTCTTTCATCTTCTTTCACCTTCTTCTGTCATTCTTCTCTTTATCTTCTTTTTTTGTAATCCAATAGAACCCCATAGTAAATCCAGCAACTGAAGTTGCCTCGTCTTCTTCTTGAGCTAAAATGAGACGAAACAGGCCTTTAATAGGGCCTGTGACATCACATTTTAGGGTCAGGTGGTACAGCTCCAATCCAATTGGACGCCGTATCATGTGACTGGCTTTTTTTTTTTTTTTCCAAGGGAGGTACGTCACATCCTTAAACCACATACAGTAGCTGATATCACATGGTATTACAGCCAATTAGATTGCAGACAATCCCATTGGTTCCTGTACCATGTGTTATGTTCCATTTGTTAAAAAGGATGTGACATCACTTTAAGGGATGATGTCACTTACTTTAAAACTAATGGTTCATTATGGTAGTGAAGGGGTTAACTCCTCCCGCAACCTTCTCGGCAGGCCTAACCACCCACCCTGGGGCTACTACCCCCTTCATCCACCCTCTGCCCCCAATAAACTGGCTATTGAAGTGGAACCCCTTCATTGCCTTAGCGACTAGCCGCTAAGGTAGTGAAGCTGTTTTAATTAAAAAAATTAATACTAGTGTACGTGAGCAGGGGGTCTCCGCAGCTGAACCGCGGTGATTTCTGGTCCGGGAGACTTCTGCGCGTTATCGATGATACGATCAGACCGCAGCGTTCTCGTCTTCCGGCGTGCGTTTCAGCAGCAGGAGGAGGGGATTATCAACACATACTTTGAACGCAAACTTTGAACGCGCACTTTGAACGCACACTTTGAACGCACACTTTGAACGCACACTTTGAACGCACACTTTGAACGCACACTTTGAACACATGGGTATCTGAGATGCTGTTTAAGCTAATATAACCTTTTGTTATCTTCCTACTGTGTGCTGTCTCTACTTTATCAGTCCTCGGATGGCAACGTATATTCTTTCTATATATAGTTATATATACTGGACTGTAAGTACAAATATAGGATAAGTATCTGTCATCTAAATGTAGTATACAGTAGGTTGAAATTGATGGATGTATGTCTTTTTTCAACCTCATCTACTGTGATATGTAACTATATATGTATATATCATAAATGTATGTCACAAAGCCACATTTATGGGGAAATAGAGTTGTTTCAGGGTCTCAGTGATGTTAATGGCCCACTCATAATTTATTCAGAAAAAGTCCTGTCAATAAAGCCTGCACTGCCCAAATCCTTTCCTGTAAAATGAGATCATTAGCACTTCCTAAAACTTAGCACGAAGGACATCGCAAAGTGTTTGCCTATCAATAACCAATCAGCTCGCAGGTGTACAGTATGTGCCGTGCAAAGTGCCAATTACACACATTTATTCCTAGAACGTCTCCACGGCTTACAACCCACCGCAGTGTAAGGATTCGCCGCCGTGTCAGGGAGACGGTTATATGGGGTAATAGGAGGAGTTATAGGGAGCGGTTATATGGGGTAATAGGAGGAGTTATAGGGAGCGGTTATATGGGGTAATAGGAGGAGTTATAGGGAGCGGTTATATGGGGTAATAGAAGGAGGTATAGGGAGCGGTTATATGGGGTAATAGGATGAGGTATAGGGAGGGGGTATATGGGGTAATAGGAGGAGTTATAGGGAGGGGTTATATGAGGTAATAGGAGGAGTTATAGGGAACGGTTATATGGGGTAATAGGAGGAGTTATTAGGTGCAGTTATATGGGGGAATAGGATGAGTTATAGGGACCGGTTATATGGGATAATAGGATGAGGTATAGGGAGCGGTTATATGGGGTAATAGGAGGAGTTATAGGGAGGGGTTATATGAGGTAATAGGAGGAGTTATAGGGAACGGTTATATGGGGTAATAGGAGGAGTTATAGGGAGCTGTTATATGGGGTAATAGGATGAGTTATAGGGAGCGGTTATATGGGGTAATAGGATGAGTTATAGGGAGGGGTTATATGGGGTAATTGGCTGAGGTAGAGGGAGTGGTTATATGTCACAATGGACGACATTTTTATTAACCCACGTAACAAAGGAAATGTACATTTAATATTCTCCAAACGAAATAACTACTGGAACATTTCAGAATCAAATATGCGATCAAGGTGAAAACATTTCACATCGCTCAGAAAAGCCCATTCCCCTCTACTTCTCCGTGCACGTACAATGTAGCTCCATTGCATTCAAATTTCACCACAGCTTAGGTTATAAAAGGGTCATTCGGACAGGAATATTCTGTGTTTTCAAACAGACTTATTGGATGGGGACTTTTTTTTTTTTTTTTTTAGATAAAACACTCACATAATTTATCCGCGTGTCCTTGTTTGCAAAATGAGCTTTGTCTTTTAGACAATACTGAGTGGGGGATTTTTTACAGCGCTGTCAGGCGCGAGCAGTATATAAATCTCCGCTCAATAGCACTTTTTATTCCGACGCTATTGATGTTGAACATTTTTCTTTAACCTGGAGGAAATATGTGCGGTAATTTAATTATCTGGAATGATGAAAGAGCAGTGGACCTTGGAACAGTGCGAATGTTATGTTCTACTGGAGACTGCACACGTCTCTGACCTTTTAAAGTTGCAATCCCACCCCAAATTAACTTGGAGCCAAACGCCTTTTATGGAGGAGAGGCCCATTAAAGTAACACCCGAAATTTATTCCGTAACGTCTCCGCATTTTCAGACTTAGGAACCATCGCGGTGTAAGGGTTGGCCGCTGTGTGAGGGAGACTTTGGCTGTTATCTCTTCTCCCAGAATCCTCTGCTTCTTTCCTGATTGGAAAGAATCAGGACGATGCCACCACGTGTCGGACAGAGAAACAGAACCGGCTGATCTGCTGGAATTCAGTGTTCCCGGAGAAAAGCGAAACACCTTCACTTTTTTTACAAATGTAACGGTGTTTCCCCCACCCAATCGCAGATAGGGGCCATTGCAGTGTGTGTGGTGCATATACCTGCTGGCAACAGGAGGACTGAGTCATCCGCCGATGGTAGTGGGGACACAGGACCAGGCTTCTGGGGTTCATACCCCACATATCTCCTTAGCAGTGCAGCGCCTCCATCTGCCATGGACTCCAGGAACTGAAGGTGATCTCCCACGGTCGAACTTATTACCTCTCCCCCCAGTAAGGTCACACACCAGGCAGGAGGTATATTGCAAACAGGAATGGGTTTATTACTATACTCTGGCTACTACTTTCAGGTCTCACGGTCGCGGTTACTGTTAATGAGCCATTAGAACTGTTCTGTTCCTCCACCGCGTTGGTCAGCGTATTCAACAATGGTCGAAACACCACAGAAGACCGTCTGCTACTTGTACGTGAGGAAGAGGGCAGGGACACCTCTGCAGGGGAAGGACACCAGATCATTTCCGAGTCATCAGCGGCAATCAGCAGAGCCGGTCCCGACGCATGCACCTCTGAGAAAAACGGTGTCTCGTCACCCCAGGTAGTCACCTTACCCGGGTGCTTGTGGGCTGGTTCTGGTTCACCGACCGTCTCTGGTTCCTCTGCGGGGACGGGGCTGGAACCGTCTCAGCTTGCTTTGTGGTTATTGGGATACTCGATCCGCCTGGGCCTCAGCTAGGGCGCAGAGACCCTTTGAAGCCTCCCTAGTTGAGGTAGATTGAATAGCAGCAGTATCGACCGCCCAGGTAGAGGGGTCAGTCACATCTTTCTCCGCGAATTCCATAGGCCGCAACATGGTGGGTTTCAGGAACTGTGCTCCGCAGCAGACACACTAGGCACCCCAGGTCAATTCGCCACCTGGGAAATCACACTTGGGGCATAGGCATCTATGTTCACTCCTTTCGCTCGCCAGACTCCAAAGAACTGAGGGTGCGGTTCACCACATCCGGTACCTCCCTTGTTCTCCAAAGTCGTTGGGCATTGTTCATCAGCTCGCCCCCTCCCTCTGGTGGAGATAAGAGGAGCGGCAACTGGTGACATGGACGGGGCGTGACTCTGACTCCGGCTTGAGCCAGTCAAATCGCTTGGGTGGGGTCCTGGCTTTCGCGCCAGACCCTTGTAGAACTTTGCAAAAAGTTCACATGCCACCTGTTTGCTAGTAACACGTGCGCTCTCCAGCATTGGCGGGAGACACCCCCTTAGCTCATGTAACTCACGTGGCGCATTCCCTGGCAAGGAAACCTCCATTTTGAGCACAGTCCGTTATCTGACCCCACAAGTGTTGCGATTCTTACAGGAATCCATTTCCTGTGGTCTCTGCCGCATATAGATTAGCACTCTACCAATGGTCCCTGGACTGTCACTACAGGACAAGGGCACCGGCAGCCATCCTAGCTCTTCCCCACCTCCCTAGCAGAGGCAGAGGTATGGTCCACACTCACTCTCCCCCGGAGGGAAGAGCACATGGGAAGGCCCCAATCTCAGGTTCCCAGTTGTGTGACCTGCCTTCCTCAGAGGGGGAAGCAACTTTCTAAATTTAGGGCGGTCCTGCCCTTAAGTACAGCCAGGAGGCGGGCACCCCGTTGTCCCAGCTACAACAGGATGTACCACCCCCTGCTGTCACTCAAGTGAAGTACTAAATGGGAGGGGTGGAACCCCATACCAACTACTGGCAACCTGATAGTACCAGGGTTTATTGCCAGCCCTTTGGGCAGAATTGTAGTCAGGGGGTACCTGGCTACACAAACATACTCTGCAGTTACTGTAAGGGGGACAAGTCTTTCTAAGGGAGTGGTTACACAGAGAAGTCATTGAAAATATTTTTTTTTACTCCTGCCCTCCCCTAAATGCAGCATAACAGCTGTATATGCACACGCGGCGCACACACGGGGCACACAAGACAGTGTACAGATGCCTATTCTAACCGCTTGCTTGTCCAAGACTATCTTTAGTCGCAGAGCCGCTGATAACCGCATACCTGAAGTTCTAAGCTTGATGTCTGTGTCCAGGTGTCTGAAGAAATGTGATGAATCGCCTGTTGGATATGATCCAAGATTGTAACCCTTTCACTGCTGGAGAGCCATCAATAAAACCACGTCAGTGTAGCCGTACAAAAATATATCTCCCACAGAAATGGCGGTGCTGGCCGCACAGAAATGGTGGTGCTGGCCGCACAGAAATGGTGGTGCTGGCCGCACAGAACTGGCGGCGCTGGGTGCACAGAAATGGAGGCGCTGGGCGCACAGAAATGGCGGTGCTGGCCGCACAGAAATGGTGGTGCTGGCCGCACAGAAATGGTGGTGCTGGGCGCAGAGAAATGGCCGGCGCAGGGCACACAGAAATGGCGGCGCTGGCCGCACAGAAATGGTGGTGCTGGCCGCACAGAAATGGTGGTGCTGGCCGCACAGAAATGGTGGTGCTGGCCGCACAGAAATTCCGGCACTGGGTGCACAGAAATGGAGGCGCTGGGCGCACAGAAATGGCAGTGCTGGGCGCACAGAAATGGCCGGCGCAGGGCACACAGAAATGGAGGCGCTGGGCGCACAGAAATGGAGGCGCTGGGCGCACAGAAATGGCAGTGCTGGGCACACAGAAATGGCCAGCGCTGGGCACACAGAAATGGAGGCGTTGGGCGCACAGAAATGGTGGCGCTGGGAGCACAGAATGGCGGCGCTGGGAGCACAGAATGGCGGCGCTGGGCGCACAGAAATGGTGGCGCTGGGCATACAGAAATGGAGGTGCTGGGCGCACAGAAATGGCGGTCCTGGGTGCACAGAAATGGTGGCGCTGGGCACACAGAAATGGAGGCGCTAGGCGCACAGAAATGGAGGCGCTGGGCGCACAGAAATGGCAGTGCTGAGTGCACAAAAATGGCCGGTGTTGAACGCACAGAAATGGTGGCGCTGGGCGCACAGAAATGGTGGCGCTGGGCATACAGAAATGGAGGTGCTGGGCGCACAGAAATGGCGGTCCTGGGTGCACAGAAATGGTGGCGCTGGGCACACAGAAATGGAGGCGCTAGGCGCACAGAAATGGAGGCGCTGGGCGCACAGAAATGGCAGTGCTGAGTGCACAAAAATGGCCGGTGTTGAACGCACAGAAATGGTGGCGCTGGGCGCACAGAAATGGTAGCGCTGGGCGCACAGAAATAGTGGGGCTGGGCGCACAGAAATGGAGGCGCTGGGTGCACAGAAATGGAGGCGCTGGGTGCACAGAAATGGCGGCCCTGGGTGCACAGAAATGGCAGCACTGGGCGCACAGAAATGGCAGTGCTGGGCGCACAGAAATGGCAGTGCTGGGCGCACAGAAATGGTGGCGCTGGGCGCACAGAAATGGTGGCGCTGGGCTCAGAAAGATGTACACATTATAAACAAGTTTATAACAACAATATTCAACTACATTAACCTATTAAAGATGTCCCCCTTCCACCAACTATCTCACCTAACCCGTCCCCTCCCTCCTCCTCTCTCACCTTACATGTCCCCTTCCCTCCTCCTCTCTCCTACTCCCTCACCGAACCCATCCCCCTCCGTCCTACTCTCTCACCTAACCCGTCCCCCTCCCTCCCACTCTCTCTCACCTAACCCATCCCCCTCCATCCTACTCTCACCTAACCCATCCCCCTCCCTCCTACTCTCTCACCTAACCCGTCCCCCTCCCTCCTCCTACTCTCACCTAACCAGCCCCCCTCCATCCTACTCTCACTTAACCCGTCCCCCTCACCTAACCCGTCCCCCTCCCTTCAACTCTCTCACCTAACCATCCCCCCTTCCTACTCTCACTGAACCCGCCCCCCTCCCTCCAACTCTCTCTCACCTAACCCGTCCCCCTCCCTCCAACTCTCTCACCTAACCCGTCCCCCTCCCTCCAACTCTCTCACCTATCCCGTCCCCCTCCCTCCTACTCTCTCACCTATCCCGTCCCCCTCCCTCCTACTCTCTCACCTATCCCGTCCCCCTTCCACCAACTATCTCACCTAACCCGTCCCCCTCCCTCCTACTCTCTCTCACTTACCTGTCCCCTTCCCTCCTCCTCTCACCGAACCCGTCCCCCTCCGTCCTACTCTCTCTCACCTAACCCATCCCCCTCCCTCCAACTCTCTCACCTTACCCGTCTCCCTCCCTCCTACTCTCACCTAACGTAGGAGGGCATTCAGGTAAGTGTTTCTGCAGGGGGCCAAGCTTTATGCATTGTGTATAGTATTAGCCACGGTGCTACTCATATGCTTCTTTAAGCAAGTGTGTCTTAAGGTGGATAGAGAGGGTGCTAGTTGGGTATTTAGGGGAAGGGTATTCCTGAGGTGTGGGGCAGTCAGTGAGAAAGGTGAAAGACGGGAGAGGGCTTTAGATACAAAGGGGGTAGAGAGAAGAACGCAAGAGTCGGAATGGTGCATAGCGAGAAATTAGGGCTGAGATGTAAGGAGGGGCAGAAGAGTGTAAAGCTTTAAAAGTGAGGAGGAGAATTGAGTGTGAGATACGGGATTTGATAGGAAGCCAGGAGTGAATATACTGTTTTTGTATTATTCTACTGGAGTGCGGTCTTTACTTACCTGTCGCAAGAAAGGTAATATTGCTTACATTATTTATATGGGACTAGCACCTTGACTTTATGCAACTATTCAGAGTGCCAGCAACAGATATATATATATATATATACACACACACACACACACACACACACACACACACAATATATATTTTTATATAATGGCCCTTTCTGATTTATATCTATATTAATTAGTTTAGTTCAACAAAGTATGTATTTTTATTTAATTTTCTACACGTAAAATGGAACTGTGATTTCCCGGGGACCCCCTGCCTCCGGTGATACCTCCATACCATAGGGGGCGCCGGTAGCTGCTCCGCTCGGCTAGCAGGGTGCATCTGATGACAGCGTTTCAAAGCTCTGCGGGCCAATAGAAAGCTGTGACATCATCCGGTCCAACTACCTCGTCACGCGGGAACTTTACATTTTGTTGGGATACCAACACCCCCTACGGAGGGTCTGTATCTCGGTGAGCAGGGGGTCCCCGGAGCTGAAATGAATGGGGTTTAGCTCTGGAGACCCCCCGCTTCCATCCTTTTAAACAAACAATAATGTAAAATAAATCATTTTTTAAAGAAATAAAAACACGGCTTATATTGCTCCTTTAAATGTTCCGTCTGCTGCTGGGCATGTGACTGAGGTATCAGCTGGACCAGAAAGTTAAACCATACCCTCTAATTGCACACTATGGAAAACAGATTCATAATACATCTTGACCCAGGAGTTATTAAAAAAAAACATTCCATTTTTAATTGAAGATTCCGATAACCTCAGGTCCCCTAATTCCGCGGATGGATTAATAAGATTTCTCAGACCCGGAGTAGAGCTGATATTAGTACATCACCATCTTCAGATGCAATGTACTCGTTTGGCTGTGCAGAATACTTTGGAGGAGGTTGAAAGAAGCATTTTGCGCTTGCCTTAGATGAGGTCCCTGTGTCCAAACCAATATGTTTTCAAAATGATGCATTTTCTTTAACCATTTCGCTGTCACAGAGCTCGGGCAACACACATTATAAGAAAAATAGTAACACACAGTCACAAAATGTTATACATCCCATTATAATATGTGCCTGGTGTAACCTCTCCCTATAACCCCTCCTATTACCCCATATAACTCCTCCTATTACCCTATATAACTGCTCACTATAACTCCTCCTATTACCCCATATAACCTTTCCCTATAACTTCTCCTATTAACCCATATAACTGCTCCCTATAACTCCTCCTATTACACCATATAACCCCTTCCTATAACACCTCCTATTACACCATATAACCCCTTCCTATAACGCCTCCTATTACCCCATATAACCTTTCCCTATAACTCCTCCTATTACCCCATATAAAATTTCCCTATAACGCCTCCTATTACCCCATATAACCGCTCCCTATATCTCCTCCTGTTACCCCATATAAGCACTCCCTATAACTCCTCCTATTACCCCATATAACCGCTCCCTATAACTCCTCCTATTACCCCATATAACCGCTCCCTATAACTCCTCATATAACCTCATATAACCCCTCCCTATAACTCCTCCTATTACCCCATATAACCGCTCCCTATAACTCCTCATATAACCTCATATAACCCCTCCCTATAACTCCTCCTATTACCCCATATTGCTGCCCCCTATAACTCCTCCTATTTAGATGCAATAAAGAAACTACTAACCATGTTACTGCAAAAAGGCACTCAATTTAAAAAAAAAAAAGGCATTTTTACCCTTAAAACACGTACTCAATGCACATGGGAAAGAAATACCCCTGAATTAAAATGAGTTTGCATTGGTCTTGCAGTGCATACATAAACTCATTCATATTTAATTCCATGTCTAGACAATTATGACTTTAAAACTAATGCATCCGTATTTCAGAACGTTGTACCCTATATCGTCATTGAATCTGTTGGCCATGGTTTAAGCCCAGCGCCACGCCAGTGTATACGCAGACGAAAATGCCCGTTCAACATTGCAGTTGCCAAGGAGAAATGTTAAGAATAGCTAAAAACCATCATGTTTTATTGTATACACTGATTTAAAGGGGATTACGTTGGAAGAACTGGGACAGAACAAATCCCAACACCAGAATTATCCTACATAAAGCAAAGTTTTATTATCTGCTCCGTAGTTTGGGGCGTATTGTCCAACGTGTATCAGCGTTGAACCCTGAAGTTGGGGAATACCTCTCAGGACAAGCACATTTATTGGGTAGTAATGGTTATACGGAGGGGTTAGGTCCAGATGCACTTAGAAGGTTTAGCATCCATGAGGATGGAAAATAATAGAGTCACGATCAAAAACAGTGGCCTGCAGAGGACTCCCGATCCGTGTAGAGTCAAAAGGCAAGCATGTCGAAACGTACACATATATATATATATATATATATATATATATATATATATATATATATTATATATATATATACAGTATATACTCAAGCACCCCCAGGAATGGAGTTTAGTGCGTGGAGGAAGTGAACAACGCGCTCAACCTACTGTACCATGCCAATTGTGAGGGCAATTATTTATTTTGTTATAAATAAAAGGTAGGGACATGGGTGAAAGTTAGAAGGGGAAGAAGGGGCAATAGGGAGAGACAGGTCGTTTCTGAGCTGACCCATCCCAATAGATTTGCCATGTTGAGTGAAGATATTGGGAATGTCGGGGCAGAAATGGCAAGGCTGGGGGAGACCGATTCCTCTAGCAGCCAGGGGAATAGTTCCTCCAGCACAGAGGGGACTCAGGTTGCTCAGATACCAAGAAAGATTGTGGTGGTAGGGGACTCCATTATTAGGAAGGTAGATAGGGCAATCTGTTGCCGGGACCGCATGAACCGAACAGTTTGTTGTCTCCCAGGTGCTCGGGTTCGGCACATTGTGGATCGGGTAGACAGATTGTTGGGGGGGGGGGGGGCTGGGATTGACCCGTCGGTCTTGGTACACGTTGGCACCAATGACAAAGTTAGAGAAAGATGGAGGGTCCTAAAAAATGATTACAGGGATCTAGGCCAAAAGCTTAAGGCAAGGACCTCCAAGGTAGTATTTTCTAAAATACTACCAGTGCCATGCGCTACCGCAGGGAGACAGTCAGAGATCAGGGAGGTTAATGCATGGCTAAGAAAGTGGTGCAGGAAGGAGGGGTTTGGGTTTTTAGAGCAGTGGGACTCCTTCTCTGGGAGGTGCCATCTATATTCTAGGGACGGATAGCACCTCAATGAAGAGGGATCTTCTGTGCTACGGGGGAGAATGCTAAAAAGGTTGGAGGAGATTTTAAACTAGGATGGAGGGGGGAGGGGAATGAAACAGATAATGAACTAAATGGAATAGAGGAGGATACAAGGTGGTATGGAGGTAGAATGGGGGCAAGTGCGAGTTTGACAAGCAGTGAGACACCCATAGTAAATACAGATAATACTAGAAAACTTCTAAAGACTAAACCAAGTGGGAGCAGAAAGCAAGGAGCAGATAAGATAATAGTACAGGCTGAAAACAAACTTAAATGCATGCTTGCTAATGCAAGAAGCCTGACAGATAAAATGGGGGAGCTTGAATTAATAGCTGCAAGGGAGCAGTATGATATCGTAGGCATTACTGAAACATGGTGGGATGAAACTCATGACTGGACAGTTAATTTAGAGGGCTATTCCCTTTTTCGGAAGGATCGAACAAATAGAAGGGGAGGTGGAGTATGTTTATATGTTAAACCAGATCTAAAACCTATTATAAGGGATGATGTTTTTGAAGGGAATGATGAAAATGTAGAGACTTTGTGGATAGAAATTAGCAGTGGAGGTAAAAGTATAAAGAAAATGTTTGTGGGAATATGCTATAAACAACCAAATATCTGTGAGATTGAGGCAGCTAAAATACTTTTGGAAATAGAGAAGGCATCAAAACTGTGTTATGTTTGCATAATGGGGATTTTAATTGTCCAGACATAGACTGGGGCAATGAGATTAGCGTTACAACAAAAGGAAACAGGTTTTTGGGGGTGCTTAAAGACAATTATATGACCCAAATTTAGGAACCAACCAGGAGAGGGGCAGTACTGGATTTGCTCATATCAAACAATGTAGAAGTAATAACAAATATTCAAGTCCTGGAACATTTGGGTAACAGTGATCATAACATGGTCTCATTTGAAATAAATTATCAAAAAACAGATGACTTGGGTTCAACAAAGACCTTAAACTTTAGAAAGGCAGATTTTAATAAACTGAGGTCTAATCTAGTAGTAATACAATGGGATGATGTTTTTGCAGGGAAAAATGTAGAAGATAAATGGACAGTCTTTAAAACATTGTTAGAAAAGCACACTTATCAGTGCTAAATAAACAGGTAGGGGAGGAAATGGACAAGAAGAGGAAGGCGTTTAGATTCTTTAAGTCAGAAGGGACGGAGACATCGTATCAGAATTATAAGGAATGTAACAAAAATTGCAAAAGGGCAATCAAATTAGCAAAAATGGATAATGAAAAAAGGATTGCAATAGAAAGTAAGATCAACCCTAAATGTTCTTTAAGTACCTTAATAACAAAAAAATGAGAAAAGAAAATACAGGACCCTTTCAGTGTGAGATGGGTAGGCAGATTATTATTGGAGATAAGGAAAAAGCTGAGGTATTAAACAAATTCTTTGCCTCTGTGTTTACCAGGGAAGAATCAAGTTCAATAGTAGTATCGCAGGAGGAAGCCACAACATCCATATTAATGACCAATTGGTTAACTGAGGAAGAAGTTCATACGCGACTTGAAAAAATTAAAGTAAATAAGGCACCTGGCCCCGATGGCATACATCCAAGAGTTCTCAAGGAGTTAAGCTCAGTAATAGCCAAACCATTATATTTAATATTCAAGGACTCCATTTCCACAGGCTCAGTACCACAAGATTGGCGTAAAGCAGATGTGGTGCCTATATTTAAAAAGGGAGCTAGATCACAAGCGGGGAATTACAGACATGTAAGCCTGACTTCACTAGTTGGAAAGCTACTTGAAGGTTTAATACGGGATAATATTCAGGAATACCTATTGGAAAACAAAATTATTATTAATAGTCAGCATGGATTTATGAAGGATAGATCATACCAAACTAACCTTATTTGTTTCTTTGAGGAGGTCAGTAGGAATTTAGACCAGGGTAATGCAGTTGATGTGGTCTACTTAGATTTTGCAAAAGCTTTTGATACCGTTTCACACAAGAGGTTGGTGTACAAAATAAAGAAAGTTGGACTCAGTAATAATATATGCACCTGGATTGAAAACTGGTTAAAGGACAGACAACAGAGGGTTGTCATAAATGGAACTTTTTCAGGTTGGGCTAAAGTCGTGAGTGGAGTACCACATGGATCGGTACTGGGACCCCTGCTTTTTAACTTGTTTATTAATGACCTTGAGGTTGGGATTGAGAGCAAAGTCTCCATCTTTGCTGATGATACTAAATTGTGTAAGGTAATAGAATCAGAGCAGGATGTAATTTCTCTTCAGAAGGACTTGGAGAGACTGGAAACGTGGGCAGGTAAATGGCAGATGAGGTTTAATACAGATAAATGTAAGGTTATGCATTTGGGATGCAAGAATAAAAAGGCGACTTACAAATGAAATGGGGATAAATTGGGGGAATCCTTGATGGAGAAGGATTTAGGAGTGCTTGTAGACAGCAGGCTTAGCAATAGTGCCCAATGTCATGCAGTAGCTGCAAAAGCAAACAAGATCTAATCTTGCATCAAACGGGCAATGGATGGAAGGGAAGTAAACATAATTATGCCCCTTTACAAAGCATTAGTAAGACCACACCTTGAATATGGAGTAAAATTGTGGGCACAAATCCTAAGAAAATACATTATGGAACTAGAGAGAGTGCAGAGAAGAGCCACCAAATTAATAAAGGGGATGGACAATCTAACTTATGAGGAAAGGCTAGCTAAATTAGATTTAATTACATTAGAAAAGAGGCGTCTAAGAGGGGATATGATAACTATATACAAATATATTCGGGGACAGTACAAGGAGCTTTCAAAAGAACTATTCATCCCACAGGCAGTACAAAGGACTCGGGCCATCCCTTAAGGTTGGAGGAAAGGAAATTTCACCAGCAACAAAGGAAAGGGTTCTTTACAGTAAGGGCAGTTACAGTGTGGGATTCATTACCCATGGAGACTGTGATGGCAGATACAATAGATTTGTTCAAAAAAAGGTTCGACATGTTTTTAGATGGGAAAGGTATACAGGGATATACCAAATAAGTATACATGGGAAGGATGTTGATCCAGGGATTAATCCGATTGCCAATTCTTGGAGTCAGGAAGGAATTTATTTTTCCCCTTAATTAAGTTTTTTGTTTGCCTTCCTCTGGATCAATAAGTAAATATAGATTTAGGATAAAGTATCTGTTGTCTAAATTTAGCATAGGTTGAACTTGATGGACGCATCCAACCTCACCTACTATGTAACTATGTAATATACCAGATCTGGTCCTTTGGTACGCTCTTCTGTTTCTCTCCCGTCTCCCACTGCTGGATGAAGCCCCCCCAATTAGGTATGTACCTCAGTGTATACAATGGGTTAATGCATAACTTGCACCATGTATGTGAACCAATGAGATAGGAGATAGGTGGCCCAGTCTCTCTCTCATATATATATATATATATATATATATATATATATATATATATATATATATAAGAAAATGTAAAAGACAGCGCCCTTATCAGCATACACCCAAATTGCTGCAACCCTGATCCAGCACAGCAAGATGACACACCCAGCACAGATGCCTATTGGCAATGGGATAAAATAGAATTGAATGGTGGTTAGGAACAAGTGGATGTATAATAATAAAAAATATAAAAACTAATATTTATAGTTAAAAAATGGAAAAAAAATGAAAAAAGTGTGTAGCTGAAAAATAAACAAATAAAAAATCACAATTGAAAAAATGTATAATCATATAGGACAAAAATTAAAAGAAAAAATCTCTGAAAAATATAAAAATCAAAACCACAAAATAAATAAAATAATACTTAAGTCCATATGAATCCTTGTAAAAGAAAAATATATGGTCCGGGCAGCTTCTTCTTGGGCTCACCAACCTCCCAACGATACTTATTAGAAAAGAAAAAGAAAAAGCGCCCGATCCTTGTATAAAATTATGTATAAAAGGTTTAATTTTCCATGAACAGACAAATGCAAACTTACACTTTGTCAATAAAATAAAGGCATGTGATGGGACCAGCCCATGCACCAGATCGACGTCAGACATTCCACAGCCGTCCTCCGTCTGCATACGGTTGTAATCACTGCAGGTAGATGTTGCTGCTGCTGTTGTCACCGTTTGGATCTCTCTCCGTCAAACCGGAAGGTTTCAGGTCAATACGGCTGCAACCGAACTTTCACCAATCGGGGAGCAGGGAAATCCTACACTGACGTCTTCACTCTGGCGTCTGGACTGCTCGACCACCGTAGTTCCTATGCCACGTGACCCTACGCGTTTCATCCGTCTCAGCGGATTTCAAGAGGGGATTAACTCCAATTGAAATGACTTGTTATTTATAGTTCTATAGTCCAATAGATTTGTTCAAAAAAAGGTCCGACATGTTTTTAGATGGGAAAGGTATACAGGGATATACCAAATAAGTATACATGGGAAGGATGTTGATCCAGGGATTAATCTGATTGACAATTCTTGGAGTCAGGAAGGAATTTATTTTTCCCCTTAATGGGGTTTTTTGTTTGCCTTCCTCTGGATCAATAAGTAAGTATAGATATAGGATAAAGTATCTGTTATCTAAATTTAGCATAGGTTGAACTTGATGGACGCATCCAACCTCATCTACTATGTAACTATGTAACTATGTAATATACCAGATCTGGTCCTTTGGTACGCTCTTCTGTTTCTCCCTCTCTCCCGTCTCCCACTGCTGGATGAAGCCCCCCCAATGAGGTATACCTCAGGGTATACAATGGGTTAATGCATAACTTGCACCATGTATGTGAACCAATGGGATAGGAGATAGGTGGCCCAGTCTCTCTCTCTCATATATATATATATATATATATATATATATATATATATACAGTGTTCGACAACCCTATACATTTGCACGCCCCGGGCGAGTGGATTTAACATCGTGGCGAGCTCCTATTGCCCCAAGCAGCACACGTGTGGTACTAGGTGGCGAGTAGATTTTTTTGTTCGGCGAGTAGATTTTTTGGTGATTTGTCGACCACTGTATGTATATATATATATATATATATATATATATATATATATATATATATATATATGTTTAAAATGATACAAAAAAAATAGATAAGATTAGTTTTTAAAAAAATGAATGCGGATTCAAATAAAATGAGTTCGTGACACAAAGTTTGTTCACTTGAGGAGATCCTGGTAATCCCTGGGGAGGGGGGGGGGAGGTTGTTGAAGGGGAGAGAGGGAGAGGGAGAGGGAGAGGGGGAGAGAGAGAGAGAGAGAGAGAGAGAGAGAGAGAGAGAGAGAGAGAGAGAGAGAGAGAGAGAGAGAGAGAGAGAATTACTAGCATGGGAATAATCTAATTCCATTTACAATAGAAATACACAGAAAATGAAACGCGCATCTCCTTCTGTCTGACGTGGATTTGGCAAAAGTCTTGGGCCCAAGATCTGCAATTACAAGTAGACGTTCAAACAATCTACACGATATCCTTGTCCATAGCCACCACCAACGACCGAGGGCAGAGAATTGGCTGAGCCCTATGAAAGGCATGAACCGTTGCCAGGGTTGCAAAGCATGTCAACATGTTATTATTGCAAAAACGTTCGCCAATCATGATAACACACAGAATTTCAAAGTGGATTCTTTTATTAATTGTAGAACTACAGATGTAATCTATCTCATCACCTGCATTTGTGGGACGAGATATGTGGGTAAGACCACTAGGCAACTGCGTAGACGAATACTAGAACACGTTAACTCCATCAAACATGCAAATGACACTCCAGTTGCTAGGCACGTTACACAATTCCATAATGGCGACGTGAAATGCCTAACGTTTATGGGCATATACCACCTCAAATGCCCTGCTCGAAGTGGCAATATTGATCAGATGTTGTTACGCATAGAGGCGGAATGGATTTATAAACTGAAAACACGCAGCCCGAAGGGGCTAAATGAAGGCTTCGCCTATACTCCTTTTATTTGAATTGTAAACTTATGATTGTGATATTACTTGACCTGTTCAACCTCTGTTCCCTGCAATTTGTTGACTAAGTATTTAAGTGTCGACTTGTATTCCCATGTTTGAGTGTCTGTTCTCATTATAATGGGTTAATTCCCCGCTCTTGGTATTAATGTTCTAATGATATATATCAATATTTAATCAATAAATCAATATCAGTGACTATATTGCCATTAGGTAAGGACTATATTGAGATTCTGTCCAGTGTAACTGTATGATGCATATTCTGTTATTAATGTAACAATTTTTGTATGGATCTGATACCAATTATTTCCATATATGCATTGATTTATAGTTATACATTGACTTTGTACTGACATCATTACGTTTTTGTTAACATTATGAAAGAGCAAGCAAAGCATTAACTCATCTTCACCTTAACCCCTATGTGTATACATATTGAGAATTGTTTTATTATGTACTGTAAATTTGGCTGTGTTGTGGGCATAACTGCATAAGTATGGACGAACATAATGTGCTCTGAGAGTACTGTAGCCTTACTCAATACTATTAGCTTTACACAGTCATTCGGCATTCTCTGACAGCTATGTCTGGCCACGCATGCGCACTGCGACTAATACAGTGTTGGAGCAACTATGTAGTGACGCATGCGCATTAGCTGCCAGGGAGCTCTTTGAAAAATGTCTGCACTGCGGAGGAGGTGAGTCTGCCTCCGTTGTATGGCTCCTTGGGGCTATTCTTGACTTTATTAACGGATGATAATGCTTGGGGGACACACTGTGAGGCAATTAATGAATATCTAAGATATTATTATCTTTAGAATAGCGATAGTGTACGCATGCGCTGAGCAAGTTTTTACATCTATTTTTAGCTATCAGCCTACGCATGCGCAACGCTCCGATTATGTTTCCATGGTGATTTTCCCCTATAAATAGGTTCGCCTTTCTCCACCTGCAAAAATGTCCCTAAGGAAGCTCCATAGCTGTAGGGAAACATGCGTTGGGCACGTAGTGATGTTGAAAGACTCCTACTTGGAAGTCTTTTTACTTTAGTCTGACGATATTATAGCTGACCAGCAGTTACATTACCCAAGTAGATTTATATCTTGGGACTTATACACTGGCACTACTTATTAGTGCATGGGACTGGTGACTGATTCCACTCTTGCTGTGCCAGTCCATATATGTGTGTTTGTCTGAGGTTGATTACACTTGCACTTGTACCTATACTATATAGGTGCTGTGGTAACTTGTAGTGTGAGGATTTATCACCATTACACTTCACTCAGACCAACAAGGGAGTTCCCTGTCCTTGATATATACCTCTATCAGATTGAGTTTGAGGTTATATTAAATGCATGGTAGTAACTCTATGCACCTAACCAGATTTTATTACCATATGGCATTCTCTGGTGCAATTTAGATCTGGTCCTAGATGGTTAACAAATTGTAATGGATCGGGGGACTCGCGCTTCCCAGCGTGTCCCCGTCACCCCACGTCCCACGGAGGCTAGCTGTCCCGCTCCCCTGCGTCCCCAATCTCTATCCTCCTCCCTGCGCCGTTCCTCCATGGCACGGTTACGCACGCCCAGGCACACATTCTGCGCACGCGCGCGGTTCTCTCACCGAGCACGCGTGCTCCCGATTTCTTGCCTCCTATTATGGTACACGCGCCCCTCGGCGTGCCTCCGTCATCCCAGCCCTTTCTCTACCTGGTTCCTCCGCCCCTCCTCCCCCTGTCTCCCGTGCCGAGCGCCCCCTCCGCGATGCTTCCCCCACGCTCTGGTACACGTGCGGTGCGCACGCATATCAAGGTTACAGAAGGAGCGCGCACCCGCTCTAGTTACCAACCCTCCCCAGGCATTAGCTCCGCCCCCCGTCGGTTGCAGGCAATTACCCTCGATTACCTCCCTGTCTCCTCCCCTGATCTCACTGACCTATCCCTGCAATTACCCACTAAAACCTCTGCTCCTCCCTTCACCCCTATTGGCCCTCCTTCCCATATAACCTCTCTCTGTCCTCTCAGTCCTTGCTCTGCATAGCTTTCCTGTAGCTCCTGTGTGTGCAGTGTCTATGCCTAGCTCCCTTGTCTGTTTCAGCTCTGGTTCCTGTCCCTGCCCCTGTTTGGATTCCTTTGGTTTGAACTTGAACTCTGCTTTGGACTTGACTACGCTGCCTTCGCCTGCTCTTGAACCCTGGCTTTCGGACATCACTACGCTGCTCTCTCCAACCCCTGAACTCTGGCTTTTGGACATTACCTTCTGACCTCTGGCACCCCGGATTCAGCAAGTATAACGTTAACCCTTACTCACCAGGCCCGGCAACGCAATTACCACACTCCGGGCACGCCCTCACTGCTGTGGGTGCGTGTTATACCCTTACCCACCTCAGTACTGGGGACTGGCCAGGTCTGCGGGCATAAAGGCGTTATACAAATACCACTGCTGTACCTGCCCTCTGTATCCCATATCATCAGTTAAACGTGCTATTTAGTGTTTAACTATTTAGATAAGGTGATAGGCAGTTCGTCAAACTTATTTTAAAAACTTTGGTTACATCTACATTATCGGTAATATATGTTTTATGTAATGTCAATAAAGGTTATATTTCATATGTAAGTGGTGTGCATATAAGTGAATTTTCTATTGAGCACACTGTCTTGTGAGCTCATCATTTTTTCTGATTCACTTCAGTTCACAGTTTGCACCCACCTGTTAATTATCGATTATTTTTCAATTAATTAGTATGGTTTCCAGTTGATCACTCCCTATTTCCCTTTTTTTTGGAAATTGTTCCCAAGGGAAAAAAACTACTCAGAAATTGAGAAGGAGTGCCTCGCAGTAAAGTGGGCAATCGAGGCCTTGAGGCATTACCTGGCGGGAGTCCATTTTACATTGGTAACAGATCATGCACCATTAAAGTGGTTAAATACTATGAAGGACTCCAATGCTAGATTGACCAGGTGGTTTATGGCCCTCCAACCCTTCTCGTTTGAGATTCAGCACAGGCCTGGAAAAGAAACTGCAAATGCTGATTTCTTTTCTAGAGAAGGGGTGGATGGTCGGGCTTTAGCTGTGCGTGGCCCCAGCCACACACTAACAGGGGAGGAATGTGACAGGGTGAATAGACGTCACCAGCCATACACCTGGCAGACCTATGTTTAGTTTTGCAATGCAGCAGTGACGAAGTAAAGTTTCAGGTGAGAGGGCTGCTTAATTAAGTCTGATACCAGCTGCCTCATCAATGTGTTTTAAAACCACGAGGCTGTACACACATGCAGCCTAGCTTGTCAAGAGAGAGGACTGAAATGCTGAAGTAGATTACTGCTACTGCACCGACACACTTTATTCGAGCAAATACCCAGTATGTACCTGGCAGATACCTGGAATGCGCCGCTCCTCACCTCTGACAAGCCCCGTTGCGTTTGCCTTCCCAGCCTGGGTTCATGCCTGGCTGACGGGCGGCTGATCTGTTAAATGATAATGATTAGGATTTAATAGGCTGCAATGCTTCGCGTGTCTACCAGATGGCATAAATTCATGAATTGTAATGCAGTATATATATATATACTGTGCAGTATTGCAGCCAGCGGGAATAAAATGCTTCAATCCCTGCCTGGAAAATACCTCAATGCACTCGGGCAGAAAACAGTCACAAACCTCAATACACCCGGGTATACCCGAATTCGTGGGACTAGCCGAGCTCGAATAAAGTGTGTCACCAGTGTATAAGGTCTGTTTTTTTGTATGCTGTCTGAAGCAGGGAGATACCCTGAAACTCTGGAGAGAGAACAGCTTGATTTAAGATCTGTTTTCAAGATACATGTTTGATGAGCTGTTTTGTTTTTGAATGCTGAAAAGAAGCTATTTTATTTTTGTGTGCTGTATTTTTTAAGGCTCAATAAATAAGCCTTATCAAGAAACCCTGCATGTGGTTGCATGTACCCTGCAACAGAGCGGCTGAGTGAGTATAGATACTGACTGGCACTGAGTGTGAAGCAGGGGAGCCTAGGAGGAGTGGCTCAGTGAGTAAAGACATTGACTGGCACTGAGTGTGAAGCAGGGGAGCCTGGGAGGAGCGGCTCATTGAGTACAGACACTGACTGGCACTGAGTGTGAAGCAGGGGAACCTGGGAGAAGGAGCGGCTCAGTGAGTACAGACACTGACTGGCACGGAGTGTGAAGCAGGGGAACCTGGGAGAAGGAGTGGCTCATTGAGTAAAGACACTGACTGGCACTGAGTGTGAAGCAGGGGAACCTGGAATAAGCAGCGGGAGAGAAGAGCTTGTAGTATACAGCGACACGGAAGCAGTGCTGGAGAGAAGAGCTTGTAGTATACAGCGACACGGAAGCAGTGCGGGAGAGAAGAGCTTGTAGTATACAGCGCACACGGAAGCAGTGCGGGAGAGAAGAGCTTGTAGTATACAGCGCACACGGAAGCAGTGCTGGAGAGAACAGCTTGTAGTATATAGCGCTGTAGAGGGAGAGGGGGTTGGCCCGGTATTAAAGGGGTTGCACCCCATATGGCCACCCCCTGACCTCACCAGGGAGGCAAGGGGTTAACTGGACTGCGGTCCAGGAATGTGGTTTACACCTTGTCATGTCATGAAAATGTATGTTCCCCTGTTCCCATGTTTCATTATAATCCTGTATTTTAAAGATGTTTTAAAGTGCATTTCTGTATCTCCAGTACTGGAGGTCGCAGAGAGTTGATATTTGGCCAATATGTGGAGTCACTGTAGGCATTAAAAACTGGCACATTTCGACCCACTGAGCCCACCAGAATGGAACTTATTAATATGTGTAGATATTAAAGTGTATATGTATGGTATTTTGGATCTGTTCTGAAAATGCAGACGTCATCTGCTACGCTAATAGGTCATGAAGGGCAGCTGACTGATTGAGCCTAAGCACTGTGATCAAAAGGTAACTGCCCTGATTGTTTACACTAAGTACTAATCAACAGACCAAGTACTAATCAATAAGACTCTGCCACTCTAATTGTTACCTGAGGGCGGAGAATCATCAAACTGGAGTGGTTTGTAAGTGTTATGTCTACACCTACAAACAATGCAGATACTTCATTTGGTAGATGTAAGGTCCGGGGAACACCTCTCTGTAAGGGGGTTCCTCCCGTGACTTTACCTGCCTCCACTCCGGCTCTGCCTCCTCGCCACCGCGGGCAGGATCTTCCTTCTCCTCCGCTTCCCGCGGCGGCTACTAAACACGCGCATGCGCGCGCACGTCCAAGGACCTTTACGTCCTCCCTCAGGAGCAGTTCCCGCCCCCCAGCTCAGCCGCACGCTTCACATCTAGGGCAGCTGTGGCAATATCCTTCCCACCAATTCCTATCTTCCCTGGGACCGCTCCCTCGTCACTCCCCCTCTTCCTATTGGTCCCTTCTCCTATTTATACCTTGCTCAGCCATTCCTTCTTTGGCTGAGCATAGCTTTGTGTGACCTGTGTTACCCACGGTCGTGCCTGCCTCAGTTCCTGTCTCTTTGTCTTCTCTAGTGATCCCTTGTATACCGTACCGGCTTGGCTGTGGACCCGCTCTGGACTTCGACCCTTGGCTTGCACCCTGACCTCCTGGACTTCCCGAACCCCTTTACCTCGGCTTGCAGATTCCGACCTACCTCCCGGCTCTGGTCCCCAGGCTCTCGGTACCAACTCTCTTCTGGAACCTCCCTTCTCGTCTGGCGAGTTTCTTACTCTATTTTGTACACCCAGACGGTTCCAGACGCCTATTTTCCACTTTCCAGGCGTGTCCCCGTAGCTGTGGGTGCAGTTGTTACCCATCTCACCTCAGTTTCGGGGTCCCTCCTTGTCCGTGGTGAGCACAGCGTAACAGTAGATTGGTCGTCGCCCCTGATTTAATTATGGGGCTACCCATAGAGTCCCAGTACACATGGGCTAATTAGCTGGGGGGCATGGGTTATTCTGTGTCTCCACGTTAGGGATTGGATACAGATAATTGTTCACCAATAGTCCGTATTCAATGTTAAGAATAGGGTTACACAGGTATATAAACTGTGTCAACCCTACAGTTTTTAGTTGTGCTTCTGATTCCACCTGGAATGTCACCGGATTGCTGGAGAATTGCTAGCTGATACTTCTCCATCCCCCAACTCTAAGTAAGTGTTACCTTCTTGCCTGTTAATTGTACTATATTGCTGTGTTCACCTTTTTTAAGCAATAAATATATTTTATTATATCTAAGCCTCGTTCAGTTCAACCCAGATATTTGGTGTTCATTATATCTTGTCATAAGCTACCGTGACAAGCTCTATAATTAACTGGTGGCAGAGGTGGTATTGAACTGAACCTATATTACAGTGTTCTGTGGGACTCTGTCATACTGCTGCGGCCGAGTTTATTCGAGCATTTGCCCGTTCTCGGCCGCAGCAGTTACCTGGCGCGCGCCGGAGGGTGCCGGGCGCGCGCCGAAGCAGCGGAGGAGAGGCCCGCCGATCGCGGCTTCCCCCTCTCCTCTCAGGGTCCGCCGGGTCCCCCGGAACCCCCTGCCGCCGTCCCCCACATCGCGCGTGCAGGGGGCGCAGGCACCCGATGACGCGTGACCGCGCATCGGTGATGCGCGGCACGCCGAGGGGATGCCACTTGCAAGCCGGGAAATCTCCCGGCTTGCGGAACTGGCCACACTTCAATAAAGTCTGTCGCCAGTGTATAGTGGGAACTCGAGAGTAATTGCGAGTTCCTGGGACTAAAGATATTGAACACACAGTAGTGCAACAGTTAACACAAGTTGTAACACCACCTCACTGCTGCAACCGAGAACCATGAGCGAGGCTGAAGGCTCATCCAACATGAGGACCCGAGCTCAGCTGAAGGACAAGTGCCGTGAATATGGACTGCCCTATGAGAACCAGGAGGTCGCAGACATGGTTGACGCAATCGGTGACTATGAAGCCTGGCTTGCAGAGCCTCAGGATACAGCTCAGCTTGCCCTTATACAGCCACACGGAGATCAGGGAAGGAACCCAGTGCCGGGGCGGCGGAATCTCGGGGAGGGAACGAGTGCACCTCCCGGGAGCAGTGCAACAGGAGGGGTACTGGTTGCTGCGGCTACCAGTCCGTTCACCCCTGAAATGTTGGCACTGATTACTGCGTGGGGTGACAGAGGGACACCGGAGGAGCGGCTGCAGTTTATCACTATGGCACTGAACAGACCCGCTTATTGCCCCACTGTCCAACCCAACAACGATGAACTCAAACTGGATCAGCACAGTCTCACCAAGTTCGTGGAAGGTACTGATCAGATAGACAGTTTTCTAAAGAACTTTGAAACACAGTGTCAGCGGTACAAAGTAGGTTTCCCTAGTGAGATCCTAACTGATCAGGGGTCGCAGTTCATAAGTTAACTGTTACATTGTCTCTGGGATGCATGCGGTGTACAGCACCGGCGCACTACCCCTTACCATCCCCAGACAAACGGACTATGTGAGAGGTTTAACGGGACCCTGAAGCAGATGCTTCGGACCTTTATAGAGGCGGAGGGGAAAGACTGGGAGATTCATTTACAGCATTTGCTGTTTGCCTACCGAGAGGTACCGCAGGAATCTACAGGCTTTTCCCCCTTCAAGCTACTATATGGCCGCAGGGTACGTGGACCTCTAGACCTATTCCGTGAGGGATGGAAAGGGGAGGCTACTGCTACTGATGCTTCAGTGATCCAGTATTTGGTAGACCTCCGAGACCGGTTAGAGATGCTCATGGGGGTGGCCCAGGACTACCTCAGGGCCGCTCAGACCAGGCAAAAGCAATGGTATGACCAGCAGGCCCGCAGCAGGGAATTCATCCCAGGACAGCAGGTGCATGTTCTCAAACCCACTCGGGAGAACAAGTTGATGGCTGCCTGGTCAGGACCGTACCCGGTCATCCGAAAGGTGAATGAGTACAACTACGTTGTACAGGTAGAGCCTGAGAGGCATAAGACATATCGTGTTAATATGCTGAAAGAATACAGAGCACCGAGTATGGGAGCAGTAATGGCCATTTGTAGCCCACTGCTGGAGGATCCGGTGAGCAATGCTCTGCCTGATCTCCTAGGGGAGGCTAGGCAGGGAAACACTGTGGAGCAGGTAGAGATAGGGGCACAGTTAAGTGCTAGGCAGAAGGGAGAAGCCAGGGACATGCTAGCTAAGTATAGGGCCCTCTTCACTGACATGCCAGGGACCACACATCTCACAGAACACCCAGTGCACACAGGGGATCTGCAGCCTCTGCATAAGCACGCTTATAGAGTGTCCGCAGAGGTCAAGACCAGTATGGAGAGAGAGATAGAGGAGATGCTGACCCTAGGGGTAATTACTCCGTCCCAGAGCCCTTGGGCAAGCCCGGTAGTTCTAGTCCTTAAGAAGGACAAGACCACCCGGTTTTGTGTGGACTACCGCTTGCTCAACGCTGGGACGGTGTCAGATGCCTACCCCATACCCCGCATGGATGAGTTACTAGATGAACTCGCGGGGGCAAGGTATCTGACCACTATGGATTTGAGCAAAGGCTATTGCCACTGACCCTGGAGGCTAGGGAGAAGTCAGCATTCATCACTCCAAGTGGCCTCTATGAGTTTTTGGTGATGCCATTTGGGATGAAGAATGCCCCGGCTACCTTCCAACGCCTGCTCAATAGGTTACTGGAAGGGATGCAGAGCTACGCCAGGGCTTACTTAGATGACATTGCTATCTTTAGTAATTCCTGGGACTCCCACTTAGGACATGTAGCTGCGGTGCTGGATAGGATCAGGGAGGCTGGGCTTACCTTGAAACCCACTAAGTGTATGGTAGGGATGGCAGCGGTCCTGTACTTAGGGCACAGAGTGGGTGGAGGGCACCTCAAACCAGAGCCAGCCAAGGTAGAAGCCATAGTTCAGTGGCCTGTTCCAAAAACTAAGAAACAGGTCATGGCATTTTTGGGCACCGCAGGGTACTATAGGAAGTTTGTCCCACAGTACAGCGCCGTGGCCAAACCCCTAACTGATTTGACTAAGAAGCAACTGCCTGTGCTTATCACCTGGACTCCTGCCTGTGAAACTGCATTCCAGGTACTGAAAACTGCAAGGCGCACAACGCACATAGTGTATTAAAGTATAAAATGTGACTTTATGGTTAAAAATAAATAGTTCTGCGTACATCAAGTAGGAAATAAACAAGCAGTTGGTATATAGGTTTACCACACCAGGAGATGACACTGTGCGACACCCTCAGATGGATCTCAGCATGCACTGGGTCAGCAGTCGTCTCATCAGTCTCTTCCAGCGTCCTCTGTTAGGGGATGGTAGGTGGATGAGTCCCTTGTAGAGAGAGCCCCACAGCATACAGCTCACAGGTAAGTAAAGAAGCCGTAGGATTCAGCATCCATGGAACACTGCAGCATTTGCCGCCACTCCTCGTTGGGCGCTCAGCGATGACGTCACTAGTCGCAGATTGCTATTGCTTTGTATCTAATTATGGCTTTTCTTTTCCAGAAGCTCTACTTTTCATGCGCCGATTATGAACTTGAATTAAATCTGTTTTAGATTAAATGAATTTTATACAATGTTTGTTAACATGTTCTGTGAGACAGAGTATCACAAATCAAGAGCATTATGCTGCACCTGTAATTAATGATGTGGCAATTAGACACCGCATTTGTGATTGGGTGAAGTGTAGTATATATATATGTACATGCCCCTTCACTATGCACACATTCCCTGAAGAAGTAACCTAGTGTTACGAAACGCGTTGGATAAGAGGTGTCTATGCTCTTCTCCCCCCATCCTTTGTGATTCTGGACACTGTTTGGACACTGTTTATTAGTCATTTGCCTGGCGAAATATCTCTCCCCGCTGCCTTACAACTCTGGATTGACACGCACGCTGTGCGTTTCATGAGAAGCATTGCGGAAGCTGAGGTGCGACTAGTGACGTCATCGCTGAGCGCCCAACGAGGAGTGGCGGCAAATGCTGCAGTGTTCCATGGATGCTGAATCCTACGGCTTCTTTACTTACCTGTGAGCTGTATGCTCTGGGGCTCTCTCTACAAGGGACTCATCCACCTACCATCCCCTAACAGAGGACGCTGGAAGAGACTGAGGAGACGACTGCTGACCCAGTGCATGCTGAGATCCATCTGAGGGTGTCGCACAGTGTCATCACCTGGTGTGGTAAACCTATATACCAACTGCTTGTTTATTTCCTACTTGATGTGCGCAGAACTATTTATTTTTAACCATAAAGTCACATTTTATACTTTAATACACTATGTGCGTTGTGCGCCTTGTTCTTTTGTTTTTTGTCCAGTGTCTGGGGTGTCGAGCCACCCCCAAGAAAGGCTGCAGACCCACGATTAGTGCAAGACCCACATCTAAGGTCCACAATATTGTTTGTTTAATCACGGTGCACTGTTCACTTGATATTTGTTGTTCACTAGTTATTAGCTGCGCACTATCACCTTTTTTTCTACTGAAAACTGCGCTTGCTGGGGCCCCCATACTGGCTGCCCTGGACTATACCAAACATTTCCTTATACAGACTGATGCCTCGGACTATGGCATTGGGGCTGTGTTGAGCCAAGTGGGGGATGACGGTAGAGAGCACCCTGTGGTGTACCTCAGCCGAAAACTACTCCCCAGAGAATTGGCCTATGCCACCATTGAGAAAGAGTGCTTGGCCATTGTGTGGGCACTCAAAAAACTCCAGCCCTATGTGTATGGAAGGGCTTTCACGGTCCTCACAGACCACAACCCCCTGAGTTGGCTGCAGAGGGCATCAGGGGAGAATGCCAAGTTGCTAAGGTGGAGCTTGGCCTTACAAGAATTCGAGTTTACTATTCAGCACAAAAAGGGTAGTGAAAACAGCAATGCTGATGAACTTTCACATCAGGACTATCCCTCTGAGACTGAGTTCGCTAAGGGTGCCAGCAGTGCCCCACTCCCCGTTAGGGCCAGTGGGCCACAGGTCACCCATTAAGAAGGGGAGGTGCAGAGGGAGAGGGGGTTGGCCCGGTATTAAAGGGGTTGCACCCCATATGGCCACCCCCTGACCTCACCAGGGAGGCAAGGGGTTAACTGGACTGCGGTCCAGGAATGTGGTTTACACCTTGTCATGTCATGAAAATGTATGTTCCCCTGTTCCCATGTTTCATTATAATCCTGTATTTTAAAGATGTTTTAAAGTGCATTTCTGTATCTCCAGTTCTGGAGGTTGCAGAGAGTTGATATTTGGCCAATATGTGGAGTCACTGTAGGCATTAAAAACTGGCACATTTCGACCCCCTGAGCCCACCAGAATGGAACTTATTAATATGTGTAGATATTAAAGTGTATATGTATGGTATTTTGGATCTGTTCGGAAAATGCAGACGCCATCTGCTATGCTAATAGGTCATGAAGGGCAGCCGGCTGATTGAGCCTAAGCACTGTGATCAAAAGGTAACTACCCTGATTGTTTACACTAAGTACTAATCAACAGACAAAGTACTAATCAACAAGACTCTGCCACTCTAATTGTTACCTGAGGGCGGAGAATCATCAAACTGGAGTGGTTTGTAAGTGTTATGTCTACACCTACAAACAATGCAGATACTTCATTTGGTAGATTGGTCGTCGCCCCTGATTTAATTATGGGGCTACCCATAGAGTCCCAGTACACATGGGCTAATTAGCTGGTGGGCATGGGTTAATCTGTGTCTCCACGTTAGGGATTGGACACAGATAATTGTTCACCAATAGTCTGTATTCAATGTTAAGAATAGGGTTACACAGGTATATAAACTGTGTCAACCCTACAGTTTTTGTTGTTCTTCTGATTTCATCTTGAATGTCACCGGATTGCTGGAGAATTGCTAGCTGATACTTCTCCATCCCCCAACCCTAAGTAAGTGTTACCTTCTTGCCTGTTAATTGTACTATATTGCTGTGTTCACCTTTTTTAAGGAATAAATATATTTTATTATATCTAAGCCTCGTTCAGTTCAACCCAGATATTTGGTGTTCATTATATCTTGTCATAAGCTACCGTGACAAGCTCACACGGAAGCAGTGCGGGAGAGAAGAGCTTGTAGTATACAGCGCACACGGAAGCAGTGCGGGAGAGAAGAGCTTGTAGTATACAGCGCACACGGAAGCAGTGCGGGAGAGAAGAGCTTGTAGTATACAGTGACACGGAAGCAGTGCGGGAGAGAAGAGCTTGCAGTATACAGCGACACGGAAGCAGTGCAGGAGAGAAGAGCTTGTAGTATACAGCGCACACGGAAGCAGTGCGGGAGAGAAGAGCTTGTAGTATACAGTGACACGGAAGCAGTGCGGGAGAGAAGAGCTTGTAGTATACAGCGACACGGAAGCAGTGCGGGAGAGAAGAGCTTGTAGTATACAGCGACACGGAAGCAGTGCGGGAGAGAAGAGCTTGTAGTATACTGCACCGACACACTTTATTCGAGCAAATACCCGGTATGTACCTGGCAGATACCTGGAATGCGCCGCTCCTAACCTCTGACAAGCCCCGTTGCATTTGCCTTCCCAGCCTGGGTTCATGCCTGGCTGATGGGCGGCTGATCTGTTAAATGATAATGATTAGGATTTAATAGGCTGCAATGCTTCGCGTGTCTACCAGATGGCATAAATTCATGAATTGTAATGCAGTTTATATATATATACTGTGCAGTATTGCAGCCAGCGGGAATAAAATGCTTCAATCCCTGCTTGGAAAATAACTCAATGCACTCGGGCAGAAAACAGTCACAAACCTCAATACACCCGGGTATACCCGAATTCGTGGGACTAGCCAAGCTCGAATAAAGTGTGTCGCCAGTGTACAGCGCACACGTAAGCAGTGCGGGAAAGAAGAGAATGTAGTATACAGTGACACGGAAGCAGTGCGGGAGAGAAGAGCTTGTAGTATACAGCGCACACGGAAGCAGTGCGGGAGAGAAGAGCTTGTAGTATACAGCGCACACGGAAGCAGTGCGGGAGAGAAGAGCTTGTAGTATACAGTGACACGGAAGCAGTGCGGGAGAGAAGAGCTTGTAGTATACAGCGCACACGGAAGCAGTGCGGGAGAGAAGAGCTTGTAGTATACAGCGCACACGGAAGCAGTGCGGGAGAGAAGAGCTTGTAGTATACAGCGCACACAGAAGCAGTGCGGGAGAGAAGCGCTTGTAGTATACAGCGCACACGGAAGCAGTGCGGGAGAGTAGAGCTTGTAGTATACAGCGCACACGGAAGCAGTGCGGGAGAGTAGAGCTTGTAGTATACAGCGCACACGGAAGCAGTGCGGGAGAGAAGAGCTTGTAGTATACAGCGCACACGGAAGCAGTGCGGGAGAGAAGAGCTTGTAGTATACAGCGACACGGAAGCAGTGCGGGAGAGGAGAGCTTGTAGTATACAGCACACACAGAAACAGTGCGGGAGAGGAGAGCTTGTAGTATACAGTGACACGGAAGCAGTGCGGGAGAGAAGAGCTTGCAGTATACAGCGCACACAGAAGCAGTGCGGGAGAGAAGAGCTTGTAGTATGCAGAGCACACGGAAGCAGTGCGGGAGAGAAGAGCTTGTAGTATACAGAGCACACGGAAGCAGTGCGGGAGAGAAGAGCTTGTAGTATACAGAGCACACGGAAGCAGTGCGGGAGAGAAGAGCTTGTAGTATACAGCGACACGGAAGCAGTGCGGGAGAGAAGAGCTTGTAGTATACAGCGCACACGGAAGCTGTGCGGGAGAGAAGAGCTTGTAGTATACAGCGCACACGGAAGCAGTGCGGGAGAGAAGAGCTTGTAGCATACAGCGCATACGGAAGCAGTGCGGGAGAGAAGAGCTTGTAGTATATAGCGCACACGGAAGCAGTGCGGGAGAGAAGAGCTTGCAGTATACAGCACACGGAAGCAGTGCAGGAGAGAAGAGCTTGTAGTATACAGCGACACGGAAGCAGTGCGGGAGAGAAGAGCTTGTAGTATACAGCGACACGGAAGCAGTGCGGGAGAGAAGAGCTTGTAGTATACAGCGCACACGTAAGCAGTGCGGGAAAGAAGAGAATGTAGTATACAGTGACACGGAAGCAGTGCGGGAGAGAAGAGCTTGTAGTATACAGCGCACACGGAAGCAGTGCGAGAGAGGAGAGCTTGTAGTATACAGCGCACACGGAAGCAGTGCGGGAGAGAAGAGCTTGTAGTATACAGTGACACGGAAGCAGTGCGGGAGAGAAGAGCTTGTAGTATACAGCGCACACGGAAGCAGTGCGGGAGAGAAGAGCTTGTAGTATACAGCGCACACGGAAGCAGTGCGGGAGAGAAGAGCTTGTAGTATACAGCGCACACAGAAGCAGTGCGGGAGAGAAGCGCTTGTAGTATACAGCGCACACGGAAGCAGTGCGGGAGAGTAGAGCTTGTAGTATACAGCGCACACGGAAGCAGTGCGGGAGAGAAGAGCTTGTAGTATACAGCGCACACGGAAGCAGTGCGGGAGAGAAGAGCTTGTAGTATACAGCGCACACGGAAGCAGTGCGGGAGAGAAGAGCTTGTAGTATACAGCGACACGGAAGCAGTGCGGGAGAGGAGAGCTTGTAGTATACAGCACACACGGAAACAGTGCGGGAGAGGAGAGCTTGTAGTATACAGTGACACGGAAGCAGTGCGGGAGAGAAGAGCTTGCAGTATACAGCGCACACAGAAGCAGTGCGGGAGAGAAGAGCTTGTAGTATGCAGAGCACACGGAAGCAGTGCGGGAGAGAAGAGCTTGTAGTATACAGAGCACACGGAAGCAGTGCGGGAGAGAAGAGCTTGTAGTATACAGAGCACACGGAAGCAGTGCGGGAGAGAAGAGCTTGTAGTATACAGCGACACGGAAGCAGTGCGGGAGAGAAGAGCTTGTAGTATACAGTGCACACGGAAGCTGTGCGGGAGAGAAGAGCTTGTAGTATACAGCGCACACGGAAGCAGTGCGGGAGAGAAGAGCTTGTAGCATACAGCGCATACGGAAGCAGTGCGGGAGAGAAGAGCTTGTAGTATATAGCGCACACGGAAGCAGTGCGGGAGAGAAGAGCTTGCAGTATACAGCACACGGAAGCAGTGCGGGAGAGAAGAGCTTGTAGTATACAGCGCACACGGAAGCAGTGCGGGAGAGAAGAGCTTGTAGTATACAGCGCACACGGAAGCAGTGCGGGAGAGAAGAGCTTGTAGCATACAGTGACACGGAAGCAGTGTGGGAGAGAAGAGCTTGCAGTATACAGCACACGGAAGCAGTGCGGGAGAGAAGAGCATGTAGTATACAGCGCACAGGGAAGCAGTGCGGGAGAGAAGAGCTTGTAGTATACAGTGACACGGAAGCAGTGCCGGAGAGAAGAGCTTTTAGTATACAGCGACACGGAAGCAGTGCGGGAGAGAAGAGCTTGTAGTATACAGCGCACACGGAAGCAGTGTGGGAGAGAAGAGCTTTTAGTATACAGCGACACGGAAGCAGTTCGGGAGAGAAGAGCTTGTAGTATACAGCGCACACGGAAGCAGTGCGGGAGAGAAGAGCTTGTAGTATACAGCGCACACGGAAGCAGTGCGGGAGAGAAGAGCTTGTAGTATACAGTGACACGGAAGCAGTGCGGGAGAGAAGAGCTTGTAGTATACAGCGCACACGGAAGCAGTGCGGGAGAGAAGAGCTTGTAGTATACAGCGCACACGGAAACAGTGCGGGAGAGAAGAGCTTGTAGTATACAGTGACACGGAAGCAGTGCGGGAGAGAAGAGCTTGTAGTATACAGCGCACACGGAAGCAGTGCGGGAGAGAAGAGCTTGTAGTATACAGCGCACACGGAAGCAGTGCGGGAGAGAAGAGCTTGTAGTATACAGCGCACACGGAAGCAGTGCTGGAGAGAAGAGCTTGTAGTATACAGCGCATACGGAAGCAGTGCGGGAGAGAAGAGCGTGTAGTATACAGTGACACGGAAGCAGTGCGGGAGAGAAGAGCTTGTAGTATACAGCGCACACGGAAGCAGTGCGGGAGAGAAGAGCTTGTAGTATACAGCGCACACGGAAGCAGTGCGGGAGAGAAGAGCTTGTAGTATACAGCGCACACGGAAGCAGTGTGGGAGAGAAGAGCTTGCAGTATACAGCGCATACGGAAACAGTGCGGGAGAGAAGAGCTTGTAGCATACAGTGACACGGAAGCAGTGCGGGAGAGAAGAGCTTTTAGTATACAGCGACACGGAAGCAGTGCGGGAGAGAAGAGCTTGTAGTATACAGCGCACACGGAAGCAGTGCGGGAGAGAAGAGCTTGCAGTATACAGCGCACACGGAAGCAGTGCGGGAGAGAAGAGCTTGTAGTATACAGAGCACACGGAAGCAGTGCGGGAGAGAAGAGCTTGTAGTATACAGCGCACACGGAAGCAGTGCGGGAGAGAAGAGCTTGTAGTATACAGCGCACACGGAAGCAGTGCGGGAGAGGAGAGCTTGTAGTATACAGCGCACACGGAAGCAGTGCGGGAGAGGAGAGCTTGTAGTATACAGCGCACACGGAAGCAGTGCGGGAGAGAAGAGCTTGTAGTATACAGCGACACGGAAGCAGTGCGGGAGAGAAGAGCTTGTAGTATACAGAGCACACGAAGCAGTGCGGGAGAGAAGAGCTTGTAGTATACAGCGCACACAGAAGCAGTGCGGGAGAGAAGAGCTTGTAGTATACAGAGCACACGGAAGAAGTGCGGGAGAGAAGAGCTTGTAGTATACAGAGCACACGGAAGCAGTGCGGGAGAGAAGAGCTTGTAGTATACAGCGCACACGGAAGCAGTGCGGGAGAGAAGAGCTTGTAGTATACAGTGACACGGAAGCAGTGCGGGAGAGAAGAGCTTGTAGTATACAGCGCACACGGAAGCAGTGCGGGAGAGAAGAGCTTGTAGTATACAGCGCACACGGAAGCAGTGCGGGAGAGAAGAGCTTGTAGTATACAGCGCACACGGATGCAGTGCGGGAGAGAAGAGCTTGTAGTATACAGCGCACACGGAAGCAGTGCCGGAGAAGAGCTTGTAGTATACAGCGCACACAGAAGCAGTGCGGGAGAGAAGAGCTTGTAGTATACAGCGCACACGGAAGCAGTGCGGGAGAGAAGAGCTTGTAGTATACAGTGACACGGAAGCAGTGCGGGAGAGAAGAGCTTGTAGCATACAGCGACACGGAAGCAGTGCGGGAGAGAAGAGCTTGTAGTATACAGCGCACACAGAAGCAGTGCGGGAGAGAAGAGCTTGTAGTATACAGCGCACACGGAAACAGTGCGGGAGAGAACAGCTTGTAGTATACAGCGACACGGAAGCAGTGCGGGAGAGAAGAGCTTGTAGTATACAGCGCACACGGAAGCAGTGCGGGAGAGAAGAGCTTGTAGTATACAGCGACACGGAAGCAGTGCGGGAGAGAAGAGCTTGTAGTATACAGCGACACGGAAGCAGTGCGGGAGAGAAGAGCTTGTAGTATACAGCGCACACGGAAGCAGTGCGGGAGAGAAGAGCTTGTAGTATACAGCGCACACGGAAGCAGTGCGGGAGAGAAGAGCTTGTAGTATACAGCGCACACGGAAGCAGTGTGGGAGAGAAGAGCTTGTAGTATACAGCGCACACGGAAGCAGTGCGGGAGAGAAGAGCTTGTAGTATACAGCGCACACGGAAGCAGTGCGGGAGAGAAGAGCTTGTAGTATACAGCGCACACGGAAGCAGTGCGGGAGAGAAGAGCATGTAGTATACAGCGCACACGGAAGCAGTGCGGGAGAGAAGAGCTTGTAGTATACAGCGCACACAGAAGCAGTGCGGGAGAGAAGAGCTTGTAGTATACAGCGCACACGGAAGCAGTGCCGGAGAAGAGCTTGTAGTATACAGCGCACACGGAAGCAGTGCGGGAGAGAAGAGCTTGTAGTATACAGCGCACACGGAAGCAGTGCGGGAGAGAAGAGCTTGTAGTATACAGCGACACGGAAGCAGTGCGGGAGAGAAGAGTTTGTAGCATACAGCGCACACGGAAGCAGTGCGGGAGAGAAGAGCTTGTAGCATACAGCGCACACGGAAGCAGTGCGGGAGAGAAGAGCTTGTAGTATACAGCGCACACGGAAGCAGTGCGGGAGAGAAGAGCTTGTAGTATACAGCGACACGGAAGCAGTGCGGGAGAGAAGAGCTTGTAGTATACAGCGCACACGGAAGCAGTGCGGGAGAGAAGAGCTTGTAGTATACAGCGCACACGGAAGCAGTGTGGGAGAGAAGAGCTTGTAGTATACAGCGCACACGGAAGCAGTGCGGGAGAGAAGAGCTTGTAGTATACAGCGCACACGGAAGCAGTGCGGGAGAGAAGAGCTTGTAGTATACAGCGCACACGGAAGCAGTGCGGGAGAGAAGAGCATGTAGTATACAGCGCACACGGAAGCAGTGCGGGAGAGAAGAGCTTGTAGTATACAGCGCACACAGAAGCAGTGCGGGAGAGAAGAGCTTGTAGTATACAGCGCACACGGAAGCAGTGCCGGAGAAGAGCTTGTAGTATACAGCGCACACGGAAGCAGTGCGGGAGAGAAGAGCTTGTAGTATACAGCGCACACGGAAGCAGTGCGGGAGAGAAGAGCTTGTAGTATACAGTGACACGGAAGCAGTGCGGGAGAGAAGAGCCTGTAGTATACAGTGACACGGAAGCAGTGCGGGAGAGAAGAGCTTGTAGTATACAGCGCACACGGAAGCAGTGCGGGAGAGAAGAGCCTGTAGTATACAGCGACACGGAAGCAGTGCAGGAGAGAAGAGTTTGTAGCATACAGCGCACACGGAAGCAGTGCGGGAGAGAAGAGCTTGTAGCATACAGCGCACACGGAAGCAGTGCGGGAGAGAAGAGCTTGTAGTATACAGCGCACACGGAAGCAGTGTGGGAGAGAAGAGCATGTAGTATACAGCGCACACGGAAGCAGTGCGGGAGAGAAGAGCTTGTAGTATACAGCGCACACGGAAGCAGTGCGGGAGAGAAGAGCTTGTAAGGAATCGGGGGCCACGTCCCTTGCGGCGTGACCCCTCCTTACCCACTACCAGTACTGCAGCGGCTGCTGTCCCTGCCCCCCTTCGCTACCCATGCAGCCGCCCAGTGCATACCTTAAACTCTGCCGCCACCATTTTGGATTCTGGCACTGGTGTTACAGACTCTCAGCTGTGCTCCACTACTTCCTGGTCTCTCAGCCACTCACGAGCAGCTCCTCGACACGCCTCCGCCATGCTCCTCGTCCGGATTGGTCACTGTCGCTTTAAATATCCTGCTTTGCCTTCACTTCCTGGCCGAGTATAGATCCTTATGGGATGTTACCTGTGTTTCTGCCACGAGCCCTGGCTTGTTCTCTCTGTTTGTGTTCCAGGTCGTTCTACTCGTCCAGTTTCCTCCAGGCCTGCTGCTGCTACGCTGAGTTCCTGGTTCTTAGAGACCTGCTTCTTTTGCGCTGTAACACGGGGTTACTAGTGCTGCCTGGCGGTGTGCCCATTGCGGTCAGTCTTCCCTCTCCTAGACCGGCGCCATGGGTCGTGGACGCCACTCGCGTAAACCTCGTTCCCGACCTGCAGCGATTGCGCTGACGCAAAAGGACCAGCTTGATTTCCTGTTGCCGGCTCCCTACTTGAACTATGACTACCCGGATATCTCCTACCCCGACTCTGGCTTGTCCAACAACTATGCTGTTATCTCCAGACCTGAACCCGGCCTGTTTGACTATGAACTGCGCACTCCGGACCAGTCTGCGCGGTCTAAGGTCGGTGATTTCATAACCCAGCCTCAGCCCCGCGGTCCGGTCCCGGTTTGTGGTGAGCACAATCGTGACAATATGCTCGGCCCCACAAAACCGGACCGCGCCGTGGCGGGGGTTGGTGTATGTGTAACTAAACCTTTGTCCCAGGCTGCGGACTAGTCCCTGTTTGAAGAACAGTATTTGTTTGAAAAACTGCCTCCGCCTAATCTTGCTTGTATGTACGAAGGGTTAACCCCCGCAGAGAGACTGACTCGTAAAGAAATACTGACTAAATCTCCGGAATGTAGAGAGTTAAAGAAGATGTTTCAAGCCCAGTACTCCCAACTGCTCCTTCTTAGGTCCACTCCGGGACTGGAAACTGGGGATTTTGGGGGACTGGTTCAGGCCATAGACACCACCCTTAAATTATTCCTGGAATTTGACAGGAACATAAGTGAGCGTGAACCTCTACTTGCTGCCTACGCACAGACTATTCGCAAACCCTGTTCTGTCAGTCCTGTTGTTAAACCTGTGGGGGCCCCTCCCTCTCCAAAAATGTCCAAACCACCCCACTATCACTGCCCCCTAAGGTAGAAGCTGCCATGATTTCTAGCCCTGATTGCACCTCCCATTGCTTAAATCCCAAAGATATGTCTGCGTTAACCCCTGCCAGTCAGGTCTGTGAGGTTCCCGTGGAGTATACTTGTATTTCCAAAGCTACAGCCCTAGTATCTGAGAATCTACCCTCACTTTCTAACTCAGAATCCCTAACTCCTGTCCTGAGGTTTTTTCTGCTTTAACCCCTGATAGGCAGCTCTGCGTGCTCCCCATGTCAGAGAAAGAACCCCTTCTGCTTCAACGTTCTAAGTTAGAATCCCTAAGCTCTGTTCCCGAGCTCATTCCTATATTAACCCCTGCGGGTCAGCCCTATGAGCATCCTTTGGTAATCCCCTGTTCGCCAGTTAAGGCCACATCCTTGGCTCCAGCAGAGGAACTCCTTGTATCCTCAATTTCAGAGGCAAATCTCCCTCTTTTTGACTCTCAGGTACTATCTGCATTGATCCCTGTAAATCCTTGCTGCCCCCAGGCTAATGCATCATTTCTAGCATCAGAGAATGAATCCCCAAGTCTGACAGCAGAGGTTGCACTGAATGACTCCCCTAAGCTTGCTGAGTCCTTGAATTTTCTTTACTACAATCCCCCTGCTTCAGCTCAAATTTCCGTTGCCGTGTCCCCTGAAACTTCTGCTAAAATACTGGTTCTAGTTAAAGGTATTCAGGATCCGGGTTTTCCCCTAGGCCTGTTCGCAGAATCCCCACTGCCAGGTATTTCGCTGACCCAGTCTGTCACTCAGAATGCTGAGATCCCTGCTTCAGCACATAGTTCCCTTGTCATGGAATCTGTAGTCTTTTCTGATTTCCCAGACACTCCTTCCCAAGTAACCCCTCCAGAGATCAGCGTATCTGCTGTCACCCCCTTAGTACAGTCAGAAACCACCCTGCCTACATTACAAATTCAGGTGTATAAATCTGAACTATTTTGTCTTCCTTCACTTGCTAAACCTCAGTCCTTTAGCACTGCATCTAAATGTGCTCCAGCAACCGTTGGGTTATTCAGGGCTAAGATTAAAACCCCTGTGTTAAAGGGTACCTTCTCACACACATCCTGTAAACCTAGAACTTCCATGATTAGTCCTAAGTCACTTTCCACAGTATCTGATTTTCTTATTAGTGTAACCCAGACACCCACATCACTGGCTAGCAGTTCCGTTATCAGAATTTTTGCACTAGTAAACATACCTATTTCTGATTTTGTCATGACAAGTACCCCAGTTAGGGCCCTTGCAGTATTTGATAAAACTCTTTTTTCTTCTACTGTTTCTGCTATTAAGAGTTTTCCCCGTTCCAACTTACCGCTTATTGACCCTCTAACTTCCCCAGTACCCGTCATTGATTCCCAGGCATTAGCTTCAGACGCTAGTTCTCCTTCTACCAGTGTCCCTGTTACAGATTCTGAGCCTCCAGCTCCAGACACTAGCTCCCCTTCCTCCGCTGCCCCTGCACTGCCTGATTCTCAACTTCCAGATATTAAAGCTCCAGAGCTTACTCCCACTCCCACTCCTATGAAGAGCACGATGCCCTTGGAGTTCGTTGCAGCACGTAATCCGCCTCATACGGTTGTTCAAATCTCTGCAAGGCCCTGTATACCTTCCCCGTACTCTGGTGCCATATCCGAAGTAACCCTTGCCACGCTCCAAATCCCCGGTGCGGGAGGGCAGTTTATTTTCAAAGACCTTTCGGTGGCCCCTGAAGTACCTCAGTATGACTTTAACTATGGGGTTTCTCTCCCTGTTGTCTCTGGCTTGGACTCTGGGAGGTGGAGATCACAGACTATACTGTCTCTCTCTGAGCGTTCTACAATATTTGGGAGCTCCACTACTGTTTGCTTCTCTGCCTCAGCGAACCCATGGTTATCCCTCACGGAACCTTCTGTTGTGCCTGTGTCCTCTGTGTTGGAAATACTCAGTTCACACCAAGATTTTGGTCCCTAAGCCTGGTTCACTGTTCACCTTGTCATCTACTATACCCATACCTGGCAATGCACCCACCCACCCTTTACCCTCGCTGACCACTACCCGGAAAACCTGTGGAGGAGAAGACCCTCTCAAATTCCCACGTGCTGATGTCAGCAAAGACTTTGTCTGTCCGGAAGGTCGCCCTGATAAACTCTTTCAACTATTGGTGCCTCTTGTCCTGAACTTTGGTACCATTACTAGGGACTGGGCTCCCATCGGGGGCCCTTCTGCCGTTTCTGCTCCGGAACCCCCTGGTTCTTCACAGCCTTGGATTTCCAAGCCATTTCGCGTGGCGAGCCACATACCAATAATTTCTCTACCACCACTTTCCTATCCTAAGTTTGTACTCGCCAATGAACTGCTGGTTTACGGATGCCCTGCTCACCTAAAACAATTTAGGAATAACTCCTTGTCTCCGAGACCAATGAGTGCCCACGAGTCTCTGGACCACAGCTCTACTCTCCATCCTAGACAATTCCGGAACAATTCCAGGTTCCCCAACTCTAGGAGTGGTTATGATCGTCCTGAGGTCGATCCTGAAGGGGGGGGGGGGGGGTACTGTAAGGAATCGGGGGCCACGTCCCTTGCAGTGTGACCCTTCCTTACCCACTACCAGTACTGCAGCGGCTGCTGTCCCTGCCCCCTTCGCTACCCATGCAGCCGCCCAGTGCATACCTTGAACTCTGCCGTCGCCATCTTGGATTCTGGCACTGGTGTTACAGACTCTCAGCTGTGCTCCACTACTTCCTGGTCTCTCAGCCACTCATGAGCAGCTCCTCGACACGCCTCCGCCAAGCCCCTCGTCCGGATTGGTCACTGTCGCTTTAAATATCCTGCTTTGCCTTCACTTCCTGGCCGAGCATAGATCCTTATGGGATGTTACCTGTGTTTCTGCCACAAGCCTTGTTCTTTCGTTACGTATCTCTGTTTTTGTTCCAGTTCGTTCTACTCGTCCAGTTTCCTCCAGGCCTGCTGCTGCTACGCTGAGTTCCTGGTTCTTAGAGACCTGCTTCTTTTGCGCTGTAACACGGGGTTACTAGTGCTGCCTGGCAGTGTGCCCATTGCGGTCAGTCTTCCCTCTCCTAGTCCGGCGCCATGGGTCGTGGACGCCACTCGCGTAAACCTCGTTCCCGACCTGCAGCAATTGCGCTGACGCAAAAGGACCAGCTTGATTTCCTGTTGCCGGCTCCCTGCTTGAACTACGACTACCCGGATATCTCCTACCCCGACTCTGGCTTGCCCAACAACTATGCTGTTATCTCCAGTCCTGAACCCGGCCTGTTTGACTATGAACTGCGCACTCCGGACCAGTCTGCGCGGTCTAAGGTCGGAGATTTCATAACCCAGGCTCAGACCCGCGGTCCGGTCCCGGTTTGTGGTGAGCACAATCGTGACAGAGCTTGATTGAATTGCGATTTAACCAAGTAGAAAAAAAAGCTATCCAGGCAATTCTTGCGTGTATGGAAATAATAATGTTGGTATTTGACTGAGCCATCTGTGCTGAAGCGGGGACATCCTGAAAACCTGACCTGTTGGTGGCCGTTGAGGACAGGAGGTACCCACCCCTGCCATAGATGCCACTTTCTCACATTATTTTGCCGCGCTGCTCTCAGAATCCGTTGATTTCGCTTTTCCTGACACTGTTAACTAGAGGTGGATGACTTTTTCGGCCGGAATACGATTCCGCCACAGGGGGAGAGGGGGAGAGGGGGAGAGGGGGAGATCGGGAGAGGGGAGAGGGGGAGATCGGATTACATTGCGCTGAAATAGAAAATCCGCGGATTTTAAAACACGTGATGTCGCCACCTAAATAATACTTTTGCGTTGGTTTAGAATTGCCCCTAGGAGGGACTGACCACTTAACCATGTCACTGCCATTAGTACACTTTGCCCCTAGGAGGGACTGACCACTTAACCCTGTCACTGCCATTTGTACACTTTGCCCCTAGGAGGGACTGACCACTTAACCCTGTCACTGCCATTAGTACACTCTGCCCCTAGGAGGGACTGACCACTTAACCCTGTCACTGCCATTAGTACACTCTGCCCCTAGGAGGGACTGACCACTTAACCCTGTCACTGCCATTAGTACACTTTGCCCCTAGGAGGGACTGACCACTTAACCCTGTCACTGCCATTAGTACACTCTGCCCCTAGGAGGGACTGACCACTTAACCCTGTCACTGCCATTAGTACACTCTGCCCCTAGGAGGGACTGACCACTTAACCCTGTCACTGCCATTAGTACACTCTGCCCCTAGGAGGGACCGACCACTTAACCCTGTCACTGCCATTAGTACACTTTGCTCCTAAGAGGGACCGACCACTTAACCATGTCACTGCCATTAGTACACTTTTCCCCTAGGAGGGACCGACCCCTTAACCCTGTCACTGCCATTACTACACTTTGCTCCTAGGAAGGGACTGAACCCTTAACCCTGTCACTGCCATTAGTACACTTTGTTCCTAGGAGGGACTGACCCCTTAACCCTGTCACTGCCATTAGTACACTTTGTTCCTAGGAGGGACTGACCCCTTAACCCTGTCACTGCCATTAGTACACTTTGCCCCTAGGAGGGACTGACCACTTAACCATGTCACTGCCATTAGTACACTTTGCCCCTAGGAGGGACTGACCCCTTAACCCTGTCACTGCCATTACTACACTTTGCTCCTAGGAAGGGACTGAACCCTTAACCCTGTCACTGCCATTACTACACTTTGCTCCTAGGAAGGGACTGACCCCTTAACCATGTCACTGCCATTACTACACTTTGCTCCTAGGAAGGGACTGACCCCTTAACCATGTCACTGCCATTAGTACACTTTGTTCCTAGGAAGGGACTGACCTCTTATACATGTCACTGACATTACTACACGTTGCCCCTAGGAGGGACTGGCCCCTTAACCATGTCACTGCCATTAGTAAGTACACTTTGGCCCTAGGAGGGACTGACCCCTTAAACATGTCACTGCCTCTTACAGACACAGAGGGAGATGTTGCATGTGGTCTGATCAGAGCGATAATCCCGCCTCGTGGTTACAGGGAAAGATCAGACTGGATCATTAATGAGACCACCTAGAGTGCTTGAATCCATCTTCAGTGATCAAAGTGGATGAGCTTTCAGCATCATATTAAGCAAACCTGCTGTGTGTATTTACCAGCCCTCAGCTGTAATGAAGATGGAGGTTTAATGAAGTGTGTGTAATAATATATCATTTAAAGGTACAGTCCCCCTGCATGTTACATTTTTATCGATGTCTTCCCTATTCTGTGTCTTCTTTCCCCTCCCTACGTTTTCCACGGCTCGCTGATTATAAAAGAATGTATTTTATTGATCAAACGCACGGGATTTAAAGTCTGGAGTCATCTTCTCCATAACTCTGTAACCCGATCAATACTTCCAACTTCCATGAGGATGCACCCGACCCCCGGTAACTGACACTCCCAACTCCCGGTCACTGACACCCCCACCCCAACCCCCAGTCACTGACACTCCCAACCCCCGGTCACTGACACCCCCACCCCAACCCCCAGTCACTGACACTCCCAACCCAATGTCACTGACACTCCCAACCCAATGTCACTGAGACTCCCAACCCAACCCCCAGTCATTGAGACTCCCACCCAACCCCCAGTCACTGACACTCCCAACCCTACCCCCAGTCACTGACACTCCCACCCCAACCCCCAGTCACTGACACTCCCACCTCGACCTCCAGTCACTGACACTCCCAACCCGACCCCCAGTCACTGACACTCCCACCTCGACCCCCAGTCACTGACACTCCCAACCCCCAGTCACTGACACTCCCACCTCGACCCCCAGTCACTGACACTCCCACCTCGACCTTCAGTCACTGACACTCCCACCTCGACCTTCAGTCACTGACACTCCCACCTCGACCTTCAGTCACTGACACTCCCACCTCGACCCCCAGTCACTGACACTCCCACCCCGACCCCCAGTCACTGACACTCCCACCCCGACCCCCAGTCACTGACACTCCCACCCCGACCCCCAGTCACTGACACTCCCAACCCAACCCCCAGTCACTGACACTCCCAACCCCCAGTCACTGAGACTCCCATCCCAACCCCCAGTCACTGACACTCCCAACCCAACCCCCAGTCACTGACACTCCCAACCCCCAGTCACTGAGACTCCCACCTCGACCCCCCGTCACTGAGACTCCCACCTCGACCCCCCGTCACTGACACTCCCAACCCAACCCCCAGTCACTGACACTCCCAACCCCCAGTCACTGAGGCTCCCACCCCAACCCCCAGTCACTGACACTCCCAACCCAACCCCCAGTCACTGACACTCCCACCTCGACCCCCAGTCACTGACACTCCCACCCCAACCCCCAGTCACTGAGACTCCCAACCCAACCCTCAGTCACTGAGACTCCCAACCCAACCCCCAGTCACTGACACTCCCAACCCAACCCCCAGTCACTGACACTCCCAACCCAACCCCCAGTCACTGACACTCCCACCCCAACCCCCAGTCACTGACACTCCCAACCCAACCCCCAGTCACTGACACTCCCAACCCAACCCCCAGTCACTGACACTCCCAACCCCCAGTCACTGAGACTCCCACCTCGACCCCCTGTCACTGACACTCCCACCTCGACCCCCAGTCACTGACACTCCCAACCCAACCCCCAGTCACTGACACTCCCAACCCCCAGTCACTGAGGCTCCCACCCCAACCCCCAGTCACTGACACTCCCAACCCAACCCCCAGTCACTGACACTCCCACCTCGACCCCCAGTCACTGAGACTCCCAAGCCAACCCCCAGTCACTGAGACTCCCAACCCAACCCCCAGTCACTGACACTCCCAACCCAACCCCCAGTCACTGACACTCCCAACCCAACCCCCAGTCACTGACACTCCCAACCCAACCCCCAGTCACTGACACTCCCACCCCGACCCCCAGTCACTGACACTCCCAACCCAACCCCCAGTCACTGACACTCCCAACCCAACCCCCAGTCACTGACACTCCCAACCCCCAGTCACTGACACTCCCAACCCAACCCCCAGTCACTGACACTCCCAACCCAACCCCCAGTCACTGACACTCCCACCCCAACCCCCAGTCACTGACACTCCCAACCCAACCCCCAGTCACTGACACTCCCAACCCCCAGTCACTGAGACTCCCACCTCGACCCCCGTCACTGAGGCTCCCAACTCAACCCCCAGTCACTGACACTCCCAACTCAACCCCCAGTCACTGACAGTCCCACCCCAACCCCCAGTCACTGAGACTCCCAACCCAACCCCCAGTCACTGACACTCCCAACCCCCAGTCACTGACACTCCCAACCCCCAGTCACTGACACTCCCACCCCCAGTCACTGACACTCCCACCCCCAGTCACTGACACTCCCACCCCCAGTCACTGACACTCCCACCCCAACCCCCAGTCACTGACACTCCCAACCCAACCCCCAGTCACTGACACTCCCACCCCCAGTCACTGACACTCCCACCCCAACCTCCAGTCACTGACACTCCCAACCCAACCCCCAGTCACTGACACTCCCACCCCAACCCCCAGTCACTGACAATCCCAACCCAACCCCCAGTCACTGACAATCCCAACCCAACCCCCAGTCACTGACACTCCCACCCCAACCCCCAGTCACTGACACTCCCATCCCAACCCCCAGTCACTGACACTCCCATCCCAACCCCCAGTCACTGACACTCCCACCCCAACCCCCAGTCACTGACACTCCCACCCCAACCCCCAGTCACTGACACTCCCACCCCAACCCCCAGTCACTGACACTCCCACCCCCAGTCACTGACACTCCCATCCCAACCCCCAGTCACTGACACTCCCACCCCAACCCCCAGTCACTGACACTCCCACCCCAACCCCCAGTCACTGACACTCCCACCCCAACCCCAAGTCACTGAGACCCCCACCCCAACCCCTGTAACTGAGACTCCCATCCCAAATTATACTGACACTCACCCTCTTCACGCTGACATACTTCCTCAGTGACACCCACACCCCATCAGTGACCTTCCTCTCTTACACCCTCACCTCACGCTCCCATCCTCCCCCTCCCCCCATGTATTTCTCTCCCCCCCCACCTCTTCCTCCCCTCACTCCCACCCCCACACCCTTGGCCTACGCTCTCCCTCTAAAGAATGTAAGCGCGGTGACCAATCACATACCTCCCTGCAAAGCAAAGGCCAATCAGCATTCATGCACCAAGAAATCCACCAACCAGCAGCCTTGTAGGGAGGGAACAACCAATCAGAGAGAGAGCAGTTAAAAAACAGGAGAATTTTTTTTGACATCCCCGATTTAAAGGATAGCCACCATGTGCACATCCCCGGGGCCCCCTTAGTATGAAGGCAAAGTTTCAGGTGTCTTGGCGTTATGGTCCTGGAGCTATGCCTTTGACAGACAGACACACGTTCTTTTATTAATATAGATAACAAGCCCGCAACAGAAATGACCATGTCTGCTAATCTCTTCTCAATTTGCAACATGGCTGAGAAGAGAAAAATCAGACGGCTCCGGCCTTCATTGGAAGAGAACTCCGTGCTGCCTGGTGAAGCGGAGAGAAGAGAGAGGAGTGGTCCCCATGTGAATACTCTACTCCAGGCTGCGGGCCTTAATAAATACATATTTACATCAAATCAAAGATAGATAGAACAAATGCCCCCAAAACAGGTCTCCAATCTGCCTTGCCGGTGTCACATTGAGTAGGTCATTTTTAGGAGGACAACTTAACCCCTGCACTGCCAGTGGAACTTGCAGGTCCCCCTTGTACCGGAGGGGTTAAAAAAAAGTGGAAGGCCTCTCTGCTTATGAATCAGCTGCGAGGAGCGATGCTTTCTTGGTAAGGGATCCACTGTCCTGCAGGATGTTCTGCGCCTCTCCGGTCACTGAATACGGGAAGGAAGCGGCCGCAGTGATTTATACGGTGCAGCTGTGAATAAAACACACATCGTTTCCTCGGCAGCTTAAGCGAGGAGAAATGACAAAGCGAAACGATTTCATACCACCAAGTCGCGTTATCTCTCTCCCCGTGTCTCAGCCTTCAGGAGGCGATCCGGGGGCCAGGAGACGGCATGACAGATATAAGAGCTGTCAGACCCCGTCAGGTCACCCTACATGACCCTTGTGACCTCGAGTCTTGGCCATTCCCTTTACTAGTGTCACGGGAGACCAGGTACTTTTTACACCATTTATATATTACCGGATCATTCATTAGGCAGAACGAGATAGGAAAAACAAATTGCGTTTATTTGGGTAAACCCACGTACAACAAGAAGAAATACACAAGGAACAGTTAAAAGTACACTTACTGGGGATCTGGGGGAATCTAGGCTTTTCCGAGGTGCAGGGCGCCCGCTTGGATGAGCTTACCCTGACCGGGATATACCCCCGTTCTCCTGCTCCTCTTTCCGGATTCAATTCCTAGCTGCGACCGCTACGTTCGGTTCTGAGAGCTTGGGCGCAAAGACGGGACTTAGTCTCTGCGAGGGAAACTTTTCAGGCTTCCAAACGAAGCCGGTCACTTTGTTATTTAGAACAGAGCAACTTTGAAAAGCCCGCCGAGCTTCATCGACTCACCTCATTGGTTGGCTTGGATGGACTGGCTCCCTCTCTACATACACTACGCTGGGCTATCCCCTGAACGGAGGGGGAAGGAGCAGCCAATCGGAGCGTGGGAATTCCTCTCTGTCAGCCAATAGAAAGAAGGGCTCGTCCCCGGCTGATGTCAGAGGAGTAGGCGTGCCCAGCAGGCTCGAAAAGCCGGTGCACGGGAAATATGATTTTAGCCAAAGGGAGAGCAGACTCTATGGCTGTATCCTCCCCGGCTAACTCATTGCCACCTGCAGGGCCCGCTCCCCCAAGTCTGGAAACTACAAAAGGTGTCCCCACGGGGTGCCCTTTGTAGTCCGGACCTGGCCATTCGCCCTTCCCTCGCCCACCAAACGTTTTCACACCTCTGGACATCCTCTCCCCTTTGAACTACGGACCCCATGCAGACTTGCTGGCACCGTAACTGGAAGCCCGGGCAAGCTGCATAGAGCCTTAGAAGAAATGTATCAAACCCAATGAAACATACTTTAATACGTGGGGGACATTGGGGGGACTCGTTACTGTAAGGGACTTAGGACTGGGATATCGGGCTCGAAACTCAGGAGTATGGGGGACGCGGGGCAGCCCCGGTGTAATTTTACTTGCGTACCGGCAAATCGTGCCTGCACGCCGGGTGGAATGAAGGTACCACCGGTAGCTCCGGACCCCGAACTCCCGCAAACAAAAGACTTGCATTCTTACCCAAATATCCCCCCCAAATATCCCAACAAATATCCCCCCTAAATATCCCCCCTAAATATCCCACCCAAATACCCCACCTAAATATCCCCCCTAAAACGTACACACAGCATGTTTCATCAGTCTGGGGTAAAGGGAACGTGGAAAGTGGGAAAGCCGGGACACTGTAACTTTACATGTACAGATACCTGGCCCCCGGCTTATAGTGCTGGGGAGCTGCCAGGCACCCACGGGCAAACAGAGGGCTTAACCTCTATTATGAAGCCTGGTTACCCTTGCCCGTCACAACTAGCCAACCCAGAAATCGCTACAGCCCTTATTAACATTAACACCAACACACCTGGACCAGGCCAGCAAGTCGCTCCACCCAGTGACCCTGCTCACCCCGCTACATGTCCCAGTGACCCTGCTCACCCCCGCTACATGTCCCAGTGACCCTGCTCACCCCCGCTACATGTCCCAGTGACCCTGCTCACCCCGCTACATGTCTCAGTGACCCTGCTCACCCCGCTACATGTTCCAGTGACCCTGCTCACCCCCGCTACATTTCCCAGTGACCCTGCTCACCCCGCTACATGTCCCTGTGACCCTGCTCACCCCGCTACTTGTCCCTGTGACCCTGCTCACCCCCGCTACATGACCCAGTGATCCTGCTCACCCCGCTACATGTCCCAGTGACCCTGCTCACCCCCGCTACATGTCCCAGTGACCCTGCTCACCCCGCTACATGTCCCAGTGACCCTGCTCACCCCGCTACATGTCCCAGTGACCCTGCTCACCCCGCTACATGGCCCAGTGACCCTGCTCACCCCCACTACGTGTCCCAGTGAACTTGCTAACCCCCGCTACATGTCCCAGTGACCCTGCTCACCCCGCTACATGTCTCAGTGAACCTGCTCACCCTGCTACATGTTCCAGTGACCCTGCTCACCCCCGCTACATGTCCCAGTGACCCTGCTCACCCCCGCTACATGTCCCAGTGACCCTGCTCACCCCGCTACATGTCCCAGTGACCCTGCTCACCCCCGCTACATGTCCCAATGACCCTGCTCACCCCGCTACATGTCCCAGTGACCCTGCTCACCCTGTTACATGTCCCAGTGACCCTGCTCCCCCCGCTACATATCCCAGTGACCCTGCTCCCCCCGCAACATGTCCCAGTGACCCTCCTCACCCCACTTCATGTCCCAGTGCCTTGACCCTGCTCACCCCCACAACATGTCCCAGTTACCCTGCTCACCCCCGCTACATGTCCCAGTGACCTGACCCTGCTCATCCCGCTACATGTCCCAGTGACCTGACCCTGCTCACCCGCTACATATCCCAGTTACCCTGCTCACCCCCACTTCATGTCCCAGTGACTTGACCCTGCTCACCCGCTACATATCCCAGTTACCCTGCTCACCCTGCTACATGTCCCAGTGACCTGACCCAGCTCACAAACCGGGACCGGACCGCGGGGCTGAGGTGGGGATGTGAATACACCAACCTTAGACCTCGAAGCCGGTTCTGGATTGCGCAGATCATAGTCAATCATAGCTGGTTCAGGGTTGGAGAAGGCAGGGTCATCCATGGACAAGCCGGGGTCAGAGTAGTCGATATCCAGGCTGGGGTTCGGCAACTGGTAGGCTGGTGCGAAGCGGTTCAGCGTAGCAGCTGAAGCACGGGAATGGCTTCTGCGCGAGGAGCGGGAGCGGCCCATGATTAAGGTCTCTGCAAGGGGTGAATGCAGCAGGTCTCAGGACCAAGGCAAGACTAGCACTGGGGTTCCAGCGCTTCAGTACAGGAACCAGGAAGCAGACCTCTGCCTGGGGTGAATGCAGCAGGTCTAAGGAACAAGGAAAGGCTAAGGCAGGAGTGTTTGTGGCAAACATAGTAACATCCAAGTGAATCTTGGTTTATGCTCAGCAATGAGGGAAAGGGAGAGCCCAGTATAAGAAGGGCAGATAGCCAATCCAAAGACAGGGGTGTGTGGGAATTCCTCCAACGCCAGAGCAGAGAGACAGAGCGGCAGCGATTGCAAGCACAGGTGAGAGTGCTAGCAAATCAAAGGGGAGGTCTGTCTGAGAGCTCACCAACGCTGCAGGAGTGAGCTCCAGCCAAACCCAGGAATGGATTCCTTACAACTCAGTGACCTGACCCTGCTCACCCCGGCTACATGTTCCAGTGACCTGATCCTTCTCACCCCGCTACACGCCCCAGTGATCTGATCCTGCTCACCCTTCTACATGTCCCTGTGACCCTGCTCACCCCACTACATGTCCCAGTGACCTGATCCTGCTCATCCCCGCTACATGTCCCAGTGACCTGACCCTGTTCACCCCGCTACATGTCCCAGTGACCTGACCCTGCTCACCCTGCTACATGTCCCAGTGACCCTGCTCACCCCGCTACATGTCCCAGTGACCCTGCTCACCCCGCTACATGGCCCAGTGACCCTGCTCACCCCCACTACGTGTCCCAGTGACCTTGCTAACCCCCGCTACATGTCCCAGTGACCCTGCTCACCCCGCTACATGTCTCAGTGAACCTGCTCACCCCGCTACATATCCCACTGATCCTGCTCACCCCGCTACATGTCCCAGTGACCCTGCTCACCCCCGCTACATGTCCCAGTGACCCTGCTCACCCCATAACATGTCCCAGTGACCTGACCCTGCTCACCCTCGCAACATGTCTCAGTGACCCTGCTCACCCCGCTACATATCCCAGTGACCTGATCCTGCTCACCCCCGCAAAATGTCCCAGTTACCCTGCTCACCCCCTCAACATGTCCCAGTTACCCTGCTCACACCCGCAACATGTCCCAGTGACCCTTCTCACCCCCGCTACATGTCCCAGTGACCTGACCCTGCTCACCCCCGCAACATGTCTCAGTGACCCTGCTCACCCCGCTACATATCCCAGTGACCTGACCCTGCTCACCCCCGCAACATGTCCCAGTTACCCTGCTCACCCCCGCAACATGTCCCAGTGACCCTGCTCACCCCGCTACATATCCCAGTGACCTGACCCAGCTCACACACCTGGACCGGACCGCGGGGCTGAGGTGGGGATGTGAATACACAAACCTTAGACCTTGAAGCCGGTTCTGGATTGCGCAGTTCATAGTCAATAGTAGCCGGTTCAGGGTTGGAGAAGGCAGGGTCATCCATGGACAAGCCGGGGTCAGAGTAGTCAATATCCAGGCTGGGGTTCGGCAACTGGTAGGCTGGTGCGAAGCGCTTCAGCGTAGCAGCTGAAGCACGGGAATGGCTTCTGCGCGAGGAGCGGGAGCGGCCCATGATTAAGGTCTCTGCAAGGGGTGAATACAGCAGGTCTCAGGACCAAGGCAAGACTAGCACTGGGGATCCAGCGCTTCAGTACAGGAACCAGGAAGCAGACCTCTGCCTGGGGCGAATGCAGCAGGTCTCAGGAACAAGGCAAGACTAAGGCAGGAGTGTTTGTGGCAAACACAGTAACATCCAAGTGAATCTTGGTTTATGCTCAGCAATGAGGGAAAGGGAGAGCCCAGTATAAAAGGGCAGATAGCCAATCCAAAGACAGGGGTGTGTGGGAATTCCTCCAATGCCAGAGCAGAGAGACAGAGCGGCAGTGATTGCACGCACAGTTGATAGTGCTAGCAAATCAAAGGGGAGGTCTGTCTGAGAGCTCACCAACGCTGCAGGAGTGAGCTCCAGCCAAACCCAGGAACGGATTCCTTACAACCCAGTGACCTGACCCTGCTCACCCCCGCAACATGTCCCAGTGATCCTGCTCATCCCACTGCATGTCCCAGTGACCTGACCCTGCTCACCCCACTTCATGTCCCAGTGACTTGACCCTGCTCACCCCCGCAACATGTTCCAGTTACCCTGCTCACCCCGCTACATGTCCCAGTGACCTGATCCTGCTGAACCCCGCTACAAGTCCAAGTGACCCTGCACACCCCCACTACATGTCCCAGTGATCTGATCCTGCTCACACTTCTACATGTCCCTGTGACCCTGCTCACCCCTTTACATGACCCAGTGACCTGATCCTAATCACCCCCGCTACATGTCCCAGTGACCTGATCCTGCTCATCCCCGCTACATGTCCCAGTGACCTGACCCGGCTCACCCCACTACATGTCCCAGTGACCCTGCTCACCCCGCTACATGTCCCAGTGACCCTGCTCACCCCGCTACATATCCCAGTGATCCTGCTCACCCCGCTACATGTCCCAGAGACCCTGCTCACCCCGTTACATGTCCCAGTGACCTGACCCTGCTCACCCCCGCAACATGTCCCAGTTACACTGCTCACCCCCGCTACATGTCCCAGTGACCTTACCCTGCTCACCCCCGCAACATGTCCCAGTTACCCTGCTCACCCCCGCAACATGTCCCAGTTACCCTGCTCACCCCCGCAACATGTCCCAGTGACCCTGCTGACCCCCGCTACATGTCCCAGTGACCCTGCTCACCCCCGCTACATGTCCCAGTGACCTTACCCTGCTCACCCCCGCAACATGTCCCAGTTACCCTGCTCACCCCCTCAACATGTCCCAGTTACCCTGCTCACCCCCGCTACATGCCCCAGTGACCTGACCCTGCTCACCCCCGCAACATGTCCCAGTGACCCTGCTCACCCTGCTACATGTCCCAGTGACCTGACCCAGCTCACACACCGGGACCGGACCACGGGGCTGAGGTGGGGATTTGAATACACCAACCCTAGACTTCGAAGCCGGTTCTGGATTGCGCAGTTCATAGTCAATCGTAGCCGGTTCAGGGTTGGAGAAGGCAGGGTCATCCATGGACAAGCCGGGGTCAGAGTAGTCAATATCCAGGCTGGGGTTCGGCAACTGGTAGGCTGGTGCGAAGCGCTTCAGCATAGTAGCTGAATCACGGGAATGGCTTCTGCGTGAGGAGCGGGAGCGGCCCATGATTAAGGTCTCTGCAAGGGGTGAATGCAGCAGGTCTCAGGACCAAGACAAGACTAGCACTGGGGATCCAGCGCTTCAGTACAGGAACCAGGAAGCAGACCTCTGCCTGGGGTGAATGCAGCAGGTCTCAGGACCAAGGCAAGACTAGCACTGGGGATCCAGCGCTTCAGTACAGGAACCAGACCTCTGCCTGGGGTGAATGCAGCAGGTCTCAGGAACAAGGAAAGGCTAAGGCAGGAGTGTTTGTGGCAAACACAGTAACATCCAAGTGAATCTTGGTTTATGCTCAGCAATGAGGGAAAGGGAGAGCCCAGTATAAGAAGGGCAGATAGCCAATCCAAAGACAGGGGTGTGTGGGAATTCCTCCAACGCCAGAGCAGAGAGACAGAGCGGCAGCGATTGCACGCACAGGTGAGAGTGCTAGCAAATCAAAGGGGAGGTCTGTCTGAGAGCTCACCAACGCTGCAGGAGTGAGCTCCAGCCAAACCCAGGAACGGATTCCTTACAACCCAGTGACCTGACCCTGCTCATCCCGGCTACATGTCCCAGTGACCTGATCCTGCTGACCCCCGCTACAAGTCCAAGTGACCCTGCACACCCCCGCTACATGTCCCAGTGATCTGATCCTTCTCACTCCCGCTACATGTCCCAGTGATCTGATCCTGCTCACCCTTCTACATGTCCCTGTGACCCTGCTCACCCCGTAACATGACCCCTGACCTGATCCTAATCACCCCGCTACATGTCCCAGTGACCTGATCCTGCTCACCCCCGCAACATGTCTCAGTGACCTGACCCGGCTCACCCCGCTACATGTCCCAGTGACCCTGTTCACCCCCATTACATGTCCCAGTGACCAACCTGACCCGGCTCACCCCGCTACATGTCCCAGTGACCCTGCTCACCCCCACTACATGTCCCAGTGACCCTGCTCATCCCCACTACATGTCACATTGACCCTGCTCACCCTGTTACATGTCCTAGTGACCCTGCTCACCCCGTTACATGTCCCAGTGACCCTGCTCACCCGGTTACATGTACCAGTGACCCTGCTCACCCCGTTACATGTCCCAGTGACCTGACCCTGCTCACCCCAGCTACATGTCCCAGTGACCTGACCCTGCTCACCCCCGCTACATGTCCCAGTGACCCTGCTCACCCCCGCTACATGTCCCAGTGACCCTCCTCACCCGCTACATGTCCCAGTGACCCTGCTCACCCCGTTACATGTCCCAGTGACCCTGCTCACCCCGCTACATGTCCCAGTTACCCTGCTCACCCCCGCTACATGTCCAGTGACCTGACCCTGCTCACCCCCGCTACATGTCCCAGTGACCCTCCTCACCCCGCTACATATCCTAGTGACCCTGCTCACCCTGTTACATGTCCCAGTGGCCCTGCTCACCCCACTACATGTCACAGTGACCCTGCTCACCCTGTTACATGTCCCAGTGACCCTGCTCACCCCCACTACGTGTCCCAGTGACCCTGCTCACCCTGTTACATGTCCCAGTGACCTGACCCTGCTCACCCCCGCTGCATGTCCCAGTGACCCTGCTCACCCCGTTACATGTCCTAGTGACCCTGCTCACCCCACTACATGTCACATTGACCCTGCTCACCCTGTTACATGTCCTAGTGACCCTGCTCACCCCGTTACATGTCCCAGTGACCCTGCTCACCCCGTTACATGTCCTAGTGACCCTGCTCACCCCACTACATGTTACATTGACCCTGCTCACCCTGTTACATGTCCCAGTGACCCTGACCCTGACCACCCCTGCTACATGTCCCAGTGACCCTCCTCACCCCGCTACATGTCCCAGTGACCCTGCTCACCCCGTTACATGTCCCAGTGACCCTGCTCACCCCCGTTAAATGTCCCAGTGACCCTGCTCACCCCGCTACATGTCCCAGTGACCCTGCTCACCCCGCTACATGTCCCAGTGACCCTGCTCACCCCGTTACATGTCCCAGTGACCCTGCTCACCCCCGTTAAATGTCCTAGTGACCCTGCTCACCCCGTTACATGTCCCAGTGACCCTGCTCACCCGGTTACATGTACCAGTGACCCTGCTCACCCCGTTACATGTCCCAGTGACCTGACCCTGCTCACCCCAGCTACATGTCCCAGTGACCTGACCCTGCTCACCCCCGCTACATGTCCCAGTGACCCTGCTCACCCCCGCTACATGTCCCAGTGACCCTCCTCACCCGCTACATGTCCCAGTGACCCTGCTCACCCCGTTACATGTCCCAGTGACCCTGCTCACCCCGCTACATGTCCCAGTTACCCTGCTCACCCCCGCTACATGTCCAGTGACCTGACCCTGCTCACCCCCGCTACATGTCCCAGTGACCCTCCTCACCCCGCTACATATCCTAGTGACCCTGCTCACCCTGTTACATGTCCCAGTGGCCCTGCTCACCCCACTACATGTCACAGTGACCCTGCTCACCCTGTTACATGTCCCAGTGACCCTGCTCACCCCCACTACGTGTCCCAGTGACCCTGCTCACCCTGTTACATGTCCCAGTGACCTGACCCTGCTCACCCCCGCTGCATGTCCCAGTGACCCTGCTCACCCCGTTACATGTCCTAGTGACCCTGCTCACCCCACTACATGTCACATTGACCCTGCTCACCCTGTTACATGTCCTAGTGACCCTGCTCACCCCGTTACATGTCCCAGTGACCCTGCTCACCCCGTTACATGTCCTAGTGACCCTGCTCACCCCACTACATGTTACATTGACCCTGCTCACCCTGTTACATGTCCCAGTGACCCTGACCCTGACCACCCCTGCTACATGTCCCAGTGACCCTCCTCACCCCGCTACATGTCCCAGTGACCCTGCTCACCCCGTTACATGTCCCAGTGACCCTGCTCACCCCCGTTAAATGTCCCTGTGACCCTGCTCACCCCGCTACATGTCCCAGTGACCCTGCTCACCCCGCTACATGTCCCAGTGACCCTGCTCACCCCGTTACATGTCCCAGTGTCCCTGCTCACCCCACTACATGTTCCCGTGACCTGACCCTGCTCACCCCCACTACATGACCCAGTGACCTGACCCTGCTCACCCCGCTACATGTCCCAGTGACCCTGCTCACCCCGCTACATGTCCAAGTGACCCTGCTCACCCCAGCTACATGTCCCAGTGATCCCTGCTCACCCCCGCTACATGTCCCAATGACCTGATCCTGCTCACCCCGCTACATGTCCCAGTGACCCTGCTCACCCCCGCTACATGTCCCAGTGACCCTGCTCACCCCCGCTACATGTCCCAGTTACCCTGCTCTCCCCGCTACATGTCCCAGTGACCCTGCTCACCCCCGCTACATGTCCCAGTGACCCTGCTCACCCCGCTACATGTCCCAGTGACCTGACCCTACTCACCCCGCTACATGTCCCAGTGACCCTGCTCACCCCCGCTACATATCCCAGTGACCCTGCTCACCCCGCTACATGTTCCAGTGATCCTGCTCATCCCCGCTACATGTCCCAGTGACCCTGCTCACCCCGCTACATGTCCTAGTGACCCTGCTCACCCTGCTACATGTCCCAGTGACCCTGCTCACCCCGATACATGTCCCAGTGACCCTGCTCACCCCGCTTCATATCCCAGTGATCCTGCTCACCCCGCCACATGTCCCAGAGACCCTGCTCACCCCATTACGTGTCCCAGTGACCCTGCTCACCCCCGCTACATGTCTCAGTGACCCTGCTCACCCCGCTTCATATCCCAGTGATCCTGCTCACCCCGCTACATGTCCCAGAGACCCTGCTCACCCCGCTACATGTCCCAGTGACCTGACCCTGCTCACCCTGCTACATGTCCCAGTGACCCTGCTCACCCCGCTACATGTCCCAGTGACCCTGCTCACCCCAGCTACATGTACCAGTGACCATGCTCACCCCCGCTACATGTCCCAGTGACCCTGCTCACCCCGCTACATGTCACAGTGACCTGACCCTGCTCACCCCCGCTACATGTCACAGTGACCTGACCCTGCTCACCCCCGCTACATGTCCCAGTGACCCTGCTCACCCCCGCTACATGTCCCAGTGACCCTGCTCACCCCCGCTACATGTCCCAGTGACCCTGCTCACCCCGCTACATGTCACAGTGACCTGACCCTGCTCACCCCCGCTACATGTCCCAGTGACCCTGCTCACCCCCGCTACATGTCCCAGTGACCCTCCTCACCCCGCTACATGTCCTAGTGACCCTGCTCACCCCCGCTACATGTCCCAGTGACCTGACCCTGCTCACCCCCGCTACATGTCCCAGTGACCTGACCCTGCTCACCCCCGCTACATGTCCCAGTGACCCTCCTCACCCCGCTACATGTCCTAGTGACCCTGCTCACCCCCGCTACATGTCCCAGTGACCTGACCCTGCTCACCCCCGCTACATGTCCCAGTGACCTGACCCTGCTCACCCCCGCAACATGTCCCAGTGACCCTGCTCACCCCTGCTACATGTCCCAGTGACCCTGCTCACCCTGCTACATGTCCCAGTGACCTGACCCAGCTCACAAACCGGGACCGGACCGCGGGGCTGAGGTGGGGATGTGAATACACCAACCTTAGACCTCGAAGCCGGTTCTGGATTGCGCAGTTCATAGTCAATCATAGCTGGTTCAGGGTTGGTTCTGCGCGAGGAGCGGGAGCGGCCCATGATTAAGGTCTCTGCAAGGGGTGAATGCAGCAGGTCTCAGGACCAAGGCAAGACTAGCACTGGGGATCCAGCGCTTCAGTACAGGAACCAGACCTCTGCCTGGGGTGAATGCAGCAGGTCTCAGGAGCAAGGAAAGGCTAAGGCAGGAGTGTTTGTGGCAAACATAGTAACATCCAAGTGAATCTTGGTTTATGCTCAGCAATGAGGGAAAGGGAGAGCCCAGTATAAGAAGGGCAGATAGCCAATCCAAAGACAGGGGTGTGTGGGAATTCCTCCAATGCCAGAGCAGAGAGACAGAGCGGCAGCGATTGCAAGCACAGGTGAGAGTGCTAGCAAATCAAAGGGGAGGTCTGTCTGAGAGCTCACCAACGCTGCAGGAGTGAGCTCCAGCCAAACCCAGGAACGGATTCCTTACAACCCAGTGATCTGACCCTGCTCATCCCGGCTACATGTCCCAGTGATCTGACCCTGCTCACCCCGGCTACATGTCCCAGTGACCTGATCCTGCTCATCCCGCTACATGTCCCAGTGACCTGATCCTGCTGACCCCCGCTACAAGTCCAAGTGACCCTGCACATCCCCACTACATGTCCCAGTTACCTGATCCTGCTGACCCCCGCTACAAGTCCAAGTGACCCTGCACACCCCCGCTACATGTCCCAGTGACCTGATCCTTCTCACTCCCGCTACATGTCCCAGTGATCTGATCCTGCTCACCCTTCTACATGTCCCTGTGACCCTGCTCACCCCGTTACATGACCCCTGACCTGATCCTAATCACCCCGCTACATGACCCTGTGACCTGATCCTAATTACCCCGCTACATGTCCCAGTGACCCTGCTCACCCCGTTACATGTCCCAGTGACCTGATCCTGCTCACCCCCGCTACATGTCCAGTGACCTGACTCTGCTCACCCCCGCTACATGTCCCAGTGACCCTGCTCTCCCCCGCTACATGTCCCAGTAACCCTGCTCACCCCGCTACATGTCCCAGTGACCCTACTCACCCCGCTACATGTCCCAGTGACCTGACCCTGCTCACCCCGCTACATGTCCTAGTGACCCTGCTCACCCCGCTACATGTCCCAGTGACCCTGCTCACCCCGCTACATGTCCCAGTGACCCGGCTCACCCCCGCTACATATCCCAATGACCCTGCTCACCCCGCTACATGTCCCATTGACCCTGCTCACCCCGCTACATGTCCCAGTGACCTGACCCTGCTCACCCCGCTACATGTCCTAGTGACCCTGCTCACCCCGCTACATGTCCCAGTGACCCTGCTCACCCCGCTACATGTCCCAGTGACCCTGCTCACCCCGCTACATGTCCCAGTGACCCTGCTCACCCCGCTACATGTCCCAGTGACCCTGCTCACCCCGCTACATGTCCCAGTGACCCTGCTCACCCCGCTACATGTCCCAGTGACCCTGCTCACCCCGCTACATGTCCCAGTGACCCTACTCACCCCGCTACATGTCCTAGTGACCTGACCCTGCTCACCCCGTTACATGGCCCAGTGACCCTGCTCACCCCGCTACATGTCCCAGTGACCCTGCTCACCCCCGTTACATGGCCCAGTGACCCTGCTCACCCCACTACATGTCCCAGTGACCTGACCCTGCTCACCCCGCTACATGTCCCAGTGACCTGACCCTGCTCACCCCGCTACATGTCCCAGTGACCCTGCTCACCCTGTTACATGTCCCAGTGACCCTGCTCACCCCGCTACATGTCCCAGTGACCCTGCTCACCCCGCTACATGTCCCAGTGACCTGACCCTGCTCACCCCGCTACATGTCCCAGTGACCCGACCCTGCTCACCCCGCTACATGTCCCAGTGATCCTGCTCACCCCGCTACATGTCCCAGTGACCCTGCTCACCCCGTTACATGTCCCAGTGACCTGACCCTGCTCAACCCGCTACATGTCCCAGTGACCGTGCTCACCCCCGCTACATGTCCTCGTGACCCTGCTCACCCCGCTACATGTCCTAGTGACCCTGCTCACCCCCGCTACATGTCCTAGTGACCCTGCTCACCCCATTACATGTCCCAGTGACCCTGCTCTCCCCGTTACATGTCCCAGTGACCCTGCTCACCCCACTACATGTCCCAGTGACCCTGCTCACCCCGTTACATGTCCCAGTGACCCTGCTCACCCCACTACATGTCCTAGTGACCCTGCTCACCCCGCTACATGTCCCAGTGACCCTGCTCACCCCGCTACATGTCCCAGTGACCCGGCTCACCCCCGCTACATATCCCAATGACCCTGCTCACCCCGCTACATGTCCCATTGACCCTGCTCACCCAGCTACATGTCCCAGTGACCCTGCTCACACCGCTACATGTCCCATTGACCCTGCTCACCCCGCTACATGTCACAGTGACCCTGCTCACCCCGTTAAGTGTCACAGTGACCTGACCCTGCTCACCCCTACTACATGTCCCAGTGAGCCTTCCTGGTCTGTAACATCTGAGGACCCCCTAGGCGGTCACACTTGGTCCTGACTAGAGATTGGCAAATTTTGGGGCAAATTTGGATCTGCAGCGGATCGGGCGGTTCCTTTGGTCAGCGGATCGGGCGGTTCCTTTGGTCAGCGGATCGGGCGGTTCCTTTTGTCAGAGGATTGGGCGGTTCCTTTGGTCAGCGGATCGGGCGGTTCCTTTGGTCAGCGGATCGGGCGGTTCCTTTGGTCAGCGGATCGGGCGGTTCCTTTGGTCAGCGGATCGGGCGGTTCCTTTGGTCAGCGGATTGGGCGGTTCCTTTTGTCAGCGGATTGGGCGGTTCCTTTGGTCAGAGGATTGGGCGGTTCCTTTGGTCAGCGGATCGGGCGGTTCCTTTGGTCAGCGGATCGGGCGGTTCCTTTGGTCAGCGGATTGGGCGGTTCCTTCGGTCAGCGGATTGGGCGGTTCTTTTGGTCAGTGGATCGGGCGGTTCCTTTGGTGTACGGATCGGGCGGTTCCTTTGGTCAGCGGATCGGGCGGTTCCTTTGGTCAGCTGCCGGGCGGTTCCTTTGGTCAGCGGACCGGGCGGTTCCTTTGGTCAGCGGACTGGGCAGTTCCTTTGGTCAGCGGACCGGGCGGTTATTTTGGTCAGCGGATTGGGTGGTTCCTTCGGTCAGCGGATTGGGCGGTTCCTTTAGTCAGCGGATTGGGTGGTTCCTTTGGTCAGCGGATTGGGTGGTTCCTTTGGTCAGCGGATCGGGCGTTTCCTTTAGTCAGCGGATTGGGTGGTTCCTTTTGTCAGCGGACCGGGCGGTTCCTTTGGTCAGCGGACCGGGCGGTTCCTTTGGTCAGCGGACCGGGCAGTTCCTTTGGTCAGCGGACCGGGCGGTTCCTTTGGTGTTCGAATCGGGCGGTTCCTTTGGTCAGCGGACCGGGCGGTTCCTTTGGTCAGCGGACCGGGCGGTTCCTTTGGTCAGCGGACCGGGCGGTTCGTTTGGTCAGCAGATTGGGCGGTTCCTTCGGTCAGCGGATTGGGCGGTTCCTTTGGTCAGCGGATTGGGTGGTTCCTTTGGTCAGCGGATTGGGCGGTTCCTTTAGACAGCGGATTGGGTGGTTCCTTTGGTCAGCGGACCGGGCGGTTCCTTTGGTCAGCGGATCGCTGAATCCGCGGATTGGATTCTACAAATCTGTCCACGGGTCGGATCCAATGGCGGTTTTTCGATGGGGAAAATGCGAGAAAACCCGGGAAACGGATCGGGGCAGATCCGTCCATCTCTGGCTGTGACCCGAGCGCGCATCCTTTGAACCCGTCACATTCCAATACATAAGAAACCCGGGCAAAACTGACCGGTCCTCTCCCCTCCGAATGCGACACTCGTAATGCCACCAACACCTTGTCAGTCCAATCCTAACAATACTCACTCACAGTGTTACCCAATACACCCCAACCCCAAAAGGGGGCGGGAACCTTTACGGGAGGTGGTCAGAGGACAAGAGAGGTAGGTCTTTGTTTTTGAATAATAAAAAATACCCTAGATTACAAATAAATCCAGGACTGTCTGAGCCTGTCCCTGATACTCTGCATAGACAGAGGATGAGACACGCACTCAATATCAATGGTAATAGAGGTGGGGTACTTAGCTGCCGGTGCGCTGGTCCTGGGGAGCTCCTGTAGTCCCAAATGTTCCAGTACAAAGAAGAAGAAGCAGGCGCACGGTCTTACTCAAAAGGCCTTCACCTTGAGAAAGGCAGTATTTGACTGCCGAAACGTTGGACTTTATGGCATATTAATACCTCCTTTTGAGTAAGACCGTGTGCCTGCTTCTTCTTTGTCCTGATACTCTGCAGCCAGGATGTCACCCTACATTACATATAAACCCAGGACTGTCTGAGCCTGTCCCTGATACTCTGCAGCCAGGACGTCACCCTACATTACATATAAACCCAGCAGCACCAGTATAGATTGAAACACCCTGAGTGCCATCTAGTGGACAATAGCCAACACTGCAATGACCACTATACCTGTATATATACACAAATAAAGAATTCACTTGTGAGCACATTCACATGTCTTAGGCCTCGGCCATGTTTGCTGCTTGCTTGCGGAAGCGTGCTGACGCGCGCTCCCGTTCAGCACTGAGCCCCTACAGCCGCAATTAGAGCGGCTTTAGTAGGGGCTCACCTGCGCTTCCGCGCGCTTGCGGAAGCACAGGTCTTAGGGGAATTTAAAATTCCCCCGCTTGCCGGCGAGACAGGCCGGTCACGTGAGCAGTTCGCCCAATGAGGGCGAACCAGCTCCGTGACATCACTGGCCGGGGGCGGACCGCCCCCTGAAGGCCTGCTGAGAGCGCGTGCGGTAAGCCTCAGCGAGCAAGCAGGGAGCATGGACTCGGCCTTAGGCTGCGGCCACAGTACCTGCGCTGCATGCGCGTCAGCGAGGCTGGCGGAGCGTGCAGCTGATTCCCCTTGTCTGCAGGGAGCTGCAGACCAAAAGACGGGGGGGCGTGACGGGGGAGGGATGGGGGCGCGGCCGTGATGTCATCCGGCAGGTTCGCCCTCATTGGCTGAACCGCCGGGGGGCGTGGCTTAGCGGTCCGTCGCGACTCCTGATCACAATTCTCTTGCGAGCAGTAGTCACTGTCGGCAGAGCGCAGCGCCCCCCCCTCGCAGCAGGCCCGGTCCCATTGTGCAGCGGCTATTGTCCCTGCAGCGTCCCCAACAGCGGGTGCAGCAGTAGCCAGCGGGGACCTGGCCTTAGACAGGTCTGCAACCCCACCTTTCACCATTATCCTATGTATACAGTGCTTCCACTGCAGCAAGGGATTCTGGGAAATGACATGCAAATGAGCACACCGTGTCACCTTTTGTCTGAAAAACCATTGTTACATGGAGCCCATATAAGCTAATGCTCGCTGTTAACACAGATTTAAAGCACAGCATGGGAATCAGATTGTAAGCTCCCCGGAGCAGGGACTCCTCTTCCTTAATGTTACTTTTATGTCTGAAGCGCTTATTCCCATGATCTCTTATTTATATTATCTGTTATTTATTTGATGACACCCTGTATTACTGCTGTGAAGCGCTATGTACACTAATGGCGCTATATAAATAAAGACATACAATACAATACAATCCGATGCAAAGCCAGAGAAACCATTCACAGACATGTTTCAACTATATACAGGCAGTCCTCGGTTATCCGACACAATGCGTTACTCAAAATGGCGTTGGATAGCGAGACGTTGTAAAGCGAAACACGTTTTCCCGTAGGAACACTATTTAAATGAAAGGTTCCGTTCCTGAAGGCATTTTTAACGCTAAAATACACCAAATATTTTACGCAGACAATAAGACATGCAGCACACACATACATTATATAGTGTATATACTGTATTATATATAGAACTAGCTGATATACCCGGCGTTGCCCGGGCGTGGAAGGGCAGGGGGCATGGAGTGGAAGGGCAGGGGGGGGGGGCGTGGAATTCAAGGGGCAGGGAGGGCAAAGGGCAGGGAGGGGCAGGGAGGGGCGGGGGGGGCAAAGGGCAGAGAGGGGGGCGGGGGGGGGCAAAGGGCAGGGAGGGGCTGGGGGGGGGGCAAAGGGCAGGGAAGGGCGGGGGGGGGGGGCAAAGGGCAGAGAGGGGAGCGGGGGGGCAAAGGGCAGGGAGGGGCGGGGGGGGGCAAAGGGCAGGGAGGGGCGGGGGGGGGGCAAAGGGCAGGGAGGGG